>NC_142147.1:56684560-56995212 GCF_024610735.1 Ursus americanus
TCTTTCAGCGTGCTGGACATAATTCAAAATCCATCTCTCTCTGCTTGGCTAGCCCCATTTATCCGGCACTGAACACCAGCTAGACTAAATAGGAAGAGAGAATACCTCTTCCATAGCATTTGTTGAAATACGTTACATGGCTAAGAATTCAGAAGGCCGGACACCTTGGTGTTCACCTGCACATCTTTCTTTTTAAAAGCTGCGTTTGAATCCAAGTCTGAGGCGTGGAAACAGCATGGGCACAGACCTCTCTCTGACAGGCAGGCAGGCACACATAAAAGAATGGAGAGTCAAGTCAGGTGTTCTTTTGAGAACTCTCCATGCACCATTTCTGTTCTCCTCTCCTGGTTGGTACAGGGGTTGGGCTCGCTTCTGAAATCCGCAGGTAAGAGGGAAGGCACAATTCCTCTCTACCACAGATTCTCCAAGATGAGAATTTCTTAGAAAAATTCCGGGAACCACAGAGTTCTTCTTAAACGGATGCTACTATATGATTGTTTTTGTTATGATAGTGATTTGTACATAGTATCTCTTAGACAAGACACCTATCACCCAAGAATTTGAAAGGTTGGTACACTTGATGATCAGAGGGTACAAGATCTTAATATGATTTCTGATATTTCACTGTATGGTGATAAAACTGTCACTGATAATAGGAAGATGAAGAAGAGGAGGAGGGGAAGAAGCAAAACAGTAACACCACTTTAGGACTTCGTCTGTTTTCACCCTTCACATCGATCCCTCAGTCCTTCCACCAACCTACAGGAAGACTATGGTTTTCCTGATTTTGTAGTTTAGGACAAGGAGGCTCAAAAAGAATTGACTAATTTCGTATAAGTAAGAAAGCCGGGGGCGCCTGGGTGGCTCAGTCGGTTGGGCATCGGGCTCTCGATTTCAGCTCAGGTCGCGATCTCAGGGTGGTGAGATTGAGCCCCATGTCAGCGGGGAGTCTGCTCGAGGATGCCCTACCTCTCCCTCTGCTCCACGCCCCACTCACGTGCACTCTCTCTTTCAAATAAAATAGATCTTTAAAAAATTAAGAAAGCCAGTGATGCTTGTAATAGGGATGTAGTTAAGCACAATAATGGAGGTTTCAGGGCTACTCACCAGGGAATTCGTAAAGTCCCAGATGTCTTGCCGTTGGAATAGAAAGAGCCGATCTGCTTGTCCAACCACTACGGCCAGAGGGAGGCTGCCGTGACTGCTGTACTTGGGAATGGGGCGCCTGTGACCGTGCAGATTCAGTCTTCCGAAGGGCCAGGGACACCGTGTCCCTGAAGTCCAGAATGGAGGCACCCAGGGTGTCATGAGTAAGATACAGCAGACTAGAAGGGAAGTTGACAAGGGGTTGTGTTTCATAAAAGGGCATGGGAAATGTCCCCGCAGGCATGCGTAGCCCCCCCACAATCCTCGTCCCCTTCACCCACACCCCTCTTCCCTAGTCACACAGCAGAGCTCTGCAAAGTGGTCTTGAGGGGAAGTGAAGGAGGGAATCACTTCGGATTAGAGTCAGGTCGAAGATGCCACCGATAACCACGTCACCGGGCCTCTCAAAGCGAGGGCTGAGGGCCCCTTGCTCGGGTGGGCTGGAGGCAGGTGCAGAGCCCAGAAGGCAACGCGGCAGAGTCCAGAGGGACATCTGCACCTCAGCCCACTGAGCAGGTGAGGCATCCTTTTCCGGGGGGCTGGTGCTCCCTTCAGCCTTGAGGAAGGCTTCTGAAGGCAAAATTGGAGTGATTGCTGGTTTTGTAGAGTCATGCCACACGATGTGTGTTTCTCTTGGGTTCTCTGTCTGCTCGTCAGCTTTGAAGAACCAGGACGACTGACGCTCCTGGGAGTTTTCCCTCAAGGCAGAGTTGTGTGTCCGAGCAGCCATGAGCTCTGAGCAAAGCCTAAGATCCTGAGGAAGTGGCTCAACTCAGGGCAGATGTGTACATTCCCCAAGGACATGAAAACGTGCCGCAGGCCTGTGACCGGCTCTTTGCTGCTGCCTGGGTAGACTCAGGAAGAAAAACAAGCAGAGACGGCAGCTGCTTACCGGATTTACGCGCAGAAAGTAGTGACAGTATATTTAAAGGAGGAAAAGTACAAATGGTTAAGAGGATTGGTTAAATTCGAGTATATTACAAAACTAGGACTCCACTGAAAAGTCCTGTGGAGCAAGCTTCTATCAGTGTAAAGCAGGGCTGTGCACCTCCTCACCGTTGAAGTTCAGGCAGGGTGGCTCTTCAGGGGAGAGCGGTCATGTCCATTGTAAGATGTTTAGCAGTACCCCTGGCCTCCACCCGCTCGGTGCTGCAGAAGAGTCGGGCCCCTCCCCAAATCGTGTCAAGCAGAACTGCCTGTCTACGCTGCCTCGCGGTCCCGGAGGGTTAGGACCCCAGGTGGTGTAGAGGACTATGATACATCTATACGTTCAGTCTGGCCGCTGAGTGCCACCCACGTGCCAGGAACATGTCACGCACATGAAAATGACCACGTGAGCAGGGAGTGGGGGTTATTACACCGTGTGCGTCGAGAGCCAAACGGCATGTGATTTTTGCCGTCAGAGTCAGTACCGCAAATATTGTCTGTGCTCATTCACTCCCGCCAAAATCCTTCTCATCCCGCTGAATAAAAAGGGTGCTATTGCTGACTCTCTCCTTTGGGAGCACGAGGCAATGGGCCATTTCTCTAAGTTCCAGAGAGAGGATCTCATGCTTCCTGAATACCCAATTATCTGCTAGCACATTCCAGTAACATCGGAAGAAATATCTTAGAGGAAGAAATATCTCAAAGGTAATTCATTTACTATCAGACAGAACTGTGGTCAATGGATAAGTGTGACTTCCCATTTTTTAGCCTTAATAATGTGGTCTGGCTTTACCATTGGGAAAAGTGATAACTGCTTATTTTAGAAAAAAAGAGGGGAGGGTAGCATAAGCTGTCAAGATAAATATTGAAAATAATTGGTATTCTATATAGATGGCCACTGTTAACAATTTGGTCTGTTTCTTCTCGGTTCTGTTTCTCTGGGCAGGTTTATATTGAAGAGTGTTCAGGCAGCCACGATTTCTCCTGATTCCCTCGTTCCTAACGAAGGGCTAATTGTCCACCCAGGGACACCTTTAGGGAAGCCTATCTCTGCCTTCTTTCTTCAAAATTTTCCTACTCAGGGCCAGGGAGTGTGACGAGCAGACCACAGATAATAGAAAATAAACCTCTTTTCAAACATACATAGAATCTTTTTTAAATGACCACATATTTAGTCAGGTTACAAAGTATGCATCAGTAACTCCAAAAATTGAAATTACAGGTGACATGATGCAAGAAAGGAAGAGATTTAAAGGAGAAAATGAAAACATAAAAGATGTTTACAACTGGAAATTATAAACTATTTCCATTAACAACTCGAGGATAAAAAGGAAAACATAAATGAAAATTATGAAAATTGCACACAAATTAAAAATGAACATAAAAATTATATGAGCACATATACTCATATTTTATGTTTATAGTTTCAAGTTTTTGTTTAAGTAGTTTCATTTATAGTTTTGTAGTTTTATTTTATATTTTTTATAAAATGTCATATATTCATATTTATAAATTTTATATAAGTTATATATAAATTTTATATATAAAACATGTTTTCTACATACATTTTATGTATAAATAGGTTTACAATTTTAAGTTTTTGTTTATATATTTATTGTTTTTAAATTCTTTTTTCTTTTTTTTTTAATTTTTAAAAAGATTTTATTTATTTATTTGAGAGTGAGTGAGCAAGTGGGAGACAGGAGCGGGGGGAGTGGGACAAGCACACTCTGCACTGAGCACAGAGCCCGATGTGGTGCTGGATCCCACCACCCAGACATCATGACCGGAGCCGAAACCCAGTTGGATGCTCAACCGACTGAGCCACCCAGGTGCCCCTGTTTTTTTTAAGATTTTTTTTTTTAAGTAATCTCTATACCCAACATGGGGCTCAAACCCACAACCCCAAGATTAAGAGTCGCGCGTTCCATGGACTGAGCCAGCCAGGAGCCCCTGTATATTTATAGTTTAAATGTTTATATAGTTTATGTTTATAGGTTTTTAAGTATATTTTACATAAGTGTAGGTTTTTCACATAAATTTTATATATAAACATGTTTTCTTTATATATTTTATATATAAATATGTTGTTTTAAGTTTTTGTTTATATAGCTTATGTTTACAGTTTTATATATATAATATATATATATACACACATGCATTTTTTTAAAGATTTTATTTATTTATTGGACTGAGAGAGAGCACAAAAGCAGGGGGAGCAGCAGGCAGAGGGAGAAGCAGACTTCCCACTGAGCAGGGAGCCGGATGCGGGGCTCAATCCCAGGACCCTGGGATCATGACCTGAGCTGAAGGCAGACACTCCACCGACCGAGCCACCCAGGTGCCCCTACACATGCGTATTACATCACAGTCAACAGCAAGAATTTCCAGTAGCGACTGGAGAAGTAAAACATAAGTCTAGGGGAAACAGGAGCCAGGTCCTTGGTTATCTGAGGACATGAAGTTCTGCCTGTCTGTCTGGTTGCACTACGATACGAAATACAATAGGCTCGCAGTTGTAGGTAAGGGTACATTTTATGTAGGAGGGTCAAGAAAATGAAACGATTTGCAAGAGTGTGCCTGTGCCTGCCGGTTGGGAACACTAACATCCTCCTGTCCAGCCTCCAGCCCATGAGAAATAAGTTTCTGCTGCTTGTTTTTTAATTTCTGCTGTCTGTAAGCCATCTGGTTTAATAATAGCAGCCCAATCTTAGCAGACTAAGTAACACAGCATAAAGTTTTCCCATTTTTTTACGATTAACTTGTCGGTGTCCTTATATATCCTTAAATAGGAGTTGTTTTCTTCAAACAACATGATTGTTTTTGTACCCAGGTTGTCGGTCTCTGCCTTTTGATTGGAATACTTACTCTTTGCATATGCAATATAGTTGCTGACAACTCCGATTTAAAGCTGACTCTTCCATTTGCCCCACCTGCATGGTGACACTTCTCGTGCTGAGGAGAGATGAGAAGAAAACCACAGCTAAAGGAACTGCCATCATAAAGAATAAGAGAAACAACAGTTTTGACATACATGAATATGAGTGAAGGGGGGATGTGGGAGGATTGAAAGTGACAACAAAAAGAGTGACTGCTGTGAAATGCATTTGTGCAGTGGCCCGAAGGTGTTTCCTTAAGAACATTTTGGGCAAGCAATAACTTCTGCTGATCTTCTTGGGACAGGTGTAAGTAAACCAAGTGTAGGACTGCAGATGAGATGGCTACACGTAGTGGGACACCTGATTAATACTTCTAAAACAAATGAGTTTGTTTTTATCACACAACAAAATGTCTCAAAATAGGCAGTTGTTACCCTTGGGTCAAAGGCTCCGTGAGTCAGTGCCCAGGAAGAGCTGGCATGTGTGACTGTATGGGCCTTCTCCTCTTGGGCTAGAGGGCAGGAGGTCCTCTCAGCTCATTAAAGACAAGAAGCAGAGGGCTACATGTGGCTGGCATACCCCTCTGTAGGACTCTCTTCTGTCAGAGAAAGAGACATCCTTCCTTTCCTTTCCTGAATCCTCCAGAACGCTTTCTTCTGTAGTTCTGATGGGGGAAACAAAGGCAGAAGAAAAATTATTAAATTTCCTTACTACTTACAGCCCATTGACAAGTCCTTGAAACAGGCAGAGTGACCTTCCTCCAGGAACTCAGCTGCCCAGATGTTGACGGCAGAAGGCAGTCCTAGCCCACCCACCCCCATCCTGTAAGTCTACTTTAACATATAAAAATTCCTTTGAAAACTTCCTTTATCTCTAACCACTCCCCCCGCCCAAGATACATGTTGGCAATCATCTTCCAAGCATATGACCGACCGATATACATCTGAAGGGTCTCATGACTCAGGTTTTATCAGACAGTGATAAATGACCTTTCCCAACAATAGCTAGCCCCCTGAAGTCCTGAAAAGCTTGCTTCCAAAATTCCTTAGAGACTTACACTATCCCTAACCCCCTCCCAACTTGAAAGTGTATAATGAGCCACTCCTCCTGACCCCAGTGCAGCTCTTCCCTTTTTTTTTTTTTTTAAAGATTTTATTTTTGAGAGAGAGAGAGAGAGAGTGTGTGTGTGTGAGCACAAGTGGGGGGAGAGGGGCAGAGGGAGAAGCAGACTTCCCACTGAGTGGGGAGCCCAATGCAGGACTCAATCCCAGGACCCTGGGATCATGACCTGAGCTGAAGGCAGACGCTTAACCAATTGAGCCACCCAGGAGCCCCCCCAGTGCAGCTCTTTCTACCCACAGGTCCTGTCCCCGTGCTTTAATAAAACCACCTTTTTGCACCAAAGACGTCTCAAGAATTCTTTCTTGGCCATTGGCTTCGAACCCTAACATCTTTCCTACATCAATCTCCATGGTTTTGGAGACCACCTCTATTTTGTTATGATTTTATTATTTTATACCAACTTGGCAAAATACTTGGCACATAATAGAAACTAAAGAATATATTGAATAAAGAAAAGAATAAATGAAATATACAAAAGTGGCTTAAGATCAAGCTCTAGAATATCATTGTGACTTTGTGTCAGAAATTTCTGGCTTGAACCGGGGCTCTCAAATTTTCATTTGTTAAGAAATTGTGCAGTGTCTTTGAAGCTCAGTTTTGTGTGCTTAAGCTAGCAGTATTTATTTATCCATGCATTCATTCCTGAATTCATTTAGCAGCCTCAGGGCCTGCGGATACCCACCCCTCGGTGAATTCCTTAGGGAAAGCACCTTCCCCAACAGCAGGTGTTAGCTTCAAGGTGTCAGCAGAATTCCTGAGGCCAGAGGGAAACTGACAGAACAAAAGACAAGGAATGGATTGTGGGCCTGGTTCTGGGACAAGCTTGTTGCCTTAGACAAGTTCACAGGATCCTTGGGGGAAGGCTGCCTCATTCAGAGAAATGGGCAGAACAGGGCCTTATCAGGATTCAGGACCTCTGGTTTCTCTATAGCCATGCAGTCTCTGGATGCATAAAGCTTTCCTCAGTTCAGGGCTTCCCAAACTTTCCCACCAAAGTCTCCCTAAGCAGCAGAAAGAATGATACTCTTGGGAGGTGGTCTAAGGAAAACATCAAAAAACTGTCAAACTGCAGGTTTATCTTGAGGTTTCTTGGCTTTCTTGGCCATCCCCTTTGTTCTGGCACCACCAGGTACTCAGAAGAATCTTCCAGTTCAAGAAGCCGCTTGCTCCAAGGGAAAACCCCGGAAGGGGTGGAAAGGGCAGGGGTTTTGGAGTCAGCAAGACCTGGATTCGAAAATCAGCTCTGACCTCTACTAGCCCTGTGAGTTTGGGTGAGTTACCTAACCTCCCTGTGCCTCCGTTTTTGCACCTGGAAACCGGAGATTTCAGTAAAACAACTTTGAGTAGGGATAAAAGGATTAAATAAAACCTTAAGTGTAGGGACGCCTGGGTGGCTCAGTGGGTTGAGTATCTATCTGCCTTCGCCTTAGGTCGTGATCTCAGGATCCTGGGGTCCTGGGATCAAGTCCTGCATTGGGCTCCCTGCTAGTGGGGAGTCTGCTTCTCCCTCTCTCTCCATCTCTCTCTCCCCCTGCCCTCCACCACCCCCATTCATGTACTCTCTCTCTCTCTCAAATAAATAAAATCTTAAACAAAACAAAACAAAAAACCCTAAGCGGAAATGACACTTTTGACCAGGAACTGCGATGTGCTACCTGCTAGCAGTGGTGGTGGTGGTAGTAAAAGTCTTAATAATAATACCTGTTAACTGCTATTTTGATTATTACCACCACCTCCTCTCACAATTGGGAACCCAAAAATTAGTCCCTTACACATTTACTCAATATCCAGCCCCAGGAACTCATTCGAATATTCATAGAATCACACCAGCAGAACCGCAAACCCTGGGTTTCCCCCACACATGCTGCAATTTCGTGCTTTAGAATAAGAAATATGTATTTGTTTGCCCCTTCCTGGCACTGAACTCCCCAAACCCTTGGAATTTCCTAAGGGGTGAGAGAGTGAAGGGGATCTTTTGTTATGTTGAGGAACTGGAATGTAGGGGGTGGGGGGGAGGGAGGGACAAGGGACTCCTAAGGTGGGGGCTGGTTGCCAGGGGAACCAACCAAGTGAGTAGAGGGTAAGAACTTTCAGTCCCACCCCCACCTCTGTGGAGGGGAGAGGCGCTGGAAATTGAATTCAGTCACCAATGGCCAATGGTTTGATGGGTCATGCCTACGTAAAGAAGCCTCCATCCAAAACGGGAGGAGGCTGAGAGATTTCCAGGCTGGCGAACACGTGGAGGTCCTGGAAGAGTGGAAGCTGGGCGCCCCTTCCCAGATACTTCATCTGGCCGTTGAACTTCATCTGGCCACTCGAACATTGGTGATCCAGTAAGTAAAACAGTCCTCCGAGTTCTGTGGACCGCTCTTAGCGTACTGATGAAACCCAGGGAGCGGTCTGACCGGCGGACTGGGAATTGGCGTCTGCCATAGGGGGTGGGCAGTCCTGGCCACTGGGCTCTTGACTGAGGGCATCTGAGTTGCCCCAGCGAGATGGTGTCAGAATCAGGTTGAGTGGTAGGACACCCGCTGGTGTCAGAGAACTGTTTGATGGTGGAGAGAAAATCCACACATTGCAAAGGGAATAAAAACGCAAAAACGGAGCCTACACACGCAGTCACCAACAGCGTTTTCTCACACACACACACACACACACACACACACACACACACACACACAGGGCCGCAACACACTTACACACGCATACGCTCGCACAAACGGCAGTTCCTGTGCGCACACACGTTTATCTTCTGGGGTTCCCTACACACACACACGCACACACCCCACAACCACAAAAACGGGGATCCAGGGTCAGATGGTAGTTTGGGTTCTGTGGGCCATACAAATTCGTGTCAGCTACTCTGCCGTTGTGCAAAAGCAGGCAGGGTCTACACACCTTCGGACCATACACACTCAAAACCAGGGTTTCCCCTCACACGCAAAACAACACGATCACAAACACAGGCCCCACAACACACACACAACGACACAACCTGGGCCTCACGTACGCAGACGCCCAGGTGGCAGGGGCGGCCCCACACCGCACACCTCTCAGGAATCACTACCACCAGCGCCCCCCGCCTCAGGCGCCGTCGCCGCGCCCCCGCCGCTACGTCACCACGCGCTGCAGGGGCTGCTGGGAAATGTAGGCTGCGGGCCGGGAACGCGCCACGCAAAGGACCCTGGCGTTCTTCGTTCTACGTAGGCGCCAGTGAGAGTCCACTGCTGGCCTGGAGCAGCATCCTTCCGTCCCTCTCCGGGTCATTTCGACGACGGGCCTGACAGATCTCTGCCAGCGCAGGCCGGGGTCCCTCAATCGCACGTTTTGGGCCTGGCCCTCCAGGGCCGCACCTCACGGCGGCCCGAAGGCTCCCAGAAATGGCCGACTGAGCTCGCAGTGCGCACGCGCGAGTGCGTGCGGCAGCATCCGCGGTGAGCCCGAATCCCAGTACTGCTGAGGCCTAGAGTGCAAAGGGGAGGGTGCTAGGTCCGGAAGCCCCCCGGACGGGAATCTGCGGGTATGCACGTAATGAGGGCCGCCAGCCACGGAGGCTGGGTTTGGTTCAATGGATCGCGGAAAGACAGCGCCTGAGTGCATCTGCGTGACTTAGCAGGAGGAGAGGGCCCCCCGACCGCATAGTACGGTCTGTGCGTGCGCGCGGCACTGAGCGCCGCCTGGGATGGGGCGGGGGCGGAGCCTGGCGTGGCGCGCACGGCGGCGCCCCAAGGAGGGCTCTGATTGCGCGAGAGTGTTTTCGTCCGTGTCTTGCGTGGGCGGCGGGGGAGCGGGGCTCAGGCCCTGCTTTCGGAAAGGTCCCGGGAGAGGTGAGTGAGCGCGTGCGCGCCGCGTGGCTTTGTTTAGGGGCGGGGTCGGGCGCTCTTTAGGACGCCCAGGGGGCGGGGCGGTGGCCCGTCTACGTGTTGCTCGTGTGAGGGGGCGGGGCCGGCGGGTGTGCCTGGGGTTACGGAGGAGAGTGCGCAGGCGCGGGGGGCGTGGGGCGCTGCGCAGCTGTTGGAGTGGGCGCAGCCAGGACGCGGCCCCTGAGGACTGAGGCGAATGTGAGTGTCTGTGAGATGGTGGGGTTATGCGGCTACGTGGGGTCGTGAGGCGGCGCGGAGTCGTGGGCCGGGGGCGGTGCGAGGTCGTGCAGCGAGGGGTCTTGAGGCGCGGGGTCCCGCGGTGGTGACGTAGTGCGGGGTCGTGGGCTGGGGGCGGTGCGAGGCCGTGAGGCGGCGCGGGGTCTTGGGGGTGTGCGGAGTCGTGGGCCGGGGGCGGTGCGGGGTAGTGAGGTGCGGGGTCGTGGGTCGGGGGCGGTGCGGGGACGTGAGGCAGCGCGGGGTCTTGAGGCGGTGCGGGGTCGTGGGGCAGCGCGGGGTCGTGGGTCCGGGGGCGGTGCAGGGTCGTGAGGCGTCACAGAGTCGTGGGCCGGGGGCGGTGCGGGTCCCGGGGTGGTGATGTAGGGCGGGGTCTTGAGACGGGGCTCGGGCTGCGGGCCCCGGGCTGCGTGTGCCGTGAAGGCCTGGACTGTTTGGGACGCGTGGTGGCGTCGCGTGCTGTGTGTGAGACGGGCGGCAGGTGTGGGGACGGGCGCGTGTCCCAGGACCGTGTAGTTCCCTGTGCGGCGCGGGGCGTGTGGGAAGAGGGAGCGGATGCTTGTGGGCGCTGGCAGCGGGCGTGCGCAGGCGGCACTGAGGCTTCTGTTGGTGGAGCGCATTCGTGTGTGCGCCTCGGGCCCGTGGGGCCGGTGCTCACGGTGTGGGACGGCTGTGGGACGGCCGTGGGATTGCACTGGGTGATTGTGCGACCCAGCGAGCGTGTCTGCTCCTGCTGCGCTGGCGTCTCTTTTGCCGGCTGGAGGGTTCTGAGCGGCTGCGCGGGCTGCCTGCCCCGCTGAGAGAGAGGGAGGGAGGGCGGGCACCCCAGCGCGGGAGAAGTAAGCGGGTGACACCGGGGAGACACCAGCGCAGAGTTGTCGGTGCCGTGGGTCGTAATGCTGGGTCAGGTTCCTGGGAGGTAGGAGCGTGGTGGTGAAGGCTGGGGGAGCTTCCATCTCAGAACTTGAGATGAAGGTCCGACCTCCCCCAGTGGAGCAGCAGTGCTCCCAGGAGCGCAGCCTGCCTTAGTGTGTTATCTGAAGGGAGAGCAAGGCCCACCCTGGCCTCTGGGACCTGTGGATGCGGAGGGCTGCTCCTCTCCTTTCTAACCAGCGTCGCAGAGCAGACTCGAACTCCAGGTTCCATCACTCATTAGTCGCGGGACTTCGAGAGGGGTTTCTTTCGCTCCCCAAACGGGGATGATAGTAATACCGATCCTAGGCTTTTGGCGAGTATTAAGTCGAACGGTGCCTGACACAAGTAAGCAACATAGAAGTGAGTGCTTAATTATTAAATAATGACCCCAAGGATCGCACACCTACCTAGAGAGCAAAATCCACAGGAAGAAAAGTAAAGTTGAGCCCAGAGTAAAGGTTTCAGGTCAACATATAAAATTACCGTGAAGTCTAGGCTGGAGCTCAGGTTCGGAATTTTCTAGTCAGGGTCCTGGGAGGGCAGTAGTGGGGTGTAGGAGGGGAGACCAGGAGTACAGGGTCTTCGAGGATGGAGATGTCCCTAGGGAGGCTGTGAGGTGAATAACCTGGTTTGGGAAGGAGCATTCCCGATAACAAAGGGATCTGGAGATGTTTCTGTATCTAGACCATTCTTTGCATTGTGGATACTTCGGGCCAGATAATTTTTTGTTTAGGGTTGTGTATATGGGGGGGGGGGCTGCCCTAACTATGGTAGGATGTTTAGCATTATCCATGGTCTCTACACACCAGGTGGCACCCCCTCCTGCCCTAACTGTGAAAGCAAAAATGTTTCCACACATTGCCAGTGCCCCCACTGAAGAAGCACTGACGGAGTGTTGCTTTGTTCCTTTTAAGATTGACATGGTGTCCCATCATGTGTACATAACAATCACTTAGCCATTTACCTATCTATGGGCATTTTGGTTATGTCCTGTCTCTTGATAACTTATATTTGGTAAGCACTGGCACTGCTCTAAGCGTGTTACATGTTTTCATTCATTTAATTTTCCACACAGCCCTGTGGAGTCATTGTTACTTGCCCCATTTGCCAGTTGAGGAAGCCGAGGCCTAGAGAGGACATGAGAGTTCACCCAGAGAAGGATAGCAGAGTTAGAAGTCGAACCCAGACAGCCTCCAGGCTCATGCCCTTCACTGTGGAATCATACTGCCTCTTCCTACAAGCCTTGCCACAATGAATAACCTCTACAGTTTGGGGATATTAGCTACAAGTACGAGAACTCCAGGCAAAGAATACAGCTTTGTTCTCAGAGACTGTGTGGCAGTGGAGTGCTGGGCTGGCTCACACTAGATCACCAGTCTGTTGTGTACACCTTTCCCCAGTTCTATGCTCAATGGCATGAGTTTGTAACTTACAGTGGGGCCCTCGTGGGATTGTTTACAGCATGGAAATTGGCAGGTGCTACAGATCACTGAGCATAACCCTACCCTGGAGTCTAATGCAGGGAGAATTCAGGCATCTTTGGACTCTGGGTAGGCCCCTTTGTCTCCACTTTCTGCATGAGGGAAGCCTTGCTCAGCACAGTCACAGAATGAAAGGCCAGCCAACTTGGTTGGTCACTGAGCCACAACTCTTCAGCCTTAATGTGCTGTACTGCAAATCTCCCCAAGTCCTGTGGCCATTCTGATATAACAAAGGTAAATGTCTCGTAACTATGGTGCCATACGGATGTGTCCTAAACGCTGCCAGGGAGGACAGTGGAGGTATTTCCTATATAGACTCCTGTCTCACATCAAGAGGGCAGATTGTGCTGCATGTTGATAGGGGCTCAGACCTAGGTGCCATTAGTTAAAGCTTTGTGACAACAGGCCCATGTTGAGGTTCCTTTTTTCGTCCTCAGAATGGAAAATCCTAACCACAGATGGTCAGTTTGCTCTAAAGATGAAAGGAGATCATGTGATTCACTTAAAATATCTAGTGCAGGGGTGCCTCGGTGGCTTAGTTGGTTAAGCGTCTGCCTTCGGCTCAGGTCATGATCTCAGGGTGCTAGGATCGAGCCCCACATCTTGCTCCTTGCTCAGTGGGGAGTCTGCTTCTCCCTCTCCTTCTGCTCCCCCCCCCACCACTCATTCTCTCTCTCTCCCCCTCTCTGTCTCAAATAAATAAAATCTTAAAAAAAAAAAAGTATCTAGTACAGTCCTCATTCTTGTACTTATTAGCCGAGGAAGTGGTTGATGTCACCCGGGCATGAGCATATTTAACACGCACACCTGAGCACTTCCCCAGAGCAAGTGGACAGCACAGTGACTCAGCCTTTCCTAGACTCACAGCCCGCAGCACTGGCCCCACCCTAACAACAATAATAATGGTAAATACAGTTACCCTTACCTGAGCACTGACCATGATTTTAGTATCCCACACAGTGGACTGCACCCAGGTTGAAGAGGACCCCCCTTCCCTACCTGATAGGGCCGGGACAGCTCCTTGAAGAAGTGAAGGCACGGGTCCAGAGCACTTGGTGTGTGTACTTAATGTGGGAGGAGACAGACTGTAGCACCAGACAGAATAAACAAGTTACATAGTATTTTGGGAAGGATTCAGTCTTGCCCTGTGTGTGTCCTTTACTCTGCCATTGCTGCAGCACTGTGGTTCTAACACCAGGTGTGTGGGGTTTTTCCCTCATCAGGCAATTTTGCAACACCAGCTGGGTATCCTACAATTTAACTCAGTTCTAACCCTATCTCCCTGGAGATAGTGCCAGATCCCACAGGTTTAGGACTCAGTCCCATGAGACTGCCCCTCCACTTCACAGACCAATCACAACAGTAGGTCCACAGGCTACCTACAACTTCTGTCCAACTTGGCTACAAATCAGAAGTTCCCATGACCCTCTCCTCTGGTTCCACTGATTTGCTAGAGCAACGCATAGAAGTCAGGGAAACACATTTGCCAGTGTATTAGAGGCTATGATAAAGGGTACAGATGAACAGCCAGATGAAGAGCTACATAGGTGAGCTACATAGATGAGGCCTAGGAGGATACCAAGTGCAGGAGCTTCTGTTCCTGTGGAATTGGGGTGTGCTACCCTCCCAGTGTGGATGTGTTTACCAGCCTGGAAACTCTCCAAACCCCATACTATAGGGATTTTATGGAGGCTTCCTCTTGTAAGCATGATCAGTCATTAATTCTTCTTGTAGCCCCTCTCCTTGAAGATGGTAGGATGAGGCTGAAAATTTCATGCTTCTACTCATGGCTTGGTCTTTCTGGTGACCATGCCCTGTCCAGGAGCCCACCCAGAGTCACCTCATTAGAACAAGAGACATTTTTAGTGTTCTTATCACTTAAGAATTTACAAGGGTTTTAGGGGTTCTTTGCTACCAAGGAGGGGGGCAGAGACCAATACACCCCTTTTTTATTCTCTCAGATGTAGCACATTAGCAACGAGAGCTATGGAGAAAAGAAGTCAAGGTTGGACAAGGAAGACTGAGAGTGATCGGAGGGTGGGAGGCAGGTTGCAGTGTTATTAGAAGAGTTAGGGTGAGACTGGCAGAGAAGTGAGATTGGAGCATGGAGCGAAAGGAGTGAGGAACTGAGGCAGGGCTGTGGTAGTACATTCTGGGACTGGCAAGGAGGGCTGCATGACGAAGGAGAGAGATGTAGGACGTGAGTTCAACTTGTGTTAATCCTCATGACAATTCCAGTAGTTCTGTATTCTCATATAACAGGGGAGGGAAATGGCAGAGAGGTTAAGTAATCTGCCCATGGTAACACAGCTAATGAAAATAGTCATCACACCCAGGTGGTCTGACTCCAGAGTGATGTGTTTATTTACTTATTTTTTAAAGATTTATTTATTTAAGAGAGTGAGTATGAAAGAGCAAGGGGAGGGGCAGAGGAGGAGGGAGAAAAATCTCAAACAGACCCCCGGGTGAGTGGAGCCTGAAGTGCCGCTTCATCTCAGGACCCTGAGATCATGACCTGAGGTGAAATCAAGAATCAGATGCTTAAGGGACTGAGCCACCCAGGTGCCCTCAGAGTGATGTGTTTAACACAGCCCTTTTCTCTGACCCAGAGGGTTAGCAGGATATTTGGGTCAACCTCAGCTTGAATCCTGGTTTTGCCACTTTTCCTGCCCTATGACCTTGAGCAAGTGATCCGTACTTCTCTGTGCTTCACTTTCCTCATCTGGAAGTAGTGTCAGTGAGAGTACCTGCCCCACCAGGGTAGGAGTGAGAATTAAATGGTAAGCTTCATAAAGTGATACCTAGCATGTTTAAGTACTCAGTATTTATTCATTTTAGTATTAATCTTAGTATTATTACTATTGTTTACTACTGCTTTTCTCTTTGTAAAGAGAGAAGCGTGTTATAAACTAAATGTTCTTTTGGCTGGGTTCCTTTAAACCGTACGGGGTCATCTTATGACTTGCATTTTGAATCAAAACATACCCGTTACCAAACTCGGAACTTAATTATGGCCTTGGTTTCATTTATTCTCCCTAACTCCACCCTTAAGGGAGGAAAAAAAATCTGTAGAGAGAAACATTCATATTTCCATTTTCCAGACTGTATACTGCTGTACCTTTTTCATAGAAAAATCACCAAAAAATTTCTATGACATATTCACTGTTGTTGGCACTGGAGTGTATTGATGGCATTCTTTAGAGGTATGTGCTGGAGCATTTAGGCATGAACTTCGATCATGTTTATAACTTTGAAATGATTTCAGAAAAAAAGGAAAATGTTAACATTTGGTGGAAAAGTCATCAGGTGTTTTATATTGTTCTTTTCTCCAGATTTCAAATTTTTCAAAAAGGGGATATATAAAGTATACTCCCATTTCTGCCTTTTCTGGACCCTGGCCTTCTCCAAAAGACAAGCTTAGAGAGCTTGGAGTGCTGCTGGCAGAAGTGTTCTGTGTAAGATGATGTTGGCATTAAATGGTTACACTCCACCCCAATTTCAGCGTGCCAGGAAGCATTCTGGATGTTCATTGATTCAGCCAACAAGTATTTCTTGAGCACTGCCCTGTGCCAGGCACATTCTCAGCTCCTAGGAGGGCAGCGAACGAAAACAGTCAAAGTGCTTGCTCTCATGGGGCCCGAGTCGGGGTGGGGGGGATTGTCCCCCCATAAACACAAACATAAACAAGTTGTTCTAGGGAGGCAGGTTGTGCTATGAAGAAAATGGGGCAATAGGAGGGTATAGACTCTAGTACAGAGCAGTGTTGTCCTGTGGAAATGTAACGCAAGACAGATTTTAAATTTTCCAGCAGCCACGTTGAAAAAAAGAATTGAAAAGAAACAACCATTACAGTTAATTTTAGCACAATTTATTTAACTTAGTATATCCTAAACATCAACTTGTGATCAATATAAACAATTATCAGTGAGATATTTTGCATTTTTTTAATACTAAGTCTTTGAAATCTGTGTTTTACACATGCAGTACACTTCAACTCAGATAGTTTATTATTTGATCTGTATTTATTTATTTTTAAAGATTTTATTTATTTATTGACAGCACAAGCAGGGGGAGAGGCTGAGGAAGAGGGAGATGCAGGACTCAGTCCCAGGACCCCTGAGCCGAAGGCAAACACTTGACTGAGCCACCCAGGTGCCCCTTCATCTATATTTAAATTTCATAAAACTTATCATTGAAAAGTAGATTCACACACCCAGTTGTTTCAGACATTCTTCAAAGTTTAATAGTAACTAAATCGAGGATCAGTTTTTAATTTTTAATTTAATTAATTTTTAATTTTAGATTAATTTTAAGTCATTGATTTAAATATTATTTTATTAAGACTTTAGTAATAAATTAATTGAAACTAAATAACATTAAGCCCTCGGTTGCAGTAGCCTTATTTCCAGAACTCAGTTGTCACCAGTAGCTAATGGCATGCATGTAGAACAGCATGGGTACAGAGTGACTCAGTGATAGAGGGGCCTAATCCATCCCACCGAATCTCCCTGCTGGGTTTACACATACCTGCCTAGTGAATTGCCTCTTCAGCTCTTGCATCCCCTCCACCTCTCACCAGCATACACAGTTTATTCACCACATAACCACCCAACAAGTTTTGTTAAATGTTCAGTCGGATGTGCCACTCCTCAGACTCCTGCTCCCTCAATGATGTCTTATCACACTTAGGATCAGTTCCAAACTGCTCACAACCCCCTTCATGATGTGGCCCCTCCCGAACTCAGCCATCTCACAGACTGCCTCTCCCCACCTCACTCATTCTGCTTCAACACGCCATTGACTTCCCTCGACACACCAAATACGCACCTGCTGCAGGGCCTTTGCACCTGTTGTACCTCTACCCAGAATGCTCTTCCCCAGCATCCAAATGCCTCACACTTGCACTACATTCAAACCTACACTCAGTGTGGCATCCTCTGAGAGGCTTCCCTTAACCATCCCATCACTCCACCCCTGCTCTGGTCTTTTTTTTTTTTTAATGCAAGGATCTCAGCTAACACTCTGTTCATGAACTTGCCATCCCTGTTGGAATGTAAGGTACCGGGGAGCTGGTACTTCTCTGCTCTAACTCTGCTCTTTCCCCAGCACCTGGGACAGTGCCTGGCACATAGTAGACACTCAACAAATGCTTGTCAAATGGATGGATAGATGTCTTCATGTCTCATTTGCCTCCTGATCTGGAGCCTTCTGTAATCTTGGGAACAGATAGCATTGGCCCTTGCCCCTTCCCGACCTTGAGAAGGGGCAGGAATGCTGCAGAAGATAATCTGACTTCCTGCCATGTGTGTCCGTGTACCTGTGTATATGTGTGCATGCATGTGCATGTGTGACCAGGGTGAGGGACCAGGGGATTCTTATCCTAGAGACTCTGGGACTGCGGAAAAGGCCCTGTCATCCTCATGACTTCTCTTCTCCCACAGCCCCTCCTTCTCTGCACTCTGTCCTTCTCCAAATGCGGACCCTCAAGGGGGAGGAAAGGATGCCTGCTGCACGAGGGAAGTCCAAGTCCAAGGTAAATAGTGATTGTTCTTGTGGGGAGGTCCCATCTTCTAAGACATGGGTCATTTGTTTTCCTTCTTGCCTGACAGAATCCCATCCAAGATCTAGTCTCTGTTTCCTCCTATCACCATGGAGGGTAGGAGCGTGGGAAGAGCTCCAGCAACCCACGTAACCACTCAGCACCCTCCTCTCCTTTTTTCTCACTGTGCACATGGCCATTCACCTATTTTGTTTAGCATTTCCAGGGTGCTTGCCTGGGCTGCTCCCTAGACGGAAGAGGAGAGCCACCATGATTCCTCAAGGTAGACGTGAGTGCCCAGGCGGGATCTGCTCAGGCAGAGGAGGATTCAAGGTTGTGCTCTAGAGTTAATCTGTTAACGTCACTTTGTTTTTACTTGTATAGCCCATACAAGGAGGAAATCTCTCTGAGTTTAAGAGACTCCACATAACCTTGTATTCACATTGGGTTTGTTGGAACCAGGCCAGTGAGTCAACCTTCTGTTATAAAACATGCTTTACCACTTCAGATGATGAAATGATTTTCTAAAATAAACATTTTGAATGTGATTCTGTAACAGACACTTTTGCCCTCTAAGTTATGCGTCCGTCTTGCTGCTGTAACAAATTTCCACAAGCTTGGCTGCTCCAAACAGCACATGTTTATGGCTCACGGCTCGTGGGTCAGAGATCAGGTACAGTGCAGCTTGACTGGGTCCTCTGCATTGGGTCTCACAAGGCTGAAAAAGGCTGTTGGCTGGCTGTGTGGTCACATCTGAGGCTCTTCAGAACTCATTGTTTATTAGCATACTCAGTTTCTTCTGCTTTCCACGTGGCCCCCTTCCATCTGCAAGCCAGCAGTAACAGGTCGAGTTAGGCTTCAGATCTCTCTGACTTCCCTTTCCACTCTCCTCTTCCAGCTGGAGAAAATTTCCCTACTGTTATGGGCTCCTGTGATTACATCATCCACCTAGATAATCCAGAATAATCTCCCTATTTAAGGTCATGTGATCAGTAATCTTGGTTACATCTACAAAGAACCTTTAGCCCTGTGTAGTTCAGTCATGTGCTCTTTAGAGAGTATGTGGTTAGGGGCATGAATCAGAAGCCAGACTGCCCAGATTGACCTCCAGCACCTCCATTCACTAGTTGTGAACCTTTCATAAGTCACCCTCCTGCCTCTGGGCCTCCCATTTTCTGATCTGTAACATCGCTGTGATTCTCTCAGCAGTGCCCCAGTCACTGGCTAACATGAGTAGGGTGCTTAGAAAAATGCTTTGTCAGTGCCCAATAAATCCAAGTTGATACTGCTTTTTACGGGACATAGTTGTTTTTTTTTTTTTTTTTTAAGATTTTATTTATTTATTTGGCAGAGATAGAGACAGCCAGCGAGAGAGGGAACACAAGCAGGGGGAGTAGGAGAGGAAGAAGCAGGCTCATAGCGGAGGAGCCTAATGTGGGGCTCGATCCCATAATGCCGGGATCACGCCCTGAGCCAAAGGCAGACGCTTAACCGCTGTGCCACCCAGGCGCTTATGGGACATAGTTTTTAATAATAGCTATGCCATATTGTATTGTGTTGTATTTATTTTATTTAATACATCTGCTCCTCTTGGCCTCAGAACCTCAGATGTTTCCTGAATAGATTCCTGGCACCATGGATCTCCCATATTTGGGACAAGTTCCTCATTGTCTCCAGCCATATGGAAGCATAAGCCTGTGGTGAAAGGACATGGGATTTTCTGTTTCAGGTGCCAGTGACGTTTGGGGATTTGGCCATCTACTTCTCCCAGGAGGAGTGGGAATGGCTGAGCCCCATTCAGAAGGATCTGTATGAAGATGTCATGTTGGAGAACTACCAGAACCTGGTCTCTCTCGGTAAGGCTCTCTCCACCCCATAATCCACAACCCACCCACTGTGGGACATAAATTAATCTAGTTAGGAAAACAGAAGCCGCTGCAGTTTTGTTTTGTTTTTTAACAGCTTTAGTGATGTATAATTCACATACTTTGCATACAAAGTATATAATTTAATGGTTTTTAATGTATGCACAGAGTTGTAGATCCATCACCAGTCAGTTTTAGAACATTTTCATTACCCCAGAAGAAACCCCATATCCATTAACAATCAGTCTTCATTTCCCTTTGCTCACTAATCCCTCCAGATTAGGCAAACACTAATCTGGTTTCTGTCTCTGTGAATTTGCCCATTCTTGGCCTTTCATAGAAATGGAACCATACCTATGTGGTCCTTTGTGTCTGGCTTCCTTCACTTAACATAATGTTTTTGAGGTTCGTCTACATTGTGGCATGTATCAGTACCCCCTTCCTTTTCATGGCCAATAGTATTCCACATTTTGTTTATCCATTCGTCGGTTGGTGGGCATTTGGGCAGTTTTTCACTCTGGCTATTTTGAATGTGTTGCTGTGAACATTAATGTACGAGTTTTTGTGTGGACGTGTGTTTTCATTTCTTCTGGGTATATCCCTAGGAGTGGAATTGCTATCATATAGTAACTGTATATGTAACCTTTTAAGGACACCTGATTGGTTTGAGGAATCTACTTAACAGGTATGGTTAGAAGGTAAATAGTGGACAGAGGTAATGCAGAGATGGTAACTGCAGGATACAGCTACCATCCTTGGGCTAGGGATGCAAAGGGGAGAGTTTGGGGTTTTTAGGACTTAGAGGAAGGGAAGAGAGGTGTGTTCATTCATCCGTTTACACTCATGAAGGGTCAGGATGAGGCTAGTTCTGAGAATGTAGGGAAGAAAAGAAGCAGAGTCAAACCCAGCAGAGCCCCTGTTGGTGGATGCTGACAGGGAGCTTCTGGTGAAGAAGTGTAGTTTGCAGAGGCCCAGCCCCTGCACACAACAGATCAGAGATGATTGGGATTGGGAGCTGAAAGGCAGTAGTTTAATATCCAGCCCCAGGAGTTTCTGGTCTGATTTTTCAAGAGAATAATTGGCTTTGTAGAGCTAGAAATGAGCAATTCTGCTTGCTGTAGCTGAACTTTCATCCTCCCCTCCACCTGCCCTTCATATCTTTTGTGTTCCCTTTGTGCTCAAACCCCCATTCCTGTTGACAGGCGTCTTGGCTCTGACATCTCTGGCACCCATGTCATGCTCAGTTCTGATGTTTTTCCCGAATGCAGGACTTTCCTTTCGGAGGCCAAATGTGATCACCTTGTTGGAGAAAGGGAAAGCACCTTGGATGGTGGAGCCAGCGAGGAAACGCCGGGGCGTGGGTGAGTGACAGAGAACCAAGGCTTATATGTTGCCATTGTTTGTAAGGGCAACCTCTTGAAGATGTTTGCAAACTGCCAGTTTCCATACCTTAAAGGCCCCAGGCCTGGGAAGAAAATTCTAGTCTCTTGTGTGTGAGCCCCCAGAAGGAGAATAACCACCATTTAATAAACGCTTCCTAGGTACGAGACATGCTTCTAAGTATAGATTCCTCCAGGTCCTATAAGGTAGGTATGATGATTATTCCTGTTTTATGTATGAGGAAACCACAGATCAGAGAGGTTCAGTGACTTTCCTAAGGTAACCCAGCTAGGAAGTGGCAGAGAGCTGGGTTTGAACCCCAAATTCAGGTCTCAGAAGGTCAGCTCGTAATGCCCTCATCCCCACCTGGAATGCCATCACATTCCCTGCCTCGGCATATTCTGCCTTCTCTCATGATAGCATTGCGGATGATAATGTTCAAACTTGCATCGTTTTCTTCAGTCTTTAAAAAAAAGAAAGTATTTTCCACAGCTGTTCATTTTGACGACTACCTAAGAACTTATTTCCTTTTCTGATAGATTTCTCTTTGGTTAGGTTATTTTTACTTAATTACATGTGAGTGGTTTTTGTTTGTTTGTTAAGTAGGGTCCACACCTAGCGTGGAACCCCACATGGAGCTTGAACTTATAACCTTGAAATCAAGAGTCGGACTCTTAACCTACAGGCACCCCTGGGTTTTTTTTTAGTTGTGAAAAGTTCATAACATTTAATTTGTCATCTTCACCATTTAAAAATGTACAGTTAAGTATATTCACATTGTTGTGCGACAGATATCCAGAACGTTTCCATCTTCTAATAACTTTGAAACTGTATTCACTGAACACTAATTCTGCCTCCACCCTTCCACCTAGCCCTTGGTAAGCACCTTTCTTTGTATTTCTCTGATTTTGATTACCATGGATACTTTGAATGGAATTATACAGTATTTGTCCTTTTGTAAGTGGCCTTTTCTTTGAGCATAATGTCCTTGAGGTTCATCCATTTTGTAGCATGTGACAGGATTTTCTTTCTTTTTTTTTTAAGCTGCATAATATTTCATTGTATGTATCATATTTTCTTTATCCATTTATCAATGGATATTTGGGTGGTTCTGCTTCTTGACTACTGTGAGTAATGCTGCAGTGAACATGGGAGTACAGCTATGCATCTAAGATCCTGATTTCAGGTATTTTGGATACGTACCCAGAGGTGGGATTACTGGATCATATGATAGCTCTGTTTTTTATTATCTGGGGAACCTCCATACTGTTTTCCATAGTGGCTGCACCATTTGTCATTTCCACCAGTAGTATGCAAGTGTTTCAACTGCTTGTCAACACTTGTGATTTTTGATTTTTTGATAGTGGCCATCCTTATGGGTGTGAGGTGATATTGTGGGTTTTATTTGCATTTCCCTAATGATTACTGAGGTTGAGCATCTTTTCATGTGTTTATTGGCCATCTGTCTATCTTCCTTGGAGAAGTGTCTATTCAAATCCTATGCCCGTTTTTAAAAACAGTGTTGTAAAAAGAAAAGGATTGTTATTTGTTGATGAGTTATATTTCTTTATATATTCTGTGTATTAGTCCCCTATCTGATAGATGATTTGTAATTATTTTCTCTTATTCCATGGGTTGCCTTTTCACACTGTTGATTGTTTCTTTTGACACACAGGCGTAGTCCCATCTGTCTATTTTTTCGTTTTGTTTTGTTGCCTATGCTTTTTGGTGTCATATCTGAGAAATCAGTGCCAAGTCTAATATCCTGAAGCTTCCCCCCATTGTTTTCTTCTAAGAGTTCAATAATTTTAGGTCTTACGTTTAGGTCTTTAATCTGTTTTGAGTTAATTTTTGTATAAGGCGTAAGGTAAGGGCCCAAGATCATCATTCTTTTGCATGTAGATACCCAGTTTTCCCATCACTGATAGTGGAAGAGATGGTCCTTTCCTCATTGAGTAATCTTGGCTCCCTTGTTGACAATCATCCAACTAGATATGCAAGAGTTTTATCTCTTGGCTTTCTATTCTGTTCTATTGGTCTTCGTCTTTTTTCCACTACTATGCTGTCTTAATTACTGTTGCTTTGTAGTATGTTTTGAAATCAGGAAAATGTGAGGCCTTTAACTTTCTTTTTTTTTTCAAGATTGGCTATTTGGGGTCTGTTGAGATTCCATATAAATTTTAGGATTTTTTGTTCCTATTTCTGTAAAAACTGTCATTGGAATTTTGATAGGGACTGCAATGAATCTGTAGGTCGCTTTGAGTAGTATGGACATTTTACACTATCAGATCTTCCAATCCACATGCACAGGATATCTTTCCACTTATCTGTATCTTCTTTGATGACTTTTAGCAGTATTTTGTAGTTTTGTGTGTGTAAGTTTCTTGTCTTTTTGGTTAAATTTATTCCTAAATATTTTATCCTTTATATGATGCTATAGTAAATGGGATTGTTTTCTTGTTTTCCTTTCTGAGTGGTTATTGTTAGTGTATAGGAACGCAACTGATTTTTTTTTTAAGATTTATTTATTTGAAAACGAACATGTGTGTGCAAGCAGGGAGGGGACCAGTGGAGGAGGGAGAGGGAGAGGGAGAGAATCTCAAGCAGACTGTGTGCTGAGCGCAGAGCCCAGCTTGGGACTTGATCTCACAACCCTGAGATCATGACATGAGCCAAACCAATAGTTAGACGCTTAACCACTGGAGCCATCCAGGCGCCCGAGGAATACAGCTGATTTGTGAGTGTTGATTTTGTATCCTGCCATTTTGTTGGATTGGATTTGTTTATTGGTGCAAACATTTTTTGTGTCCGTGTGGAATCTTAAGGGTTTTCTAGATATAAGATCATGTCATCTGTCACTTCTTTTCCTTTTTTAGTGCTTTTTATTTTTTAAAAAAGTACTTTGGCTAAAATTTCCAGTACTGTGTTGAATAGCAGTGGAGAGAGTGAGCATCCTTGACCTGTTCCTGATCTTAGGATCATTACATGTTTACTGTGATATTTGCTGTGGGCTTTTCAATTATGGCTTTTATTATATTGACGTAGTTTTTTTTTTTATTCCTAGGCTGTTGAGTGTTTTTATCATGAAAAGATAATGAATTTTTTTTTTAAGATTTTATTTATTTGCGAGAGAGTGTGTGTACGTGTGCACGAGTTGGGGAAGGGGCAGAGGGAGAAGAGGAGAGAGAATTTCAAGCAGACTCCCCTCTGAGCGCAGAGCCCAACGAGAGGCTCAATCCCAGGACCCTGAGATCATGACCTGAGCCGAAATCAAGAGTCAGAGGCTTAACCGACTGAGCCACCCAAGGTGCCCAGGAAGGGTACTGAATTTTGTCAGATGCTTTTTCTGCGTCAGTTGAGATCATCATGTGGTTTTTGTTCTTTATTTTGTTAATGTGATGTATAGCAGTGATTGATTTTCCCATATTGAACTTTCCTTGCTTTCCAGGTGTAAATCCCACTTGCTCATGTGTGTGATCCTTTTAATGTGCTGTTACATTCAGTTCGCTAGTATTTTGTGTAGGATTTTCACATACTCATCAACTGATGAATACTCATCAGAGATATTGGTCTGTAGTTTTCTTGTGTTGTCTGTCTGATTTTGGTATTAATAGTAGCTTCATATAATGAGTTGGCAACTATTCCCTCTGTTTCTACCCTCTGGAAAAGGTGGGGGGAATTGGTACAAGATTTCTTCCTTAAATTTTTGGTAGAATTCACTAGCAGATGCATCTGGGCCTGGTGCTTTCTGTTTTGGAAGGTTAGATAGACCTTATTCACATTGTCTGTTTCTTCTTGTGTGACTTTTGGAAGACTGTTCTTTCAACAAAGTGGTCTCTTTCATCGAGGTTATCAAATTTGTGGGCATAGAAGTTGTTCGTAGTTTTCCTCTATTCTTTTAATTTCCGTGAAATGTATTTTTCTGGCCTGTCTTTCATTTCTGATATTAGTAATTTGTGTCTTTTCTCTTTTTCTTAGCCTAGCTAGAAGCTTATCAATTTTAGTGATTTTCAAAGAACCAGCTTTTGGTTTTGTGGTATTTCTATTTCTTGTTTTCAATTTCAGTGATTTCTGGTTTGGTTTTGTTTTAAGATTTTTTTTATTTACTTATTTGAGAGAGAGAGAGTGAGCATGAGCAGGGGGAAGGAGCAGAGGGAGAAGGGGAAGCAGATTCCCCTCCGAGCAGGAAGCCCAGTGTGGGGCTCCATCCCAGGACCCTGAGAGCATGACCCGAGCCAAAGGCAGACTCTTAACCAACTGAGCCACCCAGGCACCCCATTTTCAGTGATTTCTGTTGTAATTATTATTTTCTTCTGTTTATTTTGAATTTAATTTGCTCTTTTTTTTCTGGTTTCCTAAGAGGGAAACTTAGGTTACTGATTTTAGATCTTTGTTCTTTTCTAATGTATGCATACAGTGTACAAATTTCCCTATAAGCCCTGGTTTCATTACATCCCACAAATTCTGATAAGTTGTGTTTTATTTATTTTTTTGTTAAAGATTTTATTTATTTATTTGACAGAGAGAGAGCCAGAGAGCGCAAGCAGGGGGAATGGCAGAGGGAGAGTTAGAAGCAGACTCCCCGCTGAGCAGGGGACCCTGACCTGGGGTTCAGTCCCAGGACCCTGGGATCATGACCTGAGCTGAAGGCAGACGGTCAATTAACTGAGCCACTCAGGTGCCCCAAAGTTGTGTTTTATTTTCATTTTTTTTTTTTAAGATTTTATTTATTTATGTGACAGAGAGACAGCCAGCGAGAGAGGGAACACAAGCAGGGGAAGTGGGAGAGGAAGAAGCAGGCTCATAGCGGAGGAGCCCGATGTGGGACTCCATCCCGGAACGCCGGGATCACGCCCTGAGCCGAAGGCAGACGCTTAACGACTGCGCTACCCAGGCGCCCTGTGTTTTATTTTCATTTAGTTCAAAATATTTAAAAATTTATTTTGTGATTTCATGTGTTATTTAGAAATTTATTATTTAATCTCCAAGTAGTTAGGGATTTTCCAGTGATCTTTCTGTTACCGATTTCTAGTTTAATTTCACTGTGGTCTGAGAGCATTGCATCATTTCTGTTATTTGTTAAGGTGTGTTTTAAGGCCCAGGGTGTGGTCCATCTTGGTGAATGTTCTGTGTGAACTTGAGAATAATGTGACTTCTGCTATTGTTGCATGAAGTAGTCTATGGATGTCAGTTATATCCAGTTCAGTGAAGGTATGGTTGAGTTCCACTAATTGATTTTTCTGCTTCCTGGATCTGTTCATTTATGAGAGAGGGATGTTAAAGTGTCTTAACTGTGATAGTGGGTTCATATATTTCTCCTCATGGTTTTATCAGTTTTTGTGTCTTATAATTTGGTGCTTTGTTGTTTGGCATATACCCATTAAGAATTGTTATGTCTTCTGAAGAATTGATTTGTCATTATATAATGCCCCCCCTTTATAACTTTCTGTGGTTTTAAGTCTGCTCCGTCCAAAATTAATAGAGCTACTCCTACTTTCTTTTGATTTGTGTTAGCATGGTATATTTTTCTCCATTCATTTACTTTTACTCTGTGTTTTTATATCTAAAGTGAGTTTCTTACAAGCAGCACACAGTTGGACCATGTTTTTTAATTCACTCTGAATTAAGTCAAATTGAATTCAATCTCTTTTACTTGGTTTAGACTGTTGACATTCAAAGTGATTATTGATATAGTTGGATTGCTATCTGCTATATATATAATAAATATTTTTATTTATTGTCTTTATTCTTTGTTCCTGATTTTGTCTTCCATTCTTTTTCTGCCTATTGTGGTTTTATTTTTTAATTTAATTTTTAAAAAATTTTATTTATTTATTTGAGAGAGAGAGTGCGTGCAAGTAGGGGGAGAGGGATAAGCAGACTCCCCACTGAGCAGGGAGCCTGACGAGGGGCTTGATCCCAGGACCTGGGATTGTGACGTGAGCCAAAGGCAGATGCTTAGCTGACTGAGCCACCCAGGCGCCCCTGCCTATCGTGGTTTTAAATGAGCATTTCTATGATTACATTTTCTGTCCTTCCTTAGCATATCAGATATAGATATATCTGATAGCATATATATATATGTCTATATTTAAGTGGTTGACCTAGAATTTATACGTTTATAGCTAATCCAGGTCTACTTTCAGATATACCACTTTATGGGTAGTAGTGTGAGTACCTTATAATAAAATAATGCTAATTCCTTCCTCCTATCACCTGTATCATTGCTGTCATTCACTTCATTTATATGTAAATGTATGTAAGCAAGTGTGTATATATTTACGTGTATAGGTAGGATAAATACAAAAGTATACATAATTGAATACATTGTTGCTGTTATTTTGAATGAACTGTTACTGTTAGGTCAATTAAGGGTAAGAAAAATAAAGGGTTTTTTTGTCTTCACTTATTCTTTCTTCATTGCTTTTCCCTTCTCTGTGTAGATCCAAGTTTCTGACTTGCATTATTTTTCTTCTCACAGACCTTTTTTAACACTCTTGCAAGGCAGGACTACTTGCCACACATTCCCTCAATATTTTTTTGTCTGGGAAAGTCTTCTTTTCTCTCACTTTTGAAGGCTGTTTTTACAGGGTACAGAATTCTAGGTTGGTGGTTTCCTTCTGTCACTATTTTAAATATTTCACTCCACTCCTCTTGCTTGCATGGTCTCTTTTATTTTGGATGCAGTTCATTGTTCCTCTGTAGGTGAGGTCTTTATTCGCCCTCTGCCTTCTTTCAGGATTTTTCATTATCTTTAATTTCCTGCAATTTGAAAAAGACATGCCTGGGTATAGGTTTTTTAGCATTTTTCCTGTTTGGTATTCTCTGAGCATCTTGAATCATGATTTGTTGTCTGACAGTAATTTGGGGGGAAATTCTCATTCATTATTGCTTCAAATATTTCTTCTGTTCATTTCTCTTTTTTTAATCCTGGGATTCTCATAACACATTTGTTACTTCTTTTTTAGTTGTCCCACAGTCTTCAGATGGTCTGGGTTGTTGTTGTTGTCGTTTTTTGTTTTTTTGTTTTTTTTTTTTCCAGTTTTTATTTACTTTGCTTTATGGTTTTTAAGGATTCTTTTGATAAATTAGCTCACAGAATCTTTCTTCAGCTATGTTGAATCTACTAATAAGCCCATCAAAGGCATTCTTTATTTCTGTTAGAGTGTTTTTGGCCTCTAACATTTTGTTTTCTTAGGATTTCCATCTCTTTGCTTACATTGTCCATCTGTTCTAATATGCTATATATTTTATCCATTAGAGCCCTTAACATGTTAATCAGTTTTAAATTTCTGGTCTGATGATTCCAGCATCCCTGCCATATCTGAGTCTGGTTTTGATGCTTGCTCTGTCTCTTCAAATTGTGTGTTTTGCCTTTTGATATACCTTGTAATTTTTTCTTAATGGCCAGAGGTGATGTACCAGGTAGAGAGAACTGTTGTAAATAGCCCTTTAGTGATGTGGTGGGTGAGGTATGTTGGGATGGGAAGCATTCTGTGGTCCTAGGATTAGGGCTCAGTCTTTTAGGGTGCCTTTACCTCTAGAGTGTGAACATCATAAGTTTCTCAGCCCATCCACATCCCGCCTGCCTGCTAGGAGGGACAGGATGGCTAGAAGCAGCTGGGTTGGAGGCAGTGGTTTGTACTTTTTCCTCTCTTATAGATCCAAGAAGAGTGAGTTTTACAGTCTATTTAGCTTTTTACTTGTTAGGATGAAGCTGTGCTTTCCAAGCTTCTTACATGAGGAACCAGAAATCCAGTTTTTTTTTTGTTTTTTAATATTTGATTTTAAGAACACATTTAAAAATTTACAACTTCACAAAAAAAATTTACTTCACTGAGACATAATTTACATATTGTAAAATTTACCCATTTTAAGTGTATAAGTCAGTGTTTTTTGATAAATTTAACAAGTTGTATAACCATCACCATAATCTAGTTTGAGAATATTTTTGTCACCCTAATAAAACTCTTCATGTCCTTTTACAGTTTATCCCTATTCCCACCTCCAGCCCAGGCAACTAATTTACCTTCTGTCTGTAATTTATCTTCTGACATCTAATATAATAAAAGAACATTCATCCAATGAATAATCTATGGAGTTTAATTTGGTGTATGGTATGAATTTATCCTACAAATAAAACTTTCACTTTATTC
The DNA here is from genome assembly GCF_024610735.1 of Ursus americanus. Classification (NCBI taxonomy): domain Eukaryota; kingdom Metazoa; phylum Chordata; class Mammalia; order Carnivora; family Ursidae; genus Ursus; species Ursus americanus. The sequence continues at coordinate 56,714,068 of NC_142147.1, forward strand.
ATTTCAAATTGCAAGATTTCGTGAATTCTGATTATTAAATATTTCTATAATTTGTTAAAAGTATAATAAAACACCAAAAAGTTATTGTCTTAGTTGTCATCATTGTTACTATGTTTGATGAGTATTAGTATTATTATTATCATTGATAATGACTGTACAGAAGCTTCATTTTTCCAGCGTAGGAAAACAAATACTGAATTTCTTGATGTCTTTCAGACTCAGGGTCTAAATGTGAGACCAAGAAGTTACTTCCAGATCTGTGTAACAAATCTGGGCAAAGCGTCTATCAGAAACCAGTTTCTGCATCACAGAAAGTTTCCACAGGAAAGAAAGGCTGCAAGAAGAATTCAGTTCTAATAAAACCCAGGAAGGTGCATTCAGGGAAGAAATCTTTAAAATGCAATGACTGTGGGAAAACCTTTGGTCAAAGCTTATCTCTTAAACTTCATCAGAAATCTCATACTGGAGAGAAGCCTTATGAATGCAGTAATTGTAGAAAAGCTTTCAGACAGATCTCATCCCTCATTCTTCATCAGAAAATTCACAATGGAAGGAAAAGCTATGAATGTGATAAATGTGGAGAAAGCTTCATTCAAAGAACATCTCTTATTCTACATGGGAAAGTTCATAATGGAAAGGAAACCTTTGACTGTGGGAAGGCCTTGAGTCAGTGCCCACCTCTCATGGGCCAGAAAATTAATTTTGTTGATAACATCCACCAGTGTGGAAAGTGTGGGAAAGACTTCATTCGAATGTCGTCTCTATTACTTCATAAGAAAATTCACAGTGGAAAGAAAATACATAAATGTAATAAATGTGGGCGAGGCTTCAATAAGAAATCAGCCCTTGTTATACATAAAAGAAATCATACTGGAGAGAAAACCCATGAAAGTGAGAAGGCCTTAAGTCAGAGTCCACAGCAGAAAAGTCACCATTTAGAGAATCCTTATAAATGCAGAGAATGTGGAAAATCCTTTAATAGGATTTCATCCATTATGCTTCATCAGAGAATTCACATGTCAAAGAAACCGTACAAATGTGATAAATGTGAGAAGGTCTTCAGGCGGCTTTCAACCCTTATTCTACATCTAAGAATTCATGATGGAGAGAAACTGTACAGATGCAGTAAGTGTGAGAAGGTCTGTAATCGGCATTCATCCCTTATTCAACATCAGAAAGTTCATACAAGGAAAAAGAAACTGTTTGAATGTAAGGAATGTGGAAAGATGTTTTCTGGAACTGCCAACCTTAAAATACATCAGAACATTCATTCTGAAGACAAACCTTTCAAATGCAATAAATGTAGTAAGGTTTTTGGCCGTCAGTCATTTCTTATTGAACATCAGAGAATTCATACTGGAGAAAAACCCTATCAGTGTGAGGAATGTGGAAAAGCCTTCAGTCACCGAATATCTCTTACTCGGCATAAGAGAATTCATACTGAAGATAGACCCTATGAATGTGATCAGTGTGGGAAGGCCTTCAGTCAGAGTGCCCACCTTGCCCAACATGAAAGAATTCACACTGGAGAAAAACCATATACATGCAAAACATGTGGGAAGGCCTTTAGTCAACGCACGTCGCTTATTCTACATGAAAGGAGTCATACTGGAGAGAAACCCTATGAATGTAATGAATGTGGGAAGGCATTTAGCAGTGGCTCAGATCTTATTCGGCATCAGAGAAGTCATTCTTCAGAGAAACCATATGAATGTAGTAAATGTGGGAAGGCATATAGTCGGAGTTCATCCCTGATTCGACATCAGAATACACATTCTGAAGAAAAAGCCTAAGCTTGTTCTAAATATGTGAAAGCACAGAGTGAGGCTATCAAAGTAGCAGAGACCAAGGCATAGGAAAATTCATTTGTCTATAACATAAATTTTGTAAAAATGGGACCATTTGATGATGTGTCCCACTTTGAAAGCCAAAGAGCAAAAGTCACTGGTGACTTTGATCAGATGATTTGTAACCAACTGACGGGGTGACCTTATCATAGGTCTTAATTTCACAGTAGCAAGCTCAGTTGATTGGATCAGTCATTTTTCATGAAGACCACTCTCCATTTGGTAAGAATTACTGATATTTTATTTCCAGTGTAATTTAAAGCTGTTTTGTTAGTCACATACAACAAAGTAGAATTGCAGTGTCCATATTTGTGGGTGGGGCTTTGAGCCTGATTTAAGGTCACAGGAAGAATGAGTTTGAGTTTGTCCCTTAGGACTGGAACTGTCACATATGAGATTTCCTGGGCAAACCAGCATGCTACTTCCAGCTTGCAGAAAATTGTGGGTGTGAAAAAAGAAGAATGAGTCTTCACGTGGATAAAGATAGCTCTCATAAGTGTGTGAATCAATTGATTCATTACCATATTGTTTTCATATGAAGATATATGATATTCATGGGATGAAAAATCTAACAAGCCTGAGACAGGCTAATGGGAAAAAAGAAACCAGAGAAATGAGAACTTAAAAGCAGGGAGAAATTATTTGTTATTGTTATATTGAAAATAAATGTGTCTATATTTATATAAATAAACATTGGTATTTTCATGTAAGAACCCTGGTGTGCAATAAGTGATTGGTGGAAAGTGAGATGCCGTTCCTTGAATATGTCCTCTCGAAATTCACATGTCGAACCCCTAACCTCTAATGTGATGGTATTTTGAAATGGGACCTTTCGGAGATATTTAGGGATAGATGAGGTTATGAGGGTGCATCATGATAGGATAGTGTCTTAAAAAGAAAGGATGCCAGAGTTCTACTTTGTGAAGATACTGCAAGAAGATGGTTGTCTACAAGCCAGGAAGCTAGCCCTCACTACCATCCAACCATGTCATACCTTGGTCTTGGACTTTTAGCCTCCAAAACTGAAAAATCAGTTTCTTTTGTTTAAGTCACCTTGTCTGTGGTATCTTGTTGTGGTAGCGCAAGGTGGCTAATACATGGGGAAACACCCTGGATTTATGTACCAGGCTATCTTCTTGTCAGCTGATCATATATAATCGCTTTCAGTCTGTTTCCAGCTTGTGCAAAGCATGTGAGAAATAAAACTAGAGTTCTTTCTTGTTACTAGGCTATGTACAGTTGCACTCTTCTGCAAATGCCATTTTTAAATACACCCATATCCTGTTAAGATAACTGTGAAATGTATGACCACATGGCTTTAGGTCACTCTAACTGACCACAACTGAGAAAATAACATCCAGATTTGCGAAGGGTAGGCATGCACACAGGATAATAGAACAGTTAATTTTCATTTACATTTGTCATAGTAGTTCTGTAAAATCATCATAAAATACCTCTGACAGTTGGAGCAAATAGGTGAGCAAATAACGCAGGAAAGGCTCACAGAGGGGCATGTCTGTTTTCCCTCCCCTTCCATGCCCCTCCCTTAGTTTAATTCCTCGCCAGTCTGCCATAGATATTGTTTCCAAATCGTTGGTCACAAACCTAATATATATAATATAAACTAATAAGACACTTCTTCCTTACAGATACTTAGAGTTTACAAGGGAATACAGGATTTTAAAATGTGGAAAGATATAAGGTACACAGCTAATACAGAGAAGAGGATGGTGGACTCCAAGGTGAATGGAGGACATGGGGACAGGGATCACTTGGAGATAGTTACGGTATTAAAGGAAGACCAGGACATTAAGTTGGCTAGGCACACAAAAGTTGGAAGGCTGCAGAAGGCAAAGAAAGTACAGATGCACAAAATAGTGGCAGAGGGTTGTGGAGTATTGCAAATTTCAGAATTTAGTACAGTGACTGGCACATAGGATGTGGTCAGCACTTACTAAATATTGAGTGAATGAATGAATTAATGAAAATGTTTTAGTATAACTGGATTTGCTCTGAGGCATAATCGACGGGGAGCACTTAAACCTGAAGGTGACCCAGACACTGAGATAAACCCTTAGGAAAACTGTCTCCCATTCTGAGGAATCACTAGTCATGTTTGAGGACTGTGGTGAACTCTAGGTAAACACAGTACAAACAAACTTAAACCTAGTCCAGTTCCTGTCTATTTTAATGACACCCCCCCCCCCCCGACACACACATGCAAGGCTTAAGGAATGACACGACCATTTCCAGGAAATCTATTTACCTCTGTTTTTACTGTCCTGCACAAGATACCTAGCTTGGGGCAGGGGGTGTGGCAAAACTACAAGACGTACAAAACAAGAAAAATCTACACTCCCCACCCCCACCAACTGACAGAACAATCCAGAGCTACTCAGAAGTGACATAGCTGTTGGACTGACAGAATTTAAAATATAGTATGTTAAAGGTTCTAATAAAAAATTTGCACAACGGGCAAATTACATGGGTCATTTGAGCAGAGATACAAATCATGGAAATACTAGAAATGAACACAAACAGTGCCTTCAAAGGACTCATCAAGATACTTGACACAGCCAAAGAAAGAATAAGTGAACTTGAAGGTAGGTCAATAAAAATCACCCCCCCCCCAACACACACACAAATGGGGGGAGGGCAAGGGGTGCAGGGAAGTGACAAAAAACATCCAAGGCTGTGGGGAAAGATCTGGTCCAACACATGCATAACAGGAATCCCAGAAGGAAAAGAGAAAATGGAGCAGAAGAAGTATTTGAAGATATAATAATGACTGATGACACCAGAACATAGATATATAAAGCTCAGAGAATACCAAGAAGGATTTTTGTTTGTTTTTGTTACAGAGGAACAGTGATAAGAACTACAGCAGACTTAGGGGAGGAAAAGAGAATTACAGTAGACTTAGAAGTAATGGAAACCAGAGGACAATAATGACATTTGTAAAGTGCTGGAAGGAAAAAGCTGTCTTTATTGAAACTTCACGGAAATGTTTTTCCAAATTGATAGAGGAATGAAGACCTTCTCAAAATAAAAACTATTCATTGCCAAAAAGACCTATTTGAAATATTAAATGAAGTTCTTGAAGCAGAAGGAATGTGAAACCAGATTCTTGGATATGCACAAAAGAAAGAAGAGAAATGGAATAAATGAAGGTAAAATAATTTTTCTTATGTAAATGCCTAAAAGATAACTGTTTAAAATCGTAACTTGCTTTGTGTGTTTATCGCATATAAAAGTAAAATGCGTGACAAGTACAAAGGATGGGAGGGAGAAACTGGGAATATGTTGTGCAGGATCTTGTTAAGTGGCACATTACTTGATGATATATTCTGGTTTAAAGATACATGTTGTAAACTCTAGGCTAACCACTAAAATTTTTTATTTTTATTTTCTTATTTTTCATTTAATTTTTTATTATGTTAGTCACTATACAGTACATCATTAGTTTTTGATGTAGTGTTCCATGATTCATTGTTTGCGTATAACACCCAGGGCTCCATGCAATACGTGCCCTCCTTACTACCCATCACCAGCCTATCCCATTCCCCCACCCCCCGAAGCCCTCAGTTTGTTTCCCAGAGTCCACAGTCTGATCTCATGGTTCATTCCCCCTTGTTTATCCCCCTTCATTCTTCCCTTCCTTCTCCTACCGATCTTCCTATTTCTTATGTTCCATAAATGAGTGAAACCATATGATAATTGTCTTTCTCTGCTTGACTTATTTCACTTAGCATAATCTCCTCCAGTCCCGTCCATGTTGCTGCAAATGTTGTTTAATCGTTCTTTCTGATGGCTGAGTAATATTCCATTGTATATGTGGACCATATCTTCTTTATCCATTCGTCTGTTGAAGGGCATCTCGGCTCCTTCCACAGTTTAGCTATTGTGGACAATGCTGCTATGAACATTGGGGTGCATATGGCCCTTCTCTTCACTACGTCTGTATCTTTGGGGTAAATACCCAGTAGTGCAATTGTTGGGTCATAGGGTAGCTCTGTTTATAACTTTTTAAGGGACCTCCACACTGTTTTCCAAAGTGGCTATACCAACTTGCATTCCCACCAACAGTGTAAGAGGTTTCCCCTTTCTCCACATCCTCTCCAACATTTGTTGTTTCCTGCCTTGTCAATTTTTGCCATTCTAACTGGCGTAACGTGGTATCTCAATGTGGTTTTGATTTGAATTTCCCTGATGGCTAATGATGTTGAACATTTTTTCATGTGTCTGTTAGCCATTTGTATGTGTCTGCATTGGAAAAGTGTCTGTTCATATCTTCTGCCCATATTTTGATTTGGTTATTTGTTTCTCATGTATTGAGTTTGAGAAGTTCTTTATAGATCTTGGATATCAGCCTTTTATCTGCAGTTTCATTTGCAAATATCTTCTCCCATTCTGTGGGTTGCCTCTTTGTTTTGATGACTGTTTATTTTGCTGTGCAGAAGAGTTTTAAAGAGGTAAATTGGTTAATAGAATAAAATGGGATAATGTAAAAATATTCAGTTAACCCAATAGAAGGCAGCAAAAGAACAAAAACCAGGGGCGCCTGCGTGGCACAGCAGTTAAGCGTCTGCCTTCGGCTCAGGGCGTGAACCTGCCGTTGTGGGATCGAGCCCCACATCAGGCTCCTCTGCTGTGAGCCTGCTTCTTCCTCTCCCACTCCCTCTGCTTGTGTTCCTTCTCTCGCTGGCTGTCTCTCTCTGTGTCAAATAAATAAATAAATAAATAAATCTTAAAAAAAAAAAAAGAACAAAAACCAAAGAATAGAACAATTAGAAAATGGTTAAGAGGATGGATTGATTTTAATCCAAATATAGATATTTTTAAATTATATCAAATGCAGATGGTCTAGGGGCACCTGGGTGGCTCAGTCAGTTAAGTGTCTGCCTTCGGCTCAGGTCATGATCCCAGGGTCCTGGAATTGAGCAGTATTGGGCTCCCTGCTCAGTGGGGAGTGTGCTTCTCCCTCTGCCCCTCCCCTTGCTTGTGATCTCTCTCTTAAATAAATAAATAAATAAATAAAATATTTTAAAGAAATGCAGATGGTCTAAGCATACCAGTTAAGAGATAGTAAGACTGAATGGAAAAGCAGGACCCAAGTATATGCTAGCAGAAATACACTTTATACAGGCATAGATAATTAAAAATTAAGGAGTGGGGAAAAGATAGATGATGCAAACACTAACAGAACGAAAGTTGGAATCACTATATCAGTATCAGACGAAGCTGACTTCAGAACAACAAATGTAATCAGGATAAAAAACATTATGTAACGAAGGGGTCAATTTCCAGGTAAACAGCAATCCTAAATGTGTATGTATCAAAGTACAGAGGTACAGGTTACACAAGTGAAAAAAGAACAGAAAGGGCAAAGAGACAAATCCACTATTTTGGGGGATTTCACCATTGTCTTTCAGGTATTACTAGAACAGGTAGACACAAAATCCGAATATAGAAGACCTGGACAGCACAGTTGACCAAATTAACTAGCTGACATTTATAAAACACCACAAGCGCGGAATACCGTCCTTTCAAGTACACATGAAGAAGTACACGAGACCATAAAATAGATTTTATGTTTTAAACAAATAGTTACATAAAGTATATTCCCTGATCGTAGCAGAACTAAACTACCAGTAAGACACCTGGAAATATTTGGGAGACTTAAATTACAAATTCCATTTTGAAAACAGCAACTGTTCAGATTATCTGTTTCTTCTTGAGAAAGCTTGGTAGTTTCTTTCAAGAAGTTTTCCCATTTCATCTAAGTTGTCAAATTATTTCCATAAAGCTCACAACATTCTCTTTTCCATTTCATAACTAGAATTTGTGGTGACATCACCTTTGCCATTCCAGAAATTGGTGACTTGTGTATTTTTTTTCATCAGTCTGAATGAAGATTTATTGGTTTTATTGACCTTTTATTTTTGTTTCCTATCTCATTTATTTCTATTAGTAATTATTTCCATTCTTACGCTAACTTGGTGTTTCAGTGCTCTTCATTTTCTAATTAAGGTGGAAATTGAAGTCACTAGGAGTTTTCAAAATTTTATAACTTAGTACTATTACATTTCCTTCTAAGAACTGTTAGTTGCATCCCACATATTTTGACATGCTGTGTTCTAAGTTTTATTCAATTTAAAATACTTCCTATTTTCCCTTTGATTTCTCTCTTGACCCATGGGTTACCATTTAGGTCCAAACATTTGGAGATTTTCCTAGTATCTTTCTTTCACTGATTCCTAATTTAATCCTTCTGGTCAGGAAACATATTTTGTATGACTTGAATTCTCTAAAGCTTATTGAGATATGTTTTAAGGCCTGGAATATAGTCTATTTTGGTAACTATACTGGGTGCATATGAAATAATTTGTATTCTATTTTTAAAATATCATTTAGGTCAAGTTGGCCAATAGTGCAGTTCATATCTTCAATTTCCTTTATGATTTCTTGTCTACTTGTTTTTATGATAGATGTGTGTCAGAATCTCTTACTATAATTTTGGATTTGTCCATTTCTCCTTGTAATTCTGTCCATTCTTTCCCCAGGTAATTCAGGTGATTTTCTCACACGCATGCACTGATCGGTGTTTAGGTAAAAACTAGTTTTTCACACAGATAAAAAATTCTGGTGTCTAGGGTTTTTTTCTGTAAGTGCTCTCAGGCACTTCATCCTGGAAACTCCAGCCACCTCAGTCTCCCTGACTCCCAGGTCCTTCCCCTCAACTCAGACTATAGCCTGGTGGAAACTCTCTTCATGCAGTTATTTGGGTAAATCCTAGTACTCCCCTCATTTGTTTCCCATTTCAAGGATATATCAGTTTCGTTGCCTGATGTCCGGGGTCTTGAAACCAAGGTTTCATATACTTTGTCCAGTTTTTAGTGTTTCAGGTGGGAGGATAGACTAGTCCTCCAGAATTCCATCTTCACCAGAAGTGCGCATCTCAAGTACACATTTAACGAGAACAGGGATCACTATGGATGTAGAATTTAAACAAACAAAAAAACCAACATTGCAATTAACATTCTTGCACATATGCTTTTGAAAATTTTTACCAGTATTTTTGGAGAAGTTCCTAGATCAAAAAGATAGGCAAATTCTAATCTTTAACTTGCCTTTTCTATTCAAACTACTGTCTCTCTAGAATGAAGGATTCTTTAGACGAATTTTATGTACCTTTATTCAGTGCTCCCTGTATCTTCCTCACCAAGTTGGGATATATTAGTATGGTTTTTCAGAATTTCTTCTACTTACTTTTTCTCCGTTATTGCTAGTCTTACCAGAGGGTAGAAAGTGCCAGCGATCCTGGCATGTTCTTCCAGTGTGGCCTTGTCGTGTCTGTATTCAACTTTTCATAGTGTGTGATGTGAGGTGGTATTTTTTGTTGTTGTTCAGTTTTGGTAGAAGGAAGTTCTGGTACGTCTGAGTCTAACATTATTCCATAGGGTCTCTGAAGGGCTAGACTTTCAATTTTTGAATGACTAGAGCGCTTCTTGATCTAGCTGTTTATCCAAGGGCAGTGCTTCAGACTGGCAGAAAACTTGTTCTAGCCCAGTGATTCTCAGATGTTACTGTGTATTCAGATCACCGGGGGATCTTACAGAGATGCAGATTCTGAATCAGTAGGTCTGGATTAGGGCCCACTATTCTGGAATTTTGACAAATGGTCAAGTCATGCTGATGCTGCCAGTCCGTATCCCACACTCTGAGTAGTAAGGATTTAGCCTTTACCTTGCAGTCCTATCACTGGCAGTTTGTCTCCTGGTAATGATAGATTACCTCTTCAAAACCCAAGTGTTTCCTTCTTGAACTCTTGCCACTCACCCTGCCACTCTGCAACTGTAAATAATTTAGGGAGGCTTCTAAAGTCAGACTTTTTGAAGTAACACTGGTTCCAATCAAGGTGCCGTGTTTGTTTTTTAAGATTTTGTTTATTTTAGAGAGAGCATGGGGGCACGGAGGAGCAGAGGGAGAGAGAGAGAATCTCCAGCTACTTCGTGCTGAGCACAGAGCCAGACATGCAGCTGGCGGAGCCGCCCACGCGTCCCTCGGAGTGCCTTTTGCCCTTCCAGATACCACATTGCTTTGGGGGAATGTTACAGTCTTCAGTGCACCATCAGTTTCCTCCCAGGATTCTTACCACATTTAGCAGCATTTTCTTAGGATTTTGAGGCTCAGAATTGTAGATATGTCTTCACTTCATCACAGATGGCTCTCCTATATTTTTCTTGTTGCTTTAATTTGGTTTCAGAAAGGAGAAATGGATAGGTACATCTTGGTTCCACCTCTTTATTTTTAATTTTTAATTTTTTAGAGAGGGAGGGAGGGGCAGAGGGAGAGAATCCCAAGCAGGCTCCACGCCCAGCACGGGACTCAATCCCACATCCCTGAGATCATGACCTGAGCTGAAATCAAGAGTTGGACACTTAACTGAGTCACCCAGGCGCCCCTCCACCTCTTTAAATTCAGAAATTAGTAAATACAGTTAGAGGCTCCTCATAAATACATTTGAATTTGCCTCCTTATGGCTCTGTACCACTTACAGTGGAAGAGTTGGGTAAAAATGAAGTATTTTCACTTGAAGGCAATCCTCTTTGTAGATCAGGTCTTCTGTCCTTTCTGTAACAGCTTTGCTTTCTGTTGGTTGTCTCTGACACCTGTGGAGGAAGCCGCCTTTGGAGGGTTTTAAAAGGAACTCCCCTGAAGTCTTCTGGCATGAGTGGTCCCGGTGATGAGGCTCAACTACTTGAGTCTCTTCCTGTTGAGGTTGCCTTGTCTAGCATGCAGCCAGTTGAGGATTACTGGCAACATAGCTAAATTATAAACTACAGGGTACTTAGTCCCCTTCACCCATAGCAATTTAACTTACCCTTGCGACAGGGTCTGAGGCAGCACCACCGAATCAAACACACCCTTTCTGAAGCAAAAGATAGGAATATTCACACATTTAATGAACCGATAAATGCCCTCATGTCAGTTCAGGTCAAGTTTTTTCTTTATGGGAACTGAATCTCAGCCTCCCTCCACCCTGCCTGCATTCCATGGGAATTTTGTGAACTGTTCAATCCGGTGATCCAGTCCTGCTGGTGGAGGCATAAGCACTTAACCCAGACTGGCCAGAGTATCCCATACCATCGACCCAGTGATTGGTCAGAGTGGACACATAGCCTAAATTGGAACAAATCCAATTTTTCCTCTCTGACATGGAGGCTAAAAGAAAGAAGATCACCTTCCTTTTGAGATTAAAAGCTCTAAGGACCTTTTAAGTCTAATATCAGATGCCATTTTTTTCCTTATCAAGAAAAAGCCTGCCAGAGAATGGAACAAGTGAAAGCAGAGCTATTAATCTGAGTCTGAGTACCTGCCTGAAGCTGTACCATATAGACATTACACCTTTCAGTTATAGGTACTAATACCTTTTTCCTAAGCTAATTGGAATTAGGTTTCCATCAGAATCAATCTTTCTTTTCTTTTTTCTTTTCTTTTCTTTTCTTTTCTTTTCTTTTCTTTTCTTTTCTTTTCTTTTCTTTTCTTTTTTATTTGAGAAAGCAAGCATGAGCTGAGCAAGGGAGGGGCAGGAGGGACAAGCAGACTCACCGCTAAGCGGGGAGCCCGATGCAGGGCTTGATCCCAGGACCCTGAGATCGTGACCTGAGCCAAAGTCAGATGCTTAACCGACTGAGCCACCCAGGGACCCCTCTGTCAGAATCTTCATGGCAGTTGCTGTTTCTCCATTTATCAACTTTATAGACTCTTAAGTAATCTTTCTTAGGAAAGATAAGAATTTAACTCATTCCACTAAGTAAATTATATATTCACTCTTCTGTTGTATTTTACTTTGAAATACAGCTAACCTGTATTTCTTATTCTTTCAACTTTATACAGATCTCTTGAATCCCCTTTATGAGAATATTGCCCCTTATCCTTGATTCATTCATTCTCATTGCTATCAACCTCCCACTATCCAGTCTATCAGCTACATTTTGCCTTTTACATTATTAAGTAGACAATAAATAGGTCTATATATGTATACAGAGACAGACTTCAGTGGCTTGTCTCTATAAGATTGAAAATAAAACAGCACTTGATCATTATCACTAGGTAAATAGTCTCTGAAGAGTCAGAGCCAAGCAATATGTGATGACATTTCTTTCTCTGTAGGTCCAATGTTAGGATCCCAGTCTGTGCTTAAAGGAGTCTCTTCCTCATATCAGTCAAATGGATTTTATTTTTTTATATTCTGTTTTCCAGAATCATACCACATTTCATGAGGGCTTGTTTTATATTCAGACATGATAACTGGTATGGTTTCCCCTTTGTTTTTCCCAGCGCCAGTAATTGCCTTTCTTTCCATTTCCCTGAGGAAAACTCGTCTTCACCATATTGCTAAAATCCTCCAACTTCATACTTATTTAACATAACCTATTCCAATTTTCCTGAAGATTTTCTTCACTGAGCCCCTTAATTCCTAGCCTACCGGTAATTTGGTCTGTTTGTTGTAGAGTAATCATCCTAGTCATCCTCAACACCACTTTCCCAGTTTAGATCCGTTGTTTATTGAAGCCTTTCCTGCTGCCGCCTTCCTGTTCCATCCAAATTTTACTAAAGCTAATCCTATAATACCCTAATAAAGGGTAAATGAGAGTAAACTGAAGCAAACTGCATATACAGGATATCAGTGTGTGGCTTCATGCTTTATTGTTATTTGGGTATAGACTTGTAGATACAAAGTAATTTTATCTCATAACTTGGAAGGTGCTGTTTTATGTTCTGTTAACTAATATTGCTAACAGGAGGGAAGGCTAACACTGTCTCTGTCCCCGTGCTTGTGTTCTCTCTCAAATAAATAAAATCTTAAAAAAGAAAAAGGAGACGTTCACATTTTTTGAAAGCTTTTTAGGATGGTTTCATCCTGAATTCTGAAATTTCACAAGCATATTTCTGGATGTCTTTTCTTCTATTGTAATTGAGGCTTTTGCCAGTTCAGCCTTCCCAGCACTCCGTGAACTATTCCAAGCCGAACATTCATAATTTTCTTCAGTTTAGAAAGATTCTCAATCGTTTATTTGATGTATCCATTATATTTTCTCTGTAAGCTTTTCTGGAACTCCTGTTAATTAAACTTCTATGTCCTTTTTGTTTCTTATTTTCTTTTTAATTTATGAATTTGGGAAGTTTCCTTAATTTTCTTTAAAACTTATATTAAGTGGTGCCTGGGTGGCTCAGTTGGTTAGGTGACTGCCTTCAGTTTGGGTCATGATCCTGGAGTCCCAGGATCAAGCCCCATGTCGGGCTCCCTGCTCAGCGGGGAGTCTGCTGCTCTCTTTCCCTCTGCTCTTCCCCCCACCCCCCCACTCATGTTCTCTCTCTCACTCATTCTCCTTAAAATAAATTTTAAAAAATCTTAAAACTTCTAGTTTATTATAGCAGTAACATTTTTTCATTCTTAAGAGTTCTGACTTACCTTTTTTTCCCCTAGAAAACATGATTATTTTCTGTACATATTTTTCTTTAAAAGAGTGATTTTTAAACATTTTAATTCCAGTATAGTTAACGGTGTTTAAATATTAGTTTCATGTGTACAATACTAATTTTTTTTTAAAGATTTTATTTATTTGAGAGAGAGCGTGCATGAGCAGGGGGAGGGGCAGAGAGAGAACCAGACTCCCTGCTAAGCAGGGAGACTGACACGGGCCTTGATCCCAGGATGATCATGACCTGAGTCACAGGCAGACATTTAACCAACTGAAGCCACCCAGGCACCCCTCTAATTATTTTTTTTGTTTTTTTTTTTAGATTTTATTTATTTATTTGACAGAGATAGAGACAGCCAGTGAGAGAGGGAACACAAGCAGGGGGAGTGGGAGAGGAAGAAGCAGGCTCACAGCGGAGGAGCCTGATGTGGGGCTCGATCCCATAATGCCGGGATCACGCCCTGAGCTGAAGGCAGATGCTTAACCGCTGTGCCACCCAGGCGCCCCCCTCTAATTATTTTTTGATAGCTTTCCATATTTACCTGTTTAAATCTGACATAAATTTTTAGTTTTCTTCTGTCATTACACAACTTTCTCCACTGTAGGTTTAGTTCTGTCTCGGACCTTATTATGCTGATAGTTTTCTTCATGTGTTATGATCCTTAACTGTTCCAACATTTAAGATTGATATGGCTTGGGGCATTTGGCTGGCTCAGTCAATGGAGCATGTGACTCTTGCTCTTGGTGTTGTTTGAGCCCCATGTTGGGTGTAGAAATTACTTAAAAAAAAAAAAAATGGTAATGGCTTGATCACCTTGTAGATGAGTTTCCCTGAATAGGGAGGGTTACTGCTATCTATGTATGCAGGGCTGGCAAGTCAAAAAGAGATTCTCTAAATTCCTGAAGAGATTTTTGACTTAGCCACCAACTCTCATGCTAGCTACCCAAGTAAGTTCATTATTTCATAGTTTAAATTTCTTATAGTATTACATTATTGCTTATAACTTCAAATACGACAGATAATCCTAGGTCTCCTCCTAACCGGAATATCCAATCCCAGCCTCCTCCCCTACAAGGAACACTTATCAGTTGGATGTGCCTCTCCAGAACCTTTTTGAAACTTTTGCATACTTATTTAATTGTATTAGAAATGTTTTATTAACATATGATAGTATGCAAATCTAAAAAACTTACTGTTTCAGCGTTCTTTAATCAGACCCATCCATGTCGTATCATTGGTCCATTCTTTCAAACTGCTGCTAATATTTCTCGTCATGCCCTGTGGAAATTTAGATGGTTTCCAGTGTTTCATGTACTAACCATACTGCCCTCCAAAGAGACTGTAGTGAACGTTTTAAAAACTTCACTGCTTCCGCAGTGGCAGTGAGGAGTTCTCATTGCTCCATGCAGCTGCCACTGTTTGAGAGTACATTATTTAAATTTGTACCTCAATACTAGTGAGGTTCAGCAGGGACTCATTTATCATCCATCTGTATTTCTTCTACGATTTGCCTATTCTCATATTTTGTCCATTTTTATACTTGCTTAGTTGTCCTTTGCTTATTCATAGGTGTTCTTACATCTTTCCCTTTGTATGTTACAAATATTTTCTTCCTGTTGTTTTAAATTTTAAGAGCACTTTCTTTTTTAGAAACGTATGTCCAACACCAATTAATAAATATATCCTACTTTTTCTTATACTTTTCTCATTAGTTTTATATTTAGGATTTTAATCAACTGGAACTCCCTTCTTGTGGATGGTGTGAAGTAAGGATTCTATTCAATTTACTTATAGAAGAGAGTGTGGAATGAGAAAGCTGTTGGCTTCCACATGGAAAAGAATTTAGCAGTCTTGTCATTGTTTCTCCTTATTACCAACCTCCACCCTCCCCCCCCAGCCCCTGCCTCTATACACAAACCAGATTGAAGCCTAAACTCCTCTAGGGGTGCTGTGTACAGAGCATTTGGGCAGAGTGGCTCCTATTACTGAAAACCCTATTATTCAAACATTTCAGGTTGTAGCTGCCTCTGCTACATTTCATGAACAAACACTTTCCTCCATTTTGTCTTTTATTTGTCCAGCTCTTTTCATCCACTGAGGACCCTCTTTTCTGATCTTTGTTCGGTCTTTTACATTGTTTTAGCCATTTAATGGGATATGGAAGGAAGGTAAATTTATATGCTGTTTGTTAACTGCAAAAGAAAATCTTGATTTTTCCAATGACAGTTCTGATATTGACAAGTTGCCTTTCAAAAAATGTGTACAAATTCATACTCCACACGTACTCCTTTCCTGCTTTTGCAATGCATATATTTTATCAATCTGATATTGACAGATGGATAGTTCATTGGTTTAACTTGTATTTCTTCTCATCCTAGTGAGATTCAGTATTTATCATTCATTCATCAGTCACATGTTGCCTCTTTAGGTCCTTTGCCCATGGGAATAGTAGTGTCATTTTCTAAGTGATTTATAGGAGCACTTATGGATTTCATATATGTTGTAATATCTCCAATACTGATATTTAAAAACTTTGTGTTTATAACTATCTTTGTCTATATAAAAGCTTAATAAAGTTCTTACACAGTCAAACCTAGAATCTGTGTGTGTGGCTTCTGGATTTCATGTCTTGTTTAGGAAGATTGTTTTCACTCTTTGATTATACATTATGTTACTGTGTCCTCTGATAACTCTTTCACGTTTGGATAAAAGAATGAAGGAACTGGTTTTGTACAGAGCAGAATCAATTTTACCAATACTGTTAGGCCACTGACAAATTACCTTTATTTATAGATTTTATGTGTTTATCTGTATGAATGTATATGTGTGTATGTTCACATGCACACAGTGTTTCAAGCCTTAAAAAATTCTTAGGATTTTGTTAGAAATCAAAGAATCTGTAGATTGATTTTGGGCCTCCTAACATCTCGAGAATAGTCTTCCCCTGCAGGATAAAATGTCTATTCAAGTCTTCCTTTTCATTCTCCATTTCATCATTTTCTTTGTACCTATGTTCATATGTGAATTGGTTACTGAAGTGATTGCATATTCAAAGCCTCCAGGAGTCAGGAAGTAATAGAAAGTGTAAAATAAGTCAGATGGAAGGAGGAATGGTTTGAACTATGGAGAACTGGAAAACGTGTGCTCACATAAAAGTATTTGATTTTTGGTTTTTTTTTTTTTTTTATTCATTTTAAAGTGATGAGTACCAAATCAAACATGTTTGTGGGCTACCAGTTTATAAGTATTGATATAGTTTTCTTTTCCTCTCTAGTTTTGGAATTACAGCTTAGAACTAGTTTAACCACCTTTTCAGTTTTAAACGAGATAGATTTAATACAATTCAACCACCTGGAATTAGGAGAGGGCATCAAACTTGTATTTTCTATTCTTTGGTTATTGATTTTTTTAAGTTGTCTTTTATGTAAATGATGAATACATCTCAGTAAATCCTACTTATTACTAGTGATTTTTAAAATCTGGCTTCTTAGAACTGTTGAATATCTAATGAAGTTAGTTTTTCTTACCAACAAAGTCATATCTTACTGTATGTCATTATGGACTTTAACGTCAATGCTACTGTATCAGATACCCTTATCACCCACCTTTAAAACAATGACTACTGTTCCTAATCAAAAATCTTTATAATCTCTTAAATCTTGAACTGGTGCTTCTTTTGTTATTTCTCAGATGATCCTTGCTGAGATGACCAGGTCCTCTTTGTATACCACAGTATTTTTTTCATTTTATGGTAACGTTTATTAAGTCATTACTTTATGCTAGGCACTCTGAGCAATTTACATGCATTCTCTCATTTAATCCTCCCATCAACCTTTGAGGTAGTACTATTATTATTTCCATAATATAAATAAAAAGACTGAACCTTACAAAGAACAAAATGTTTCTCTGAAACTAGAGGCCTAGAAAGTGGAAGAGCAAGGATTGGAACCCAGATCTGTTTGATGCTGGAATATGATTTCTTAATTCTGGACAAATAGCCAAAGAATGAGATGTATTTTGACATGAAATAGTACTTTGAAAGGTATACTGGAACAAGGTATTTGGGACAGGAGGGTCTTTCAGGTCTTTTAGGTTATTTTGAGGAAAGTGTGCTTTAACCTAAGAACTATGGGGTACTAATGAAGGGTATCGATGAGGAAGTGATATGATCAAATTTTTAAAATACAAGTTTGACTGCAATGTAGGCAACTGACAAAGGAAATGGTTAATCAGACCAATCAGAAGGCTATTTCCATAGTCTGTATGAAATAGATTACTATGTATTGGACAAAGAGGATGTAATGGAAATGGAGTCAGATTCAAGGCATATTTAGGAGATAAAACCTACAGGTCTTGGCAACTGACTGGACATGGAGGGTGAGAGAGAGGAAGGAGTCAAGAATGACTCCATGGTATGAATTCTCTCATGCTGGGCTAGATGGGCACGCTGCCTGAAAGATTTGCTGCAATCCTTACATTCATAGGGTCTCTCTCCTGTGTGAATTCTCTGATGTAGAGTAAGAGATCCACTATAGCTAAAGGCTTTCCCACAAATATTACATTCATAAGGTTTCTCTCCAGTATGAATTCGCTTATGTTGAGCAAGGCCTGCATTCTGGCTAAATGTTTTCCTACATTCCTTGCACATATAAGGTTTTTCTCCAGTATGACTTCTCTGATGTTGTGCAAGTGATGAACTATTGCTAAAGGCCTTCCCACATTCAATACACTCATAGGGTTTCTCTCCAGTATGAACCCTCTGGTGTTGATCAAGGTATGCAATCTGGCTGAAGGCTTTCCTGCATACTTTACATTCATAAGGTTTTTCTCCAGTATGAACTCTCTGATGTTGAGCAAGGTGTGCATATTGGCTGAAAGCTTTCCTACATTCCTTACATTCATACGGTCTCTCTCCAGTATGAATTCTCTGATGTACAATTAGGTATCCACGATGGCTAAAGGCTTTCCCACACACATTACATACATAAGGTTTCTCTCCTGTATGAATTCTCTGATGTTGAGCAAGAAATGAACCATTACTGAAAGCTTTTCCACATTCAATACATTCAAAAGGTCTCTCTCCAGTATGAACTCTCTGATGTTGAGCCAGGTGTGCAATCTGGCTGAAGGCTTTTTTACATTCTTTACACTGATAAGGTCTCTCTCCAGTATGAACTCTCTGATGTTGAGCAAGGTGTGCATTCTGGCTGAAGGCTTTCCTACATTCTTTACATTCATAGGGTTTCTCCCCAGTATGTATTCTCTTATGTTGAGCTAGGTTTGCACTCTGGCTGAAGGTTTTCCCACACTCAACACATGCATAGGGTTTCTCTCCAGTATGAATTCTCTGATGAAGAGTAAGGGATGAGCTCTGGTTGAAAACTTTCTCACATTCATTACATTTCAAAAGTTTCTTTTGTATATAGACTTTCTTATGTTTCATTTCAACAGATTTTTTTCGGTAACTTCTCTTTTGTGGCTCATGCTTATGCACTCTTTCTTTGGTGGTAAAAGTCTTTTTTATATCAAATATTGCATCCTGATGGAAAGTTTTCCAAGATTTAGTATATTCATTACTTTGATCTTCAGTGAGGATTTCTTTATGAGTGATGATCGGTTGTCTGGAAGGTACTGCCTGACTTCCTAACTGGTTCTTAAGCCAGTCCTCAGTTTTACAGTCTTCTCTCAAACTGGGGCAGTCAAGGCTATGACTAAGATGGCTTCTTCCCATTTTCACTAGTTTGGATGTTTCTTCATAAATAACTTGCTTTGATGAAAATTCATTCTTTTTTAAAGTATACTCCCAATCTAAAAGATACCAAGAAAACAAAGGTCTTTTGTATTTGTTCATCAGAAGAGAAGAACTTCTGAAACAAAAATTGGTGAATAAAATACATAAGAAGTTTGGGGTTTAACAGTGTAAGATGCAGTCTAAAAAGTATGAGATTATAAAGAATGAAAACTTAAGAGAGGATATATATTAGAAACTGAAAAAGTTATCTAAAATCACAATAATTTTATATCTAATTTAATATTAGAGTCTCCAGACACCCTTCCTCTTTTGCCTCGGGTTATCCTGCATTCAAGCTAAGTTCATTATTTTTAGAAAGCCAATTTCATGAGGTCAGTGTGGCTAAAAAACCTCCATAGACCCAAAGATACACCAGGTACTATTAGTTGCCTTAGGTTGTATATGCAAATATGGATTAACTTTTGAAGCCAAAAAATGTCTTTTTGGGGCACAAGGCTGGCTCAGGGCATGTGACTCTTTATCTCACGGTCATGATTTCAAGCCCCACATTGGGTGTGCAGCCTACTTTTTAAAAAAAGTCTTCTTGTCAGGCATTTTCTATGTGATATATTCCAACCAAATGTAAATTTTTAATTGAGCTCAGAGCTAAAATGCATTCACATAAAAGTAAGTTTGTATAGGGGTACCAGGGTGGCTCAGTCAGTTAAATGTCCGACTCTTGACCTCAGCTCAGGTCTTGATCTCAGGGTTGTGAGTTCAAGCCCTACATTGGGCTCCAGGGTGTGGAGCCTACTTAAAAAAAAAAAAAAAAAAAAAGAAAAACAGTAATTTTGTATCAAACTGCTTGATTTTATTAACCTGCCACAGGCCTTAATTTGCCACCTTCTTTCCATTCCTCAGTCAAATCATCTGTTCTGCTCAAGACTATCCAATGGTTTCTCACATTTATAATAAAACTAAAATTCCTATTATGGTTTACAAAACCAATGTAATACATGAACATAAATGTAAAACCTTCAGTAAAATTACTGCAACTCAAATCCAGGAAAATATGAAAGCATAATCATTACCAAGTAGAGCTTATCCCAGGAATGCAAGATTGGTTTAATATGTGAAATCCAGTGTAATTCACCACATTACCAGATTAAAGGTGGAAAATCATATGATCGTTTCAATGGATGTAAAAAGAGTATTTGGCTAAATTCAACATCTATTTATTATAAAACTTCTTAGCAAACCAGGAAAAGAAAACTTTATCAAATTGATAAAGGGCATCTATGAAACATCAACTTAATGGTGAAAGACAGAATACATTTTCCCTTAAGACTCAGAATAATCCAAGTAAATCTACTCTTAATAATTCTATCCAACGTTGTAAAAGATGTCCCCTGCAGTAAGGAAAAAAACCCTGTAAGATTACAAAGGAAGAAATAAACTGCTGATAACGTGGATAGTCTATGCAGAAAAACCTGGGACCTACAAAGAACTCCTAGAACAACTATTAAATAAATCTATCAAGATCGTAAGATAAAAAGTTAATATAAAAATCAATTTACATTTTTGCATAGTTGCAAAAAGCAAGTGGAAAATGGAATTCTTAAGAATTCTATTTGTAATAGCACCAAAAATACCATAAGATTAAAAATATATATATAGCCACTGCACTGGATACAATAGAACACTGCTAAGAGAATTTAAAAAGACTAATAAATGGCTACATAAACCATATTCATGAACTAAACTCAAGTGATGTTAATTTGGATATCAGTTCTTCCTCAATTGATGTATAGATTCCATATAATCCAAATCAAAATCCTAGCAGGCTTTTGGGTAGAAATTCTCAACTTCATTCTAGCGTTTATTTGGGAACTGAAATGATCTAAATAGTTAAAGTGATTTTACAAGTTGAACTATCTGCTATCAAAAGTTACTATAAAGCTACAGTAATCAAGACTGTGGTACTGATGAAAGGATAGGCATATAGATAGATGGGACAGAATAGAGTTCAGAACTAGACCCATGTAGATATGGTCAACTGCTTTTGGTACAGAGGTATCAATAAGGCATTAGAATGGGTAAAGGAAAGTCTTTTCAAGAAGATACTGGAGCAACTGTATATCCAAATGAGGAAGAAAACAAAAAACAAAAAAACCCAAACCCTCAGTCTTTACTTCACATAAGACACAAAATTTAGCTCAGTGGGTCATACACTAAAATGTAAAAGCTAAAACTACAACTTAGGAGAAAACATAAAAGAAAATTTTTGCGATTTAAGGGGTAGCAAGAATTTCTTAGATATGACACAGAAAGCACCAAACACGACAAATTAATAAATTGGACTTTATGAAAATTAAAAACTTTGGATGTTCAAAAGACAGCAGTAGAAAAACAAAACCACAAGCCATGGTTGGCACACATATATCCTAATACATATAAATGGCAAAGACTTGTATTAAGACTATATAAAGAACTCTTAAAATTTGATAATAAAAACAAACTAATAAAACATGGGCAAAAGATTTCAACACTTATGAATGGCCAATAAGCACACGAAAAGACATTGAACAATATGTCATCAGAGAATTGCATATTAAAACCATAATGAGATTCCACAACACAACCATTAGAATGAATAAAAGTAAAAACTGATGATACAAAGATGGGACGATATGGAGGAAATGGAATTCTCATACATTGCTGGTGGGAATGAAAATGGTACAGTCACTTTAGAAAACTGGCAGTTTCTTAAAAAGTTAAACCTATTCCAATTGTGTGACTCTTTGCACTTTTAGATATTTACCCAAGAGAAATGAAAACATACATGCACAAAGTCCTGTAATTGACACTTCACAGCAGCTTTGTTTATAATAGCCAAAACCTGGAAACAACCCAAATGTCCATGAACAGTTGAAAACAAAATGTGGGATGTCTACACAGTCGACTACTACTCAGCAATAAGACGCATAAAGTATTCATACATGCAAAAATATGGATGATTTTTGAAATTATGAGTAAAATAAGCCAGATACAACAATATATATGATTCCATTTAGTTTATATGGAAACTAGTCTAAAATGACAAAGATCAGATTAGTGTTTGGAGCCAGGAGGACAAAAATGGACTGCTAAGAGGCAAAGGCAGTCTTTTGGTGTGAAGCAAATGCTGTATGTCTTGATTGTGGTGATGGTTTCATGGGTGTATATG
Organism: Ursus americanus; assembly: GCF_024610735.1. NCBI lineage: Eukaryota > Metazoa > Chordata > Mammalia > Carnivora > Ursidae > Ursus > Ursus americanus. The sequence goes on from NC_142147.1 coordinate 56,736,362, forward strand.
ACAGAATTCATCACACTGGATGATGTATATGGATGCGATTTACTGTATATAATAATTCCTTAATAAAGTTAAGAAAAAAATAGATGGAAACAAGAAAGGTAAGTAAAGACAGACTTTAATAACGTAATAAAAAAGTAAAACGCATGTAACAAGCTCTTAACAGTGAAAACAGAGACACCTTGGAACCTATGGAACATTTTACAAACACCAAATATGTATTATGCCATACAAAACCCTACAATTTCAAAGAGTTAATACTAAGTCCTATCTGATAAATTATAAAATAATTTGATCAAAATAATTAAAACCAGAAAACTTTCTATTTTAGATTTATTTATTCATTCCAGAGAAAGAAAGAGAACGCAAATGAGTGTGAATTGGGGGATGAAGAGAGGGAGAGAGAGACATGCAGACTCCCCACTGAGTGGGGAGCCCGACTCAGGACTCAATCTCACGACTCTGAGAGAATGATCTGAGCCAAAATCAAGAGTTGGATGCTTAACCGACTAAGCTATCCAGGTGCCCCTAGAAAACTTTATTTTAAACCACTCTCGTGTAAAAGAGAAATTTTTTAAAAGTAGGATATCTAGGAAACAGCAATAACAAAAACATTAAATATTAGAATCTCTGGAAGACAGTGGAAGGTATATTCAGAGGAAGATTCATAGCCCTTAATAACTGAGTAAGAGAATGAAACGAATAGATTAAGCATTTATTTCAGCAAAATGAAGAACAAAAAATAAACCTAGAACACTAGAGTGATAGAATTAGGGAAAGCAGAAAATAAAGAATTGGAAAAGAGAATAATGGTAACACTAATAAATCCAGAAGCTGGAGTTTAAAAACAAAATTAATGATTAGCTTACCTAATAATTTTTTTAAGAAAGAATAGCTATACAAAATAAAATTGGAAACTATAGATATAAAAAGGAATTATAAGATTATTTTCTTCAGATTCATGGAAATAAATTTGAAAACCTAAATTAAAAGATAATTGTTTGGAAAAGTAAAAATTTATAAAATTTCACCCAAGACAGAAAGTGTAAAGAGACCATTTACCAGAGAGAAGATTGAGAAAGTTGTCAAAGATCCACGTTCTCAAAAAGGCCCCAAGGACCAGGGTTTATCTCAAACGGTAAAACTAAGTGATCTCATCCATTCATACTGGCATCTCTAAATCACTTTTTTTCTGAGCCTCTCGCCATCTAGTGACATGTTGCATTTCATCACTCAGAAGTCTCTCCATCTCGTAAAAATAAGTCTCTTATGTCCCAAGTCAAACTATCATCTTTTTACCCTAGCAGCATATTCTTCTGACTTGTTTCTGTTAAACCACCTCACTTTCCAGTTACCCAGACTTGAAAATGTAACTGGAAATTCTTTCTGTGATGGTTAATAAGCTTCTGAATAACCTTAAGAATTTAGCAGAATGATTTTCTCAAAGTCAAAACTCAATAAATCTTGGTAAAAGAAGAAGTGAATGAATAAATCAATCACACCTTCATTTTAAAAGGAATGAGTTACTGAAAATGAAAAAAAAAAGACATTGCTGTATCTAGATTTTTAAAAATACAATGGAGCAACTTGTGCAAAACTAAAAAGCAGGAATAAGCAGACACTGACATTTTGGACCCAGAGAACAGGAAAATGTTATCAGAGAAGACGGTAATTCGTTAGAGAATATATTCAAGGAGAATAAGTTTGGGAGCTCATGCCAATGGAACCTCAGTGCTTCCTCCCAGGCCTTGAGCCTTTAAGAAAAATTATCCAGGAAACATCAATTATAAGCAGAAACCTCTCAGAATAGCTGAGCTTTTCCTTGCAATGGCCTCTTCTACCTTCCTAGTTCTTTCTCACTCACCAGGGCACGTGCCTCTTGTTCCCTCCTTCTTCACCATCCACGGTTCTTTTCCTTGTTCCAATAATGAGATCACATCTGGCTTAGAAACTGAAACTCCTGCTTACAAGAAATAAAGGGGGAATTAGCCGGGCCCATAAATCAGATCAAGGTGCTTGGTCATCAGGAAGTCAAGGGCATTATAGAAGGGAGTAGAGGAAGAGATGAAGTATTCTGAAGAATGGGGAAAATGAAGTTCTAGGAATACTCCAATGAAGCTGCCAGTTCTACAAAGTCAGCCTATTTTGGGGAGCACAAGAAAGGGAAATTTAGTGAAGTACATCAGAGGCTTCCCAAACATTGGAAAGCAGCCCTATGTGCAGATTCTGAATTCTAGGGAACCTTCTTACCCAGTGATACCAGGCTCCTATAGTTCTCCAACATCACCTTTCTGTACAGATTCCTCTGAGCAGGGTTCAGCCACTCCCATTCCTCTTGAGAGAAATCTACAGCCACATCCCCAAATGTCACCAAATCCTGAAATGACATAAACATATTCTTTTATGCTCACCTAGTGTTCTTCATCTCAGATTGGCATAGTTTGAAAAGTTAATTTGTACTTTTGGAGAGAAATACTGCATATAGTGAAACTTTCTGGCAATACGTTAGATTCTGTGTCACATGTCAAGCAATTTCTAAAATGACTTCTGTGTGCTTGGTTTTAATATTTTGTAATGGAAAGTATACAATTTCTGACATAGTCTGTACTGACGGTGAGAATAGCAAACAAGAGCTAAATAATTGTTATTCATACTAAATGCTAACACATTTCTCAATATGGAAAATCAGGACAGACTAGAGCAGCGAAGAAAGGCTTTAAGGAGGAGGCAGGAACATGAGTTTAGCCCTATAAAGTTGTATGTGGTCTAGACCTACATTTTCTAAACTCCTCGATGGAATGGCTAATGTTCCAGCTATAGCAATAGGCTAGATATATATAAATATATTTGACTTTATAATATTGATTTCCTGAAGCTAAACATACAGGTAATAAAAATATTAAAGAAGTTCTGTAGTGATTTTCCAAAAATACAAGTTAAGCAAATGTATGCCATAACAGAACTGGGGCAGTAAAAGATTAACAGCTCTTGATAACCCCACTGAGTTTCAAAGACAGTAACTTTTCATGTAAAGAGACAAAAGAATAGTAATTTTAAGCACTATGAGATAGTGAACATTTCAGATGTGCAACAAAAAGTCCTTACAGCTTCACTAGAGAAACACACCCAATTGTGCATGTCTCATGAGCAAGAGTTTTTAAAAAGTTACAGTACAGTTCTCAAGTAATACTCCGTTGAATTGAGGATCTTTATAACATGGAATAAGACCTAGTCTGCTTCCTAAAAATTCAAAACGGGTGTTCTTCCTAATGAGGTAAATCTGCTCCGAACTTACCAGGGCTCGCATATGGTTTGCTATATGGTGCTTTGGTTTGGCACGTCACAGAGCAAAGCCTGCTCTTTATCTGGGCTGATACACAGACGCGCTTAGTGGTGCACATCTGAAGAGCTGAACTGACTTGTTAAATACTGAAACAATGTCACACTGGTTGGTAAACAGCTACTGCACTAAGCCCTGCTAGTGACCATCCCAGATCTCCCCACAACCCAGCAGCTTAAGGGGAGTGCCCAGCACAGCAGCAGCCTCCAGTACCCCAGCTGGGGTAAGTTCTGGTGCGTGCCCTTGCCTTAGTGGTTATCAGGTATGAACATCACTCCATTAAATGTGACTCTGCATAGTAAGGGTCCTATTGAAGATGTATTTAAGCACATCAATGATTTTATGCAGAAACATTTTTAAAAAGATTTTATTCATCCATTTGCCATACAGAGAAAGCAAGAGAAGGAGCACAAGCAGCGGGAGCAGAGGACAAAGGGAGAAGCAGATTCTTTGCCAAGCAAGAAGCCCAACTTGGGACTCAGTCCCAAGATCCTGGGATCACGACCTGAGCCGAAGGCAGAACCTTAAATGACTAAGCCACCCACGCGTCCCTATGCAGAAACATTTTTAATGGAAAAAGGAGTTAATGTGTGAATTGCTAGTGCCCAAGTAACGGACAAAAATGTTTAAGGAGGCTATAAGGGAAGCAGAAGTATGCCTCCAAGAAACATCAGTTACGTGCATCAGCTGGATCTTACACGCCTCCATCTCTGAAACACTTAATACAGGGAAATGTGGGAAGTGAGTAAAGGCTTCAAGGGAAAGGGGTGCCTGGGTGGCTCAGTCAGTTAAGCGTCTGCCTTTGGCTCAGGTCATAATCCCAGGGTCCTGGGATTGAGCCCCACATCAGGCTCTCTGCTCAGCTTGCTTCTCCCCCCCTCCCTCTGCCTGCAGCTCCCCCCTCTGTTTGTGCTCTCACTGTCGTCTCTCTGACAAATAAATAAATAAAATATTAAAAATTTTTTATAAAGCTTCAAGAAAGGAAGGGAACATGAATTGAGTCTTAAAAGATGAAACTTGTCCTAGACAAGTCTGGGTACTATCAATCATCAGTTCTATTAAAAATCAAACACTTGCAATACAAACTGTAATATTTTGTGCAAACAAAACTGTTCTACACACATTTCCTCTGTAAACAGAGGCAAGGCAGCTTCTGCTAGGTAAAGTTCTTAAAAGACCTTTTTCAGCTTCACACACTAATGGATTCCAGGTTTCAACTGTCTGATTGACATTTTCCTTTCAGCCATTCAATGGGACTTAAATATCTTTAAAATATTTTAGTATTTATTTTGATTTGATAAAACAGGAATTCATACAATTTGTAATCATTAAAGAAACTTAGCAAATAATGTCTAGTATTTCTACCCTCAGTGATTTTTTTTCCTTTTTATAAAGTTAAAAGAATTGCATGTCCTCCATCCCCACATCTGCCCACCATGTCACCCTACTTCCTAGAAACAATAAAAATTTACAGCTAGTATATATTTGTTCAAATGTTTCCTTATATGGACATGTCAATGATTATCTGTCCACATTCATTATAATATCACTTTTGTTAGATGGATAACATTACGTGGTATAAATATGCTGTATCTTTACTAACCCCCTACTTATTTTCATTTACATGAATCTGAATTTTTCACTACGTTCTCATATAATACTACTGTATGTTGAATTAAGGATTCAATTGAAGTCTCTTATTTCCTTAAAATAAATCCTAGAAGATATTCTCTCCAATGAGACTAGGATATCCCAAACTTACTTAACCTCAGAAAAAATTTTAAATTACACTGTTTTGACCTAGCAAGAATAATAGGAGCTAATGAAAAGATAATTCAGCCTGGGAATAAAGTGTTGACCTGCAGTCAAAGAAATACTAATTGTTCTTGAAGTAGAAGGAAAATAGAAGAAAATGGAAATGAAAATCAAGAAAAAATGAAGAGCCTCAAAGGAATAACTATAATATCCACTACTAATAATAAGTTGGAGTTAAATCACTATATCTTGTTCAGAAAGTGGTAAGAATATGAAGGAAGATTACAGAAGGATGAAAGAAAGAAGATAATTACATAATGAGAAATGGGTAAGGTATCTTATAGTGGCCACTAAAAGAATAATAATGCTTAATTAACAAGACAATAAGGAAAAAGTACTTCATTTATTCAAAAGAAGGCAAACAAGGAGAAATAAAGGAACAAAGAAAGGATGGATGAGACGCCTGAGTGGCTCAGCCATTAAGCGTCTGCCTTCGGCTCAGGTCATGATCCCAGGGTCGTGGGATCGAATCCTACATCGGGCTCCCTGCTCGGCGGGACACCTGCTTCTCCCTCTCACACTCCCCTTGCTTGTGTTCCCTCTCTCGCTGTCTCTCTCTGTCAAATAAATAAATAAAATCTTAAAAAAAAAAGAATAGATGGAATAAGTAGAGAACATTAACTGCAATATGATAGGCTTAAATATATCCATAATTACATTAAATGAAAATGTACTAAACACTAATTAAAAGACAAAGATTCTCAGACTGGATTACGTGGGCTTTTGGGAGGCACAAGGAATCAATCATAGAAGGCACACAGGGCCACTCAGGTGCCTTGCCGTGAGTACAGAGAATCATGGCAGGCATAGGGATTGTGAGAGGCACACAGCTGACAACCAACAAAGTGGTGTTTATAAGAGGCACCCTTTAAATATCTTTAGAAACGAGAGGCTTTCAAAAAATGTGCATTGAAAGCATCCTTGGACTTAATAAAAATGCAGTTTCCTGGGCCCCACCACCAGAGACTGATTCATAAGTTCTGGGGTGGGGTCCCAGAAATAGCATTTGGGCTGATGGGCTCTGTCTGTTTTATACATCATATCCTCTGCTTTCTGCTTTTTCCATTACCAGTTTAGCAGCAGGAGAAAAGAGGTAGCTGGTTCTTATCGCTCTGGTCTTACTCATAGATGAGGAATTCACAGTCTTGTTCATTTCTATATTAGTTTGACAAATATTCACTGAGTGCTTACTACCTACAATGTTCCAAGCATTGAGAATACAAAGGTAAACAAAATATAGTTCCTCTGCTTGTGGAGTTAATATTATAACAGAGGAGAAAGACAGTAAACATCAGGTCATACAACGTCAGGTAGCGTTAAACACTATGACAAAAAAAAAAAAGGTGATGTAGAGTGACAACGGTGTTTGTTTTATTTTTTTTTTTTTAAGATTTTTATTTTTATTTATTTGACAGAGAGAGACAGCCAGCGAGAGAGGGAACACAGGCAGGGGGAGTGGGAGAGGAAGAAGCAGGCTCCCAGTGGAGGAGCCCGATGTGGGGCTCAATCCCAGAATGCCAGGATCACGCCTTGAGCCGAAGGCAGACGCTTAACGACTGAGCCACCCAGGCGCCCCATGTTTTAGATAAGATGTTCAAGGTAAACCTCAATGAAGCGGTAATGTTAAAACAACAGTCTAAAAGTGAGAGTAAACCATTGCCAATATCTAAAGGAAGAGAATTACAGAAAAGGGAGGAGCAAATGCAAAGGTTCAGAGACAGGAAAGAGTTTGGTAAGTTTGAGGAACCGCAAGTTGACCAGTGTGACTGGAGCACAGAAAGGTAAAGACTTGGAGAAAATGAGGTCTGGGGTAGCCAAGACCTGGATCAGGCAGGGCCTTATAGGCTGTGGAGAGGACACTGAATTTCATTCCAAGTAAAATGAGAAGCCAATGAGGGTTCCAGGCAAAAGGAAATGATGTACTCCATCACTGTTCCACAGTCCATTATTTTCTACCACCCTCTTCAAATCATCAGTCACCATCATCTGTTTATGCTGACCCTCAACATATATTACAACTTCGTACATCTGATACAAAAACTAGTGACGTAGGTATGTCATTTCCCCCACTCGGCCTGTTTTTCTTCATCTGTAAAATGAGTGACTTGGACAAGATCACCCACAACTTTCTACCTGGCTTTATTATTTTATTAGCCTAGATCTGTGCTGCCCAATGCTCAGCTACTGGTCACATGTGGCTATTTAAATTTGAATCAATTAATAGTAAAGATTCAGTTCCTCAGTCACACTAGTATATCCAGGTGTTCCATAGCCACAGGTAGCTAGCGGCTACTGTATTGGACAGTGCAGATATAGAACATTTCTATCAGCAGTCATCACAGGAAGTTCTACTGGACAGTGCTGCTTCTGGTTCGTCTTCCTCTTTACAGCCAGTCTCTATTTTCATCCAGCAGTTCATATGGTTTTATTTTTTACATTTAACCTATAGAATGTATTTAACCTCAGTGTGAGGAAGAAATCTTTTTTCTAAATGAATAATCCATCTGTCTCCACTGATTTAAGATAACAGCACTTACATAACCACATAATAAACAAGCTAGTATTCATTAAACTCCATGAAAACAAAGACCGTGTCTATTTTCATTTACCACAGTATTTCCAGCATTTAGTATATAGTAAGTCTTTAATAACTCTGTGTTCAGTGAATGAATAAATATTTTCCATTCTCAATTATACTTGCATTTGTTTCTGGACATTATATATTGATCTTTTCAATTGTTTCTTCTGGCCCCCATTCCATACTCTTTACTGTTTCATTATAGATGTATGCAGCCATTTTAAAATGTAGATTCAAGTACTATTCTCATTTTTTCAAAAAATGTCCTATTTTTTCATAAGTAATTCCACTAATCTTAATTGGATGACCTAGAATATCCTAGCTGTAGCCCACTATTAACTCAGAATGTCCCTGTAACAGGACCTTATTACTCCCATGGAACCTTATTCTTCAGAGCCCCGTGAGTGCCCTAGCTGACCCACACTTCAATACTCAAAACCCAACACATACAACTCTTCAAAAGCACCTTGAGCAAAAGATCTTGTCATGTACTATGACTAAGACTGCCCAATAGCCCTTGTCTTGCCTTCCTCTCAAACTTAGGTCTGTGAGAAAGCTCCAAGCTAGTGGTCACATCAGAATACACCTTGACCTCAATGAATCAAACTCCTTACCTTAAAGCCTTTCATATTCCACCAAGGAGTGCATTTTTGCACGAAACACCTAACCTGTAGGAGTGCTAAGCTATTTCTTGAATGAAGATGAAAATGCTGGCTGAGAAAAAAAGGAAGCTCACTGGGACCTCCTTTTACTGGATTGGGAGAACATGAGGACAAGGTCACTGAATGAATGGGGCTTTGTTAGCTGGGGAATTTCAGAAGAAAAGCATGATGTTCCTATGAAACCTGAAAAACAAAGCACGTCAGGGAGAAGAAATCCTTACTTACCTTGGACATGGCTTTAAGAATTTAAGAATTTATGGCAGCTCCTCTGTCCTACTTCACGCTCCTCCCTGAAAGGACACTGTCTGGAATAATAGCGCTGGAGAGGGAAAAAGAAAGCATAAATGGCACTATCAAGTAGGGATTATTTCCCCCCTCCACACATGAAAGCTGTCCATCAGTGAAATTACTGAAATCATCCAAGGCTTCCTGGTATTAAGTGGGCCCAACTGGAATCCAGGTCTGACTTTTTAGTCTTCGCACCAGATAATAATGGTAAAAGAAAATATGCTACCGCCCTTACTACAAAATGAGATAAAGCTACAAACAATGCCTCAGAGAAAGCATCTTTACACAGAGTAGAATCAGAGGGGTCATGTGGTCTGGAGGACACTGGACCAAAGAGTCAGAACACTCTGCTTGTAGTCCTGATTTACGACAAACCGTACCTGGAAACCAATCTCTCAACTTTTCTGAGCAATTTCCTCAAAAAGAGTTGAGGAAGGGGACTATGCATTAACAGTCACTGAAACCCCTATTCATTTGTTACTTTCCACTAAACCTCTCCACCTCGGAGAGTAAGGAATTCTCTCAAGCAGCGTAAGCCTAAGAACCACCAGGTCTGGGGATCAGAACACGTACCCTCAGGGACCTGATCTACCACTCACTAGCTCTGCAACCTCCAGGACTTAAGTAACCACTCCAAACCTCAGTTTCCTCATCAGTGAAATGGCACCTACTCCCTATCAGTTGTTGGGAGGATCCTGAGCTGATCCACGTGAAGCGTTTAGCATAGTGCTCGGCACATCCTTCGTGCTCAGTAAATACCAGTCATGCATGTTCATACGTGTGGGCTATTTCTGAACATACACAGCAGAGCTTAGGAGAGGAAGGGAAAGACCTTCCTTCTGTGTCGTAAAGGGCGACAGCCTCCTCTGCTGCCCTCCAGATCAGGAGCAGGGGCTCCCCTCTCCTTCCCTCTCTTTCTACTCGAGTGTTTCCTTTCGTCTCAGTCCCTCTCAGGCTCTGCTGCCCGACACAGTCTCCCGAACCCTGGAGCACACTGGCCTCCCCAAGCATTCCCCCCCCCCCCCGCCACCCGCCCACCGCAGAAGCCGCCCAGTCCTCGTGCTGGCAGCTCTCCTGGCAGCCTGGCACCCGTGCCTTCACACTGGGTCGCACTGTCACACCAGCATAAGGTCACACAACCTCACGCTGTCTCACACGACCGGCCACACCTCCGCACACTCACCGTCACTGTCATGGTCACAGACGTTCGCACAGTCACACACAGGGGCACGCACACGGTGACACGGTGTCACACACGGTGACACGGTCTCCCACTGTCACAGGCCCCCTCGCACGCCCGCTCCAGCCCCGCACGCCTGCCGGGGCGCGCCCCCGCCGCCGGCGTCCTCACCGCCTCCTCCCCGCGGGTCGGCACCTCCCTCCGCGCCGTCGGCCGCCGGGAGCCGAGCGCCCCGCGGGCCGGGGCGGGGCCTCGCTCTCGGCCGGACCGGCGGGCTCACAAAGGGGCCGCGGCGCTCCGGCGGGCAGCGGACAGGCCGCAGGGGGCGCTGGGAAATGGAGTCCGGGCCGGGCGCGGCGCGGAGCATCCTGGGACTGCCCTCCGCAGGCGTGGGCCCGGCGCGTGGTCCTTGCCCCTTCCCCCAGTCGTGTGACGCGCTCTCCAAGCCCCGGACCTCCCAACCCAGAACCAGGACCGGCTCAGCCCCTCCAGACCGACGGAGTCCCGCCCAGGCCTGGACGGGCCGCTTCGGAATGCGCAGGCGCAACGAGCCCGGTCCCCGAAGGCACCCAAGCAGGGGTACGCGCGGGGTGCGCGTGTCGGGCGGGGCCGAGGTGCGCACGCGCGGTGGGCGGGGCCGCGCTCCCGCGCCGCCGGTTGGGCTGCGGGGAGGGAGCTGGCAGCGCTGGCGGTTGAGGCCCCAGGCGCGGCAGGGGGCTCCGAGGGGGTGTGCGGGTAGGTCGGAGCCGCGCTTGCTGGGTTTCATTCGTTTCCTTCCTTGTCTTCTTTCGTTCTTTCTTCTGACTCACTAGCCACTTAGTGAGCGCCGACTGTGTACCAGGCACTGTTACAGGCTCTGGGGATACACTTGAGCCTGCAGAAAAGAATCCCCGCGCTCCTGTGGCTGACAGTCTACTGCGGGAGAAATTCAACAGAAAAGAAAAACTCAATAGAAGAGATACATACCGGGAAATGACACGTGTTATAAACAGCAGTTCATAGATCATTCTTTCTGTTCTACCTACTCTCTTGTTCTATACTTCATACTATGTCTTTGAAAATATTCCATTAACAACTTTTTTTTTTTAGAGATTATATGTATTTATTTGTCAGAGAGAGAGCGCGCGCACAAGCAGGGGGAGTGGCAGGCAAAGTGAGAAGCAGGCTCCCTGCTGAGCAAGGAGCCTGATGCGGTACTCGATTCCAGAACCCTGAGATCATGACCAGAGCTGAAGGCAGACGCTTAACGGGCTGAGCCACTCAGGTGTCCCCAGAAATATTCCGTTAACTCCTATTCGTGCCTGGACCATTCCGAAATGGGGTTATGCCCGTCTGTGCTTCCATTGCAACTCGTCTCAACAGAGTCACCCATGACAAAAAGCGTATGAGATGGGAATTTTTATGTTGAGGAAATTTTAAAAATGCAAATACATTCTCAAAAGATTAATTGAAACGTTAATAGTAATAAAACGTTGAATACAAGCAATATGGCTACGAGTAGAAGTGTGATAAACGGTAGATCTATCGGTTTGAAAACTATACAACTTATAAATTGTGTGATGATGAAGCAATATCTCAAAATACTTTTGGGTTATAGTTTTTTAAAGGAGGAACAAAGCTGTTACAATTGCACTAAGACGGCAATATTGGAAAACCGTTCCTGTGTAAAACGTAAAAGGAACACAATCAACGAAAATTGTGGTTGGTTTTGAGTATTGAAATTCTGATTATCTTCCCCCTTGCTTTTCAGACCATACAGACAAAACTTACGTAAGTTAAGACATATCAGTAAACTTCCAGGTTTTTGTAGCCTTTTCACATTTCACAAATGTATAGAGATCGGTATCTTTAGGCTGAAAATTTGTGGTTAACATTTTTCATTTCAGCCATTATCCCTTAAGTTTCTTTTGTTGGCAGAACCCTCTACAAAGCTTGGCAGTGGTCACTAAGTGAATCAAATTTATTTTGTTATATATAAGAAATACATTTGTCAATTTCAAATCGGTAATCAGCAAACAGATGTCTGCCCAGCATCTAAGTTTAATGTCATAATCTAATTACATAATCTTCAGAAGTAGAAATAAATACAGAATCCTCCAGACAGAAAGACCCATTTATTTTGCCTTCAGTTGTCACAAGGAAAATGCAATACATTTATTTTTTCATTGGTTAGTACTGGAGCAAATTTAATCTCTTTGTTTTTTTAAAGATTTTATTTATTTATTCGACAGAGATAGAGACAGCCAGCGAGAGAGGGAACACAAGCAGGGGGAGTGGGAGAGGAAGAAGCAGGCTCATAGCAGAGGAGCCCGATGTGGGGCTCGATCCCGGAACGCCAGGACCACGCCCTGAGCTGAAGGCAGACGCTTAACCGCTGTGCCACCCAGGCGCCCCAGTACTGGAGCAAATTTAAATCTGTAGTCTATTTCAATTTTTTAAGAAGCTGGAGGTTGATTTCTCTCTCTCTTTTTGTTTTTCTTTTTTGGCTATGGATGTCTAATGGCTCCAGCACTATTTGAGGAAAGGCTCTTCTTCCTCCATTAAATTGCTTTTGTGCCTTTGTCAAAAATCAGTTCAGGGCCGCCTGGGTGGCACAGTCAGTTAAATGTGCCATTCTTGATTTCAGCTCAGGTCATAATCTCAGGGTTGTGGGATCAAGCCCCACATGGGGCTCTGCACTGGACGTAGAGCCTGTTTACGATTCTCTCTCTCCCTCTCCCTCTCCCTCTGCCCCTGCCCTGCTTGCACTCCTGCAGGCGCTCTCTCTCAAAGAAAAATAATAACTAAAAATAAAAATTAGTTGAGCATATTTGGGTGGCCTTACTTCTGGAGTCTCTTGTTCCATTGACCTGTGTTTGTGTCCCTTTGTCTGTGCTACATGGTGTTGATTACATGTCCATTTATACCTTGTCTTGTACCAATGGAGTAAGTATTGATATTGGGTAATTTCTCCCACTTTGTTTCTTCTTTGTCAAAATTATTTTAGCTATTTTAGAGCATGTTTTTCCATATAAATTTTAGAAAAAGCTTATCTGTATCTACAAAAGACCTTGGTTTTATTTCCTTCTACTTGGTTTGGGTTCACTTTTGCTCCTCCAGTTTCTTGCTGTAGGAACTTAGAAAAGTGACTTGAGACCTGTCCTTATTTCTAATGTTAGCATTTAGTGCTATAAAGTTCCCTCTTAGCATTGCTTTAAATGCATCAAACATACTTTGTTAAGTTATTGCAAAGACAACCCACACTCTTCCTCTTGTGTTTCTCCTTTACTACTCACCTCAGTATACTGACATCAGAAATGTGAGGGCGTTTCAGTTCTGACGCTATCTACCTGAAGAGAGCATCAGATCACACAGACTAAGGGCTCAAGTCCCATTTATTACCCACGCTTCTGACCAATCAGCTATAAATTGCAGGTTCCCATGACCCCCTCCTTGAGTTTGATTAATTTGTTAGAACAGCTTACAGAACTCAGAAGTTTACTTACTATTTATCAGTTTATTATAAAAAGATATGATAAAGGATACAGATAAACTTCCAGATGAAGAGATGCATAGGGTACAGTATACAGAAAAGGCCCTTTTCCTGGTACATGGGCCCTCACATGGTAGAAAGGACAAGAGAGCTTTCCGGGGCCTCTGTTGTATAAGGGCACTAATCCCATTCATGAGGGCTCCACCTTCGTGACTTTATCATCTCCCAAAGGCCCCTCCTCTTACTACAATCCCATTGGGGATTAGCTTTCAACACATGAATTTTAAGGGACATAAATATTCCATCTATAGCACTGAGCAGATGCATTCTGTTCACCAGGAAAGAAAAACTCTATACGGAAAGTAGACTCAGCCGGCTTCGGCATATGAGGCGGAGAGGAGGTGAGGACGCCACTTACGTTTCTAGTATAAGCAGGCAGTGGTGGCAGGTGGTTTAGTTGCAACTCTATTAAGTCTGGTTAAAACATAAGTTCTGGTTAAAACATAAGCCCAACACAGTTCAGGGCGCCTGGGTGGCTCAGTCGGTTGAGCATCCGACCCTTGATTTCGGCTCAGGTCCTGATCTCAGGGTGGTGAGATGGAGCCTTGCATCAGGCTCTGCGTTCAGCAGGGAGTCACATGAGATTCTTTCCCTCTGCCTCATCCCCTGCTTCTCTCTCTCTCTAATAAATAAATAAACTTTTAAAAACATACACACACACACAGTTCTCTGAAATAAGGTTACAATATCATAGAGTGAATGGGGGGAGAGGGAGAGAGAGAATTTTAAGCAGGCTCCATGCCCAGCTCAACCAACTGAGCGAGCCAGGTGCCCCCAGTCATTCTTTTAAAATAGCTGTGTAGTAGTTAAAATTAATTATTTATAGATCATGAGGAAAACTTTAATAAATCTTCAAAGTACAAATATTACAGATAACATTGATTCATCACGCTTTACAGCATAACAGATTGCAAACAGATTGAAGTAAATGCATTTTAAAATATCCATATAAAGTTCTACAGAAAACTAAAGATGAACATTTATAAATTAGGGTAGGAAAGCAACTTCTGAGCAAAATAAAAGGTAGAGAGAATAAATGAAAAACATTCACTGCCTCGGTACATAACAATATAAACTAGCTACATGGTAAAAGTATTTCCTAACTTAAGATTCTAGGGCAGACACTGCCCCTAAAATGATACTCAGTATTTCCACTTGTATGTCTCACAGACCTTTCAAACTATCACATTCCCAACCACCCAATCTTGCCTCCAAAGATGGTCGCCTCTCAGGCGTTCCCATCTCATTGATGACTTTGTTCTTCCAGTTCACTACTCCTCTTTCTCTTTCTGTTTCACCCAATCAATCAGCCAATCCTGTTACTCCACCTTTAAAATATATACCAAATCCAGGGGCGCCTGGGTGGCTCAGGCAGTTAAGTGTCTGCCTTCGGCTCAGGTCATGATCCCAGGGTCCTGGAATCGAGCCCCCTCATTGGGCAACCTGAGAAGCAGGGAACCTCCTTCTCCCTCCCCCTCCCCACCTCCTCAGTCTCTATGTCTCTCTCAAATGAAAAAATAAAACCTTTAAAAAAACAAAATATGTACAAAATCCAACCCCTTTTCACCTTCTCCTCTGACACCATTCTGTTCCCAGATTAGGCCTGAGGCAGACATTCAACAGAAGAGGGAGAAGGTAGGCCTGGAGCCACAGCCACTTATGGGAAATGTAGTCCTGACCCCACAAGTCAGGACAAGCAGAGAAGGCAGCTCGGTTTATCTACTTGAGATCTGTGTCCAGTGTGGCCATACTGGCTGGCTACTGAACCCGCCCTTACTTAGGGACCTGGGGTTCCATGCCTTCAGCACATTATGGCTTTGTGGCCCAGCTCAAATTTGTTCCCAGTTGGGTCTTCCATCTGCCTAATGCTCAGAGCCTCCAGAGGCCTGGCCAACCCACCCACCCTACACGTCCGACCAAAGGTCCTGATGTTAATTCTATCCTCTGTGGTCATTTCTTGGAAATGTCTGGCCTAGCACAAGCCTGAAATGGCCCAGTGACCTTCTTCTCTGGGAACCCTCATGCCCTCTCTTCCAGGTCCCAGCCCAGACTCTGTTTGGTTCTGTTTCCAAGAGGGCTCGTGGCCTTTGTAATATCACGAAGCAAATGTCTGTCTCCAAGGATGCTTTCTCTTAAGTTTCCACCACGTTGGCTCCTCCACAATTCAGAGGGCACAGATAGCATTTCCTCCACCCACAGATACTGAGGTTTTGTTTCGTGGAAATATCAACTCTTCCACAGTCTGCCCCACAAATTCCAGTCACTCCGGTTTCCCAACACTGTTGGTTTGTGTCAACTTAGCAAATCGGTGCTCTGCCTTGGTTCATCCTCTTTATTTTGTGTTACGTAATAGGTCTTCGAGAGAGAAAGCCACTGCAGTTAGAGGATCTCATTTATTCCCCTTCTCTCAGGGATCAAAGTCTTGCATTACTTGTCCAATATCTGAAAAGACTTGTTTACTATGCATTATTGAGTTTTTTATTTAGAGTGTGATGGCAGGTTTAGTGCAATTACACTATTGTTCAAAACAGGGAATCCTCCGGTTTTTTTTTTGAGCATTTCCCTATTTTTATTTATTTATTTATTTATTTGGCACAAGGAGATATCCCATACTCATCGTGTACTTTCCCTGTCCCAGTCCTAGAATCAGATACTTCTCCAAGCAGCTTTGGTTTCTTTTATTAGAGAATGGTATTTAGAAACCAAGGTCTGGGCACTAGGTTTATGCTTATTACTACAGGCCATCATTGCCTCCAGGCCCATTCACCAAATAAAGATAGAAAATAGAAAAACACATTTTTGAAAGGAAATGATAAGACTTTAATGAGGAAGTTCAAGCTTTTTTATTTTAGAAGTTTCTGATTTCCAGAAAAACTGCAAAGGTAGTACAGAATTCCCAAATACCCTGTACCTACTTTCCCCTACTATTAACATCTTATGTTAGTATGGTGCTTTTGTTACAATTAATGAGCTAATACTGATGCATTATTAACTAATGTCCATACTTTATTCATATGTCGTTTTCGTAGTTTTTATCTAATGTCCTTTTTCTGTTCCAGGATCTCATTCAGGATACATTATTCTTAGCAGTCATGTCCCCTTAGGCTCCTCTTGGTTGTGATGGTTTCTCAGATTTTCCTTGTTTTTAATTACCTTTACAGTTTTGAGGAGTTCTGGTCAGGTAGTACGTAGAATGTTCCTGAATGGCATCTGTCTGATGTTTTCTTATTATACTAGGGTTATGTGTTTTGAAGAGCAAGACCACAGAGGTTAAATGCCATCTTCATCACATCTCATCAAGAGTATGACATCACTAGTGATGTTACCCTTGATCATCTGGGTGAGATAGATACCCCAATTTTTAATCATGAGTTTGTATCAATCCAACATCACAGGTTCTTATTTACCTTCCATCCCCCTTTATTTATATCTCTCTTGTGACACAGTAAAACACCAGCTCCCATCAATACATTTATTCAATCCTACAATGCATACAAAATAGCTTCCAAATCATTACACCTATGTTACTATGAAGACAATTTCTAAATTAGTTCAGAAGTTGCTTGCAGTTTTTTGGTTTTTGTCTTTATACATTATCTGATATATACAAGGTTGTAAATATTCTCTGCCTGTCATTTGTCTTTTCCCTTTGCTTATGGTGTATTTTGCTGTACAAAAATGCTTTAGTTTTACATTCTCAATGGTAGCAGTCCTTTAAGTCTGGATTTTTCATCCTAACTAGAAAGTCTTTTCACACATCCAGGCTACAGATGAATTCAACTCTTCAGTACGCTTCTGGTACTTGTATGAATTTAGACCTGTGATCAATTTGGAGTTTATTCTTTTGCATGATGTGAAGTATGAATCCAATTTTGCTTTTTTGTAAACGACTAACCAGTTATTCCTCAAGGTTATTCATTAAAAAGTCCATTTTTACCCCAGTGATTTGCCAACTATTATACACTACATTTCCCTCTGTATTTGGTAGTATTTCCGACTTTCTATTTTCTTCTGCTGTCTGACAATTCAAGAGCCAATACCAGAAAGTTATAATCATGGAAGCTTTTAAAAAAATTTTTAGTATAATTAACAGTGTTACATTAGTTGCAGCTGTACAATATAGTGATTCAACAATCACTCAAAAGTGTTCATCAATGAAAGTGTAGTCTTAACCTCCTTTATCTATTTTGCCCATCACCCCACCCACCTCCCCTCAGGTAACCATCAGTTTGTTCTATATATTTAAGAAGAGTCTTTTTTTCATTGTTTGTTTGTTAAATACCACATATGAGTGAAATCATATGGTATTTGTCTTTCACTTAGCATTATATCCTCCCTCCAGATCCATCCTTGTTGTCGCAAATGGCAAGGTCTAATTCTTTTTTTAATGGCTGAGTAATATTCCATTGCTGTACATATACCACATCTTCTTTACCCATTCATCTAAATTATGCAAACTTTTTAGAATGCTTTATTTTTAAATTTTTTAAGAGTTTATTTTTAAGTAATTTCTACACTCAACGTGGGGCTCGAACTTACCATCCCGAGATCGAGAATCGCATGCTTCACTGACTAAGCCAGCCAGGCACCCCTAGAATGCTTTACTATCTGGTAGGGTTAGCACACCCTCACAGTTTTTCTTTTTCAGAGCACTCCTAGGCATCCTGGCATGTTTATTTTTTTTCATTTGGACACTACTATCAACTTATGTATTTCCAAGAGGGAAAACAGTATCAGTATTTTTATTGGGTTTAAGCTGAATTTCTAAATTAGAGGAGCGGACACCCTTGAAATGTGCAACAACGCAGACATGGTCAAATCTCAGACAAAATGCTTCAAAGACAATGACACACAAGACATAGTAAGGGAAACAGGACCAATTCGAGAAACAGGAGCTCTGGACTCCCGGCTGGCTCAAGGTCAACATGGGCAGGGAAGGATTCCTCACTCAGGGTCCACGCCTCACAGGGCCTGACCAGCAGCCAGGGCATGGGAAGTTACACCACGCGGGACCACGCGGGCTCGGGTTGTGCAAAGTCCAGGGGCTTCTCACGCTTTGCACACTGAAGTCGAACTTGTGGTGCCAGAGGACTTGGCCCAGAGCTGTCACCCCACAACAGGAAACTCCTTGACATCTCCTTTAAAACATTTTTGTGGGGCTCCTGGCTGACCTAGTGGGAAGAGCATGCGACTTTTGACCTTCAGGTCATGAGTTCAAGCCCCATATTGGGTGTAGAGATTACTAAAATAAATAAATTTAAAAAACCCTTTAAGATATTTTTGCTCATCCTGCACTCTCCTTCCAAAACTACATTTACTTAAAAATAGATAATAACATTTAAAATTAGTTATTGGATAAACTCGGGCTTTTTCCTCCCTCCGAACCTTCTGGTAAACTGTTCCGCGGAAATGATGATTTAATAAATGAGAAACATTTTCACAGACCCTGCGACCGTCTCACACGAGCGTTTACCCAGAGCGGACCGGTCCCAGTCATCGTCCCCGCCCCACAGCGCACCCGCGGCGCAGAGCGTCCAGGGAGACCCCCAAACTCCAAGCGCTCCCTCGAGCACTACCAGCCACCGCACGCGAGCACGCCCGGGCCCCGCCCACCCCGAAAGATCGTGAGATCCGGCCCTTGAGGCTGGGCTATGCCTTTGCGCCTAGAGACTACGTTTCCCAGAAGAGACCGCGGCGACGGTCCGCTCGCGAGGCCGCCTCGGCGGTGCTTTGTGCGCCTGCGCCATCTTCCGGCTCCAGGCGGCGGGTCCGCCGATACCGAGGAGGAAACGCACCCCGGGCTGCGGAGAGCGCGGCCACGGTGGCACCTGAACCGGAGGAGGCGGCAGGTGAGGGGCTTTGGAGCTTGCCAGGCGCACCGGGGTCCCTGCGGGAGCGGGCGTCACGGCCGGGCGGATCTCCGGCCTGGGAAGAACCGGAACGTCTCGCCCCAGCGCCGGTCTGCGGCTTTCCGGGCTCTGGACTACATTTCCCATCGGCCTCCGCGGCGCGCGCTCCGTGAGCGCCCCCTTCCCGCGTCCAGGCTCATAGCCCCGGTCTATGGACCCCTTAGGTGGATGTGAAGGGGTCCCCAACACCCAGAAATGCTGGTGGATGTTTTACACTCCTTCCTACGCGTGCTTTTTTTTTTTGGGGGGGGGGACAAAGTCTTGTTTCATAAGATTCTCAAAGACCTCAAAATATTTAGCACTACTAGTTCAGAAGCAGAGACTTAAATTTGAGAACATTTTAGATGATCTTGTAAAAGATCTGCGTCCAACAATGGGCAAATGGTTGAGTAAATCATGGGCCGCTCATGTAATAAAATATCATAAAGCTATTAAAGATAATGCTAAGGCAGTGGTCATAATAAAAACAATTCTGTTACATGTTAAAGAACGATCAATGGCTTCATTTACACATTACTTAGAATTAAATATTTGTAACATGCCAGACATTGTTCTAAGTTCCTTTACAGAATACTGCTCGTTTAATGGTGAAGTCACAAAGTTGTTAAACGATATCATTCTTAATTCTTCGATGTTTTGTTTTTCCATTTTTTTTAAGCCCATGTGCCAGTAGGTGGGTGGTTTGACCTCTTTTGCAGAATGTTCTCGTGTTGTATAAACCGACCACTTGTGAATATCCTTTTTTGTCAGTTAATGTTGCCCCACATCATTTTTGATAGTTGTTTGGTGTCCGTCATATGGCTGTGCCAGCAGTGATTCAACCACTTGCCTACTTGTGGACTCTTATGTACTAATTTTTGTTCTGTTTTTCAGTGAATTTTGTGCACACAGCTTTGCTCACTGTTATGTCTCTGTGCAGGGGCACATTTATGTGATGATAATGGAGCCATCTAATTTGCCCGTTGCAACCACACCCCATTTGTTGACTCAAGGCAGGGTCCACAGAGTGGTGTCCACGAGGCCTTAGGTAGGGCTGTAAGGTTCTTTGTGAATTTGGAAGTTGAATAAAGAGCCAGGGAGGTGTTACATTATGGGCATGAGAGGGTTAAACAGTCTGTTTCTGAGAAGGCTTCACTCTGGTCTGGGCTGATGCCCATGGGGCAGGCTGTGCTCCCTGGCCTGAGGACAGCCTATCTTGTCCTTGGGTCACGATGTGGTCTTAGTCACTGGACCAGGACTGAGCATCTCCATCACGATCTGCATCAATAACCAGGTGGAATTCTCTGGATATTTGGGGGAAGTGGGAGAGAAAGGACCACTGGTTCCCTGTCTCGTTGCAGCAGCCAAACTATGTTTCCTAGAGTTGGGTAAGGGCCACAGTGTTCCAACGCTAGTTTTTGTGGGCAGTAGGGATAAAAAGGTGGGGAGTTGTAACCATGGTATTCTGGGAGCTGTAAGGCAAGTTTGGCCTCTCATGTTTGCTCTTTCCTCCCCTAGCGCTGCCATCTCAGGACTCTGCCCTTCCCCAAGAGAGGAACCAGGAGGAGGACCCATCAGCCCATGAAATTCTAAAAGTCATGTCCCTTGTGAGTTTTAAAATCATGTAAATATTTGCTTTGTTTATCTTGAAGCCTCCCACCTGGGTTTCATCCAAGAATCCGGTTCTCAGAGGTTCCCATTTTAGGGACTAAAAAGACCAGGCAGGTGGTACCCTCTCCCACTGCCCCGTCCACTCTGACCAATGCCCATGGGTTCATTCTGTATAGCATTCCATATCTTCTGATGGTGTGGTATTCTGCCAAGAGGCTAGATAGAGCAGAAATCCATTTCCTTGTAGAAAATGAAAACCAAGGTTTGATGAAATGGAGATGAATACTTATGAGGGATATGACATGGAAAAGCGCAGGAACAGGTGGTGGTTGGTCTCAATTTCAGTGTGAGGCACGATCTCTTGCATTGGGAGGGATCGGTGATTGGCTGTGTAATTGAGGTTTAGCTGGGTATCTGTGAGAGATTAGATGCCACAGTTAAGGTCGGGTTTGAGGTGGAACAGAGCATTTGAATGTGGGTCATCCTACAGGGGCTAATTCAACTTGAGAGCGAGAGAAGTGCAGAGGTGAGGGGTTTGTGAAGCACTAACCAGATGGATGGATTTTTCAGAATCTGGATAGTCAGAGTTTGGAAGAGCCTTCAGAGATCTGATCCAACCTCTGCATCCAAAATAAGAGAATGGTTGAGTCATTTTTTCACTTGATAGAAAATTGTACAGCCAATAAGAGTAATTTTCATTTAAGATTTTTCTCATAAGGAAGAATGCTTTGATGTGTTCTGACATAATGATGAACCCATGTCTTCAACTAATTCTCAGTGTATGTGAAAATCATATTTTCTAAGATAGAAAACATTTCTTTAATAAAACATTTGAAGATAAGTCTTATCGAAAATTGTTGGGTTTTTTTTTTGTTGTTGTTGTTATTGTACAAAAGTAGAAATTATAGGTCTCTTGTTGCGAATTTATCATTTGCCAAGGATGGAGTAGGCAACGTGCTTTATTATACTGCTTGTCACAACTGGGGAAACTCCACTCGGCTGAATTTTAATTTTCCTCCCAGATCTATGGACAGAGCTTGGGTTTGTAGTAAAAAGGAATGTTCAAGAACATTTCGACACTGTTTTACTCATGCCCACCCTCTCTTGTCACCTGCTCACACTGGAGGCCTCCAGCCCCAGCCTTCTTTTTCACCAGAGCACGCCATTCCTGCAAAGACCTCCTTCGTCTCCTCTCATCCCACCAAGAAACGTTTCCTTGAAATATGCCGATAACATACCTGCCTGTTGTTTTAGGAGTCAGACTTGTTCAGGGATGTGGCCATAGTCTTCTCCCAAGAAGAATGGGAACAGCTGACACCTGCTCAGAGGGATTTGTACAGAGACGTGATGTTGGAAACCTATAGCAACCTGGTCTCACTGGGTAAGACGACCTGGTATATTAATCTGTGTGTTACCCTGGGCATATCTGTTCCTTTTCCATTTCCGGGTTCCTTTTGAGTGGTCAAAGAGCAGCTCCGTGGGCTGACACTGCATCTCCCCCAACCCTCAGGTGACTGTCACATCTTCCTCTGGTCTCTCCTGCTCACTGACCAGGTCCTGGATCTGAATTCTGGGGCCCCACACCATAACCGGGTGGCGTGTTTTTTTCCACATGTCCAGGTCTTGCCATCTCCAAACCTGATGTGATCTCCTTCCTGGAGCAAGGCATGGAGCCCTGGATGGTAGAGAAAGCGGCGAGAGGAGGCCTGTGCCCAGGTGAGTGAGGCCTGTGTGGGAAGACAGAAGCCACCACAGAGAACCGTCTCGTGCATGGACGAGAAAACAGGACCTTTGAGGTAGAAAATTTTCCCTCCAAGATGCCAAACTCAGAGGTCAGGTCCCAGTTACCATCTTTCGTAGCTTGTCAGCAGCATTTCACAAAAGTGGTTGTTTCTTTCTTCCTGAGACATTTCTGTGTATTTGGGTCAGCACCGCCTCCTCCTTAAACCATCTTCCGCCTCCTTTGATGGGATTTGCTCACTCTCTTTAAATGTTGGAGCCCTCCAGGGCTCAGTCTTGGGTTTCATCTTTCCCATTTTCACCCCCTAGGACCGCCTTAAGTACTCTTTGTACCTGTGTTGTCCGGTACGGAGCCACTGGCCCCATGTGGCCATTGTAATTTAAATTAGTTACAATTAAATACATTAAAAAGATCAGTAGCTCAGTTGCACTTGCCACATTTCAGAAGTTCAGTGGCCACTCTGTGGCTCGTGCCTCCTGTACTGGGCAGTGCAGGTGCCGAACATTTCCATCACCTTCCGCTTTTCCTTTAAACTCCAGATACTGATATACAGCTGCCTTCTCATCCTGTCCACTTCAGTTCACTGGCGACTTCGAACTTAACAAGTCCAGAAAGGAGTCCTTGATCCTCCCTAACAATTTGCTCTTCCCTCTTTCTTCCACACGGGGAGCCTGCTTCTCCCTCTGCTGCTCCCCCTGCTTGTGCGCTCACTCTCTCTCTCTGACAAAAAATAAATAAAATCTTTAAAAAAAAAATAAAAGGAGAGAAGATACGTGCTGCTGTGTAACCCAGAGTCTTCACAGGTTCTGGGGGTAAGGACATGGGCGTCTTTGGGAGCCCGTTGTTCTGCCAGCCACGCCCGTGATGTCATTTTTGCTTTTGTTTTTGTCCTTTTAGTCTGACAGCCTCTGTTTGTTTGTTGGAGGGGCTGAGTTTTATTTACTTCTTAGATGTGTGGGTTTACATCATAATCAAGATGACCTCCCCCTTTGACATCATAAATGAGTCTCCTGTGATTTTTTTCCGAGTATATTTATGGTGCTGTTTGCGATCCCTGTGGAGTTTATCCTGAGTGCAAGATGTGATTTTACACTATTTTCCAGGTGGTTATCCATTTATTCAAACAGCATCTGTTCACTAATTTTATCTTTTCTCCGCCGATCTGCAATAGGCACCTTTACCATCTACTCTGTTGCCTCTGCATCTGTTTTGGACTCTTGGTTCTGTCTCATTAATCTCTTTGTCTAACTCTCTGTCCGACACCATACTGTTTTAATTATTGAAGGTTTTAAATATCTGGTAGACTAGTTCCTCCTCATTCTTGTTTTTCAGAATTTTCCTGGCTATACTCATTTATTTGTCCATCTGAGCTTTAAAATGAGAATATCTGGTTTAAAAAAAATCATGTAATTATTTTTACTTGAGACCACAACAAATTTTCAGACTGAGGAGAAAACTTATTTTTTTATTGATTTTTATCTACTTAAGAAAATGATAGGCTTTTCCCTTCATTTATGTCTACCCCCTTTTATTTATGTGGATCTTGTACATTTCTTATTAGGTTTATTCTTAGATATATATTTATTGCTGTCATTGAAAATGGGGCCTTTTTCATCCCTATTATATCCCAACCCTTGTTTTTCATATATGGCAAAAGCCATTCATATCTTGAGATTTAATTTTGTAGTTAACCCAGCTTACTGAATTTTCTTATTATTTATAACAGTTTTTTATGTAATACTCTTGAGCTTTCCAAGTAGTCGTATCATCTGCAAGTGGTGATAATCTTTTTGCATTTTTATAGCTCTTGGGTTTTTTTCCTTTTGCCTGATTAGGAAACTGATTATGTAGTACCCCGAACAACATTAACAGGGGTAGTTTACCTCCTAATCTTGTTCTTGACCTGAATAGGAATGTTTTTTGTGTCTTCTCAGGAAGCATAATTTCACATTTAGGAATGAAATAGAGATATTTTATTTGGTTAAAGCAGCAACCACCTTTTCATATTAAGTTTCCTTTTTGTAATCTATGAAGTCTGGTATGAATAGATTTCCTAATGCTGAACTCCTAATACTGAATACTGAATCTAAACATTCAGATGTTGCATTTCTCAAGTCAGTTGTGGTAATTTGTATTTTTCCTGGAAAATGCTCTTTTTAATTAAAAAAAAAATCACTGTAAAATATACATAACAAAATTCACCTTTTTAGCCATTTTAAAGTGTTTCGTAAATTGGCGTTTAGTACATTCACAGTGTTGTGCAATATTACCATTATCTAGTTTCAGAATATTGTTATCACTGTGTGGTTTTTCACCCCTGTTTTCTGGCATACTGCTCTTCAAACCCTTGGAGTCTCTGAGGTAATAAGTCTTGTATGCTGATGCGATGACTGTGGCTGGAGGCTGCTGGATAGCTTCAGGATGGGGGCTGGTTGAGAGAGAAACCAATTACGAATTTAGAGGGTTGGAACTCTCAGCTCCATCCTCCAAACTCTGGAGGGACTGGCGGTTGACTGAATCACCAAAGGGCAGTGACTTAATCAATCTTGCCTGTGTAATGAAGCTTCCATAAAAAAAATCCCTCATGTACAGGGTTTGGAGAGTTTCTGGGTTGGCGAACACGTGGAGGTGCTGGGAGGGTGGTGTTCCTGGAGAGGGTGTAGCATCTCCACACCCCTCCCCCTACATCTTGTCCTCTGCATTTCTTTCGTCTGACTGATACTGATATATCCTCTGTAGTAAACTGGTAATCTAGTAAGTAGACCGTTTTCCTGAATTCTGTAAGGCATTCTGTCAAATGATTGAACCCCAGGAGGGATTGTGGGAACCCCCAGTTTATTGGGGTGGGGGGTGAAGGGAGCAGAGGTAGTCTGTGGCCTGAGCCCTTAACCTGTGGGATCTGATGCTGTCTGCAGAAAGACATTATGAAAATTGACTTAAATCTGTAGGACACCCAATCAGTATCCAACAGAGTTGGAAAATTGGTTGGTGTGAGGGAGAAACCAACACACATTTTGTCACCAGAAGGGTCAGAAGGGAAGTAGGGATAGTGGAGTCGTGTTGAGAGGTGTGTTTAGTGTGTTTTTCCTAAACACACCCCAGAGGAGAGCCCATACTCATTCAGTAGTCACTCCTCATGGCCCTCTCCCCCCAGCCCCTGGCAGCTGGTAATCTGCTTTCTGTCTCCATGGAATTGCTTACTAAGGCTATTTCACATAAATGGAATCATATAATATGTGGCCTTTGGAGTCTGGCTTCTTTCACTTAGCATGATGTCCTTAAGGTTAATCCATGTTGTAACATGTGACAGGATTTCCTTCCATTTTAAGGCACACAATTTTTTTATCCATTCATCTGTCAGTGGACATTTGGGTGGTTTCCACCTCTTGGCTATTGTGAATAAAGTTGCAGGAAACATGGGTGTGCGGGTGTCTCTTTCAGATTCTTCCAGTTCTTTGGGATATATAATCAAGTGGAATTGCTTTACCATATGGTAATTCTATTTTTAATTTTTTTAGAACTCTCCATACTGGGTTTTGTTGTTGTTTTGTTTTGTTTTTTAGTAATCTACACCTAACATGGGGCTTGAACTCATGACCCTGAGATCAAGTGTTGCATGCTCTTCCAAGTGAGCCAGCTAGGCGCCCCTGCATACTGTTTTGTTTCTTTCTTCCTTCCTTTTTTTTTTTTTTTTAACATTTATTTATTTATTTTTAGAGAGAGAAAGCTCATGTGAGAGCTGGTGGGAGGGGCAGAGTGAGACTCTTTCAAGCAGACTCCCTGCTGAGCAAGGAACCTCATGCAGGGCTTGATCTCGCAGCCCATGAGATCACGACCTGAGCCAAAATCCAAGAGTTGGACGCTTAACCAACTGAGCCACCCAGGCGCCCCTCCATACTGTGTCTGTAGTGATTGCACCATTTTACATTCCCACCATCAGGGCACAATGGTTCCAGTTTCTCCAAATCCTCATCAACACCTGTTGTTTTCGGTTTTGTTTTGTTTTGTTTTGATAGTGGCCAACCTAATGGCTTTGCAGCATTATCTCATTAGAAGTTTGCTTTGCATTTCTCTAATGATTAGTGATGTTGAGGGTGTTTTCATATGCTTCTTGGCCATTTGGAGAAGTGTCTTTGGAGAAATGTCTATTCAAGTCCTTTGCCAATTTTTTAATAAGGTAGTTTTTTTGTTGTTGAATTATAGGAGTTCTTTATATATCCTGGATAGTAACCCCTTATCAGATATATGATTTAGAAATATTTTCTCCTATTCTGAAGGTTTACTTTTTTTTCTTTTTTTACACTTTTTTGATTGTTTCCTTTGATGCACAAAAGTTTTTAAGTTTAACGTAGTCTCATTTGTCAGTTTTTGCTTTTGTTGCCTGGGCCTTTAATGCCATATCTAAGAAATCATCGCCAAATGCAACGTCATGAAGTTTTCCCCCTGTGCTTTCTTCTAGGAACATAACATTTTTAGGTCTTACATTTAGGTCTTTAATCCATTTTGAGTTAATTTTTGTATATGGTGTAAGGTAAGGGTCCTGCTTCATTCTTTCGGATATCCAGTTTCTTCAGAACCATTTGTTAAAGCGACTGGCCTTTCCTCATTGTGTTATCTTGGCACCCTGTTGAATGCATGGGGGTTATTTCTGGGCTCTCTGTTCTGTTCCAGTTGTCATAGGTCTGCCTTCCTGCCACTACCACACTGTTTTGATTACTGTGGCTTTGCAGCATGTTTTGAAATCGGGAAGTGTGAGACCTCCAACTTTGTTCTTTGTTTTCAAGATTATTTTGGCTGTTGGGATCCCTTGAGGCTCATATGAGGAAATAAAATATCTTGATGCTAAGACTATATGTAAGATTTTTAGACCTATTTCTTCGGTTATCCAAAGCAGTGACTTCTAATGCTAAATAATTAACTTTAAAATACTCTGCCAGTCCCTGGCAGGAAAACATTGAGTTAATACAGAAGACGTCACTATTCTTGTTGCTATTTTGCAACTTTATAGGGAGTTGAAAGGAAGCCAGAAGTCAGAAAATTATGCCTGTCAGTACCATTTCTGGATGCTTACAACACAGCGTATAATTAGGGGTGGCTTAATTTAGATGCGTGTAAAAGGGCTCGTGTAATAAACAATACTATACTGTGCCATAAATCAGCACAACTGTGTCAGGTGTCTGTGCGAGAGAAATGGAACAAGTGGTGGTCTGGAGAGAGGAGTGTTTTTAGTGGCATGTCCTTAGAGGCAGCCAGGGTTCTTCCCACATTGCCCAAAAAGCAAGTAATGTGCCTTACTACCAAATTTCCATTTGGGCAGAGTAAACTGTTCCCAAACTAGCCTTCTCTTTCTGCCAAGCTGGCTTTAAGTTCCATGTTCCACTGCAGTCTTTTGGTTGTCCTTTACAGGACAGCAGGCAGGTGTTGCTAACCGTTGAGTAGGTCAACCACCAGTTCACAGGTCGCCATCATGATGGCTGTATTTGGAATCTGGCTTACCAGAATGGACAGACCACAGTGAAGAGACCCAAAACCTTCCTTCTGAACAACCAAACATGGTGTCTGAAACAATGTCTGTACTTTGCGTCCTCTTCACATAGTCTTGTTTTACAGCTTCATGTGGACGCACTGTGGTTCCACTACAAGGTTTTGAGATGACAGCGGCCTCATTCCCACAAAATCTGGTATTTCTTTCATAGACTCTTCATCATATTTTGTTGTCAAACTAATCTTTTATTCTAGTAGTTTGTGCTTAATACTTTCACAAATAATCAAGTGAATCATGTTGTGTGATATGCCACCATATGAAGCGGACATGCTCCGGTAAGGTCTTCTTTGGTCATCTGTTTGCTACCCTTTTTTTTTTTTTTTTAAAGATTTTATTTATTTATTTGTTTGTCAGAGAAAGAGCGAGCACAAGCGGGGTGGGGGGCAGCAGGCAGAGGAAGAAGCAGGCTCCCTCCTGAGCAAGGAGCCTGATGCAGGACTCAATCCTAGGACTCTGGGATCATGACCGGAGCCGAAGGCAGACGCTTAACTGACTGAGCCACTCAGGCGCCCCCCCGTCTACTACACTTTATAACCACATTCAGAAGCACCCATTTGCTTTCCCCATAGTTCTTTGCATTAAGCTGTAACCAATTCTTTATTAGTCAAATGGGATTGGTGGCTGTGGTTAAAATAAAACAGGCCACTGCAACTGAAATCGTGTACTAAGTAAAATCAGGATCAAATACACCGCTCGACTTTTCCTTGCAGTTTGAATAGGCAGCAAAGAATGTTGCTCTCAAGAAGCCGCCCTCATTAAGTTGGGGCCCAATCCTCTAAACAAGGAACAGGGCCCTTCTTTTTCCAAGGTCACATTTAGGCAATGGAAAGTTCCAGGAGAGACTGGCTTAGTAGACACTGGGTCTAAGTCATGGTATTCAGTTGCACTTCAGAGCTAGAAAGCATCACAACAGAACAGCACAGCTGTGTTATTAAAACTTCCAGTGGACAGGTGAGACCAGCGCCTCCGTCCCACCACCTCCCCTGGCAAGCAGGTGCACAATCCTGTGCCTCTGGTCAGATGAAGATCCAGCCACCCTTCCCCATCGTTTTTAAAAATCCGCTTTATTGAGGCAGGATTTGTATTCAATAAAATGCGTGCATTTTAAGTACAATATTTTGATGAGTACGGACAAATGTATACACTTGTGTAACCATCGCCACAGACTAGAGAACATTTTCATCACCCTGAAAAGTTCCCTTATTCTCCTTCCCACACAATTGTTCATATACCCAGCCCCAGGCAACCAATGATTCCTTCTGTCACTCTAGATTATATTTGTGTTTTCTAGGGGTTCATAGAAACACTCATTTTTAAAAAACATGGTTCAGAGGTGATTCTGATCCACACTAACATTTTAGAACTACTCTTATAACCTCCTTCTGACTACTTCATCTCAATGTACGGTATTTCCACTGTCTGTTGTACTTACCCATTTTCTAATTGCCTAGCTGCATTCAAGAGCTTATAGGTGTAATCATGAGTCTAAGTTTTCTGGTTTTCATTATAGAAGTTCCTTTTTCTGGAAAAGGAAAAAAAACACGTACTTGCTTTTTTTCCCCCCAGTATTGGAGTCCAGGTGTGATACCAACGTACCGTCTCCAGAGCAGCACACTTATGAAATACAGTCGCCACGGTGGGAGATAATGGAAGGACTTACTAGTTGCGGTCTTGAGTGCTCAAGGTTCCAAGATGATTGGGAATGCAGAAGCCAGTTTGACAGACAGCAGGGAAATCCAGAGGGACATTTGAGTCAAGTGATCATCAGTCATGAAGAAATACCCACTTTAAACCAACAAGCATCATTTCCTTTTTATCAGAAGATTCATCCTGGAGAAAAACCCTATGAATATAACGAATGTAGAAAAGACTTCTGGCAGGAGGACTTCCTTATTAATCATCGAGGAATTCATGCCAATGAGAAACCCTATAAATGTAAGGAATGTGGCAAGGCCTTTAAATATGGCTCACGACTAATTCAACATGAGAATATTCATTCTGGCAAGAAACCCTATGAATGTAATGAATGTGGAAAGGCCTTCAATTCCGGTTCAAATTTCATACAACATCAGAGAGTTCATACTGGTGAGAAACCTTACGAATGTAAGGATTGTGCAAAGGCCTTTAGTCGAAGCTCACAGCTGATTGAACATCAACGAATTCATACTGGTGAGAAACCCTATCAATGTAAGGAATGTGGCAAGGCCTTCAATAGGATCTCACATCTTAAAGTACATTATAGAATTCATACTGGTGAAAAACCCTATGCGTGCAAGGAATGTGGGAAGACCTTTAGTCATCGGTCCCAGCTGATTCAACATCAGACTATTCACACAGGCAAGAAACTCTATGAATGTAAGGAATGTGGGAAGGCCTTTAATCAAGGCTCAACTCTTATTAGACATCAGAGAATCCATACTGGTGAGAAACCCTATGAATGCAAGGCATGTGGGAAGGCCTTTAGGGTGAGCTCACAACTTAAGCAACACCAGAGAATTCACACTGGAGAGAAACCCTACCAATGTAGGGTATGCGGTAGGGCTTTCAAACGGGTCTCACATCTTACTGTACATTACAGAATTCATACGGGCGAGAAGCCATATGAGTGTAAGGAATGTGGGAAGGCCTTCAGTCATTGCTCACAACTGATTCAACATCAGGTAATTCATGCTGAGGAAAAGCCCTGTGAATATAAGGAATGTGGGAGGACTTTACGTCATGATTCAACTACTGTTCAACATCAGAGAATGCATAATAGAGAAACACAAGTGAATATAGTCAATGTGGAAAAGCCTTCCATCAGCACTTATCCTTTACTAATCATCAGAGAATTTATGTTAGCAAGCAACCGTCTGAATGGAAGTAATGGGGAGAGCCCATTAGCCTAGGCTAGTCACAACTTAGTCCTCCTATTTTGGAGAAAGACTTGAAGAATGTAATGCAAATGGGAATGCCTTCATTCAAGCTATTCTTTATCCTGAGTCATAAGATTCATAATGAAAAATGTTACGGATATAAATTGTTTAGACCATGATTATCAAAAAGGCAAGAAAAGAATTTTGTCTCTAACACATTACAGGATCCCATTTTCTAACCACACCATGACAATTTTAACAACAGCCAAAAGTTTTAATTTTCTTGGCAATCAAAAAGAAAACCCAACCAGATTACTCTTGGTTTCAACTTTTTTTTTTTTTTTAAGTAGGCACCACGCCCAATGTGGGCCTCAAACTCACAACCTTGAGGTCAAGAGTCACATGCTCTACCGACTGAGCCAGCTGGGCACCCCATTGCTCTTGGGTTAATAAAGAAATAAATCCTGCAATTTATCATGCATGGTAATGAAAAAGAATGATGAGAGATTTACGTTCCAGGAGTTGTAGGATGTGGCTGAAGTTACTCAGAAGAATTTTTATGGCTTTTAAATGCATGCAGAGCATGAAAACCATAAAGATGATTCTCAAATGTATTAAATGTACTATTCAAGAAGCCAGAAAAGACAATACCAAACACGGAAGTGATGAAAGAACAAATTGATACAAAATAAAAAGAGAAAATAACGAAATTAGAAAGTGGTTATCTTACAATAATCTCAGCTTTTATTTCTTCCTGACCCAAGAATAAACAAAATTTAAGATAATGCTGCTCAATTTCCATGTTGTTTTAGATTATCTTTCATCACTTCTGTCACAAACAGAAGGGGCTGGTTGCCTACATAGCGGCCATACCTGATTCCCCTTCCTACTGGCAGCGTCTGTGTCTTGCCTTAGACTCTGAAGATGATCAGATGCTAACTTTGCAGCCTCTTCCGCAGCTCAGGGTGGCTCACATGTTCCAGGGTAAGGCCAGTATGTTCCGGGGATCTGCAGGGGCTTCTGGGAAAGATTTTCCTCATTCAGAAGAGAGAGATCTATTAGGAAGACTCCCTCTCCTCTCATCTGCTTTTAAACATTCTCCTATGAGAACATAATGCCTGGAGCTGTTGTGGCCATGTTGGAACCAAAAGGAGAACACCAAGGACCTCAGAGAAGCTGACCCAGAGCTACCAAGCCAATTCTGGAACTGTCTCTGTGAAGCCTCGTTATGTAAGAAAAATAAACCTTTATTGCTGAAATTACTTTTAGTTGGATATTTTGTAAACTTGTAGCCAAAATCATCCGAAATTATGTAACTTCAAATCTTATTTTACTATGATTGGTAAATGTCACCTGAAAAATAACTTTTTTGAATTTGACATTTCTCTTGGTGGCTAAATACAGGATTGATTTTTGTATATATTCTGTAATGTTGAAAAAGAATATATATTCTGCTTTTCTTGGGTACAAGAGTCTGTTTAAGCCAGTGGATTTTAATGATAAAATTCTCCAGGTTCTTATATAATTTGGCACACTGGATCAGAATTTCCTAAAACGAATTTTTTAAACCAAAATCTTGAATTTTCAGAGATTTTTACTTTTTAATTTACATTGCTTGATTTTCAAAGACCTACAACTTAACCCCTGTTGATCATACTTTTTATCGTTATATAATATCCTATTGTGCCAGGTGTAGGGTTTGACAAACTAAATCTGGCCTGCTGCCTGTTTTATAAATAAAGCTTTATTGGAACACAGCCATGCTCATTTA
Source organism: Ursus americanus (assembly GCF_024610735.1). NCBI lineage: Eukaryota > Metazoa > Chordata > Mammalia > Carnivora > Ursidae > Ursus > Ursus americanus. Next base: position 56,769,165 of record NC_142147.1, read on the forward strand.
TTTACACATCGTCTACTGCTTTTGCACTACAACAGCAGAACTGAGTGTTTGCAACAAAAACTATATCCATAAAGTCTATATTGACTGGCCCTTTAGATAAAAAGTTTGCCAACCCTGGCCTAGTGTAATCCTTTTGGCATTTTATTTCCATACTGGGTAACGCTACTAACGACTTGTCTTTGTTTACCTGGTATATTTTTGTTCATCCCTTTATTCTCAACCACCGTCATTTCAGTTATTTCTTAAAACTGAAAGAAAACATAGAGCTGATTTTTAAAGATTCAAAATACGAAATTTTTATAAAATTCACATTTTGGCATAATTCAGCTTTATCTCTTTCGTTTTACATTGTATGTCCTATTTGTGGTGTTTTGGTCTTTCCCTTTCCTTATGTTGGCTGATCATGTCCCCTTTTGCTAAATTGGAACTTCCGACTGTGCTTAGGGTAGTGGTTATCTCCCCGTTCGTAATCATTATTTGGGCAGAATGAGAGCAGTATTTTACTTTCTCATCCACCATTGATTTCCTTTGCCAGTCTCCTCCAAGAAGAGAGCACTCGTGCTTTCTCTTTCCTGCACAGCTTATTCTTTCACATTTCCTCCATTTCACTAACGTAATATAAACTTAATCCAAAGCGTTTAGTTTCGCCCTTACTTCATTTATTTGATGCTTAGATTACTTAGTGCCAGACCCACTGAAGATTTCCATTTAGGGGCGCCTGGGTGGCACAGCGGTTAAGCGTCTGCCTTCAGCTCAGGGCGTGATCCCAGCATTATGGGATCAAGCCCCGCATCAGGCTCCTCTGCTATGAGCCTGCTTCTTCCTCTCCCACTCCCCCTGCTTGTGTTCCCTCTCTCGCTGGCTGTCTCTATCTCTGTCAAATAAATAAATAAAAACTTAAAAAAAAAAGATTTCCATTTAAATTTAAATATACTCATGTAGGGGAGCCTGGGTGGCTCAGTCAGTTAAGCATCTGCCTTCAGCTTAGGTCACGATCTCAGGGTCCTGGGATCAAGCCGCGCATCGGGCTCCCTGCTCAGCGGGGAGTCTGCTTCTCCCTCTCTGCGAGCTCTCAAATAAAATCTTTAAAAAATTTTTTAAAAATACTCAGGGAAAGTAACATTCATTGCTGGCCGCTGTTTTCGTCTTTTTTTCTCTGTCTTGTGGTGACAGTTTTATTTCAAATGCTATTTGGTTAGACTATTTTATTGAGTAGTTCTAATTCTCAACAAATGGTATATACATGGTATTCTCTGAATCCTTATATGTCCAGAAAGATTTCTTAGACCCTCACAAATTATACTTCTGTTTGGTAGAACCTTCTTGGATTACAGTTTTGTCTCAGTAATCTGATTTTTCTTACCTCATGTAGGTGTATTTGTTTCCTTTTGCTGCAGTAACAAGTTAATAAAAACAACACATTTATCGTTGGGAGGTCAGAAGTCTGAAATAGGTCTCACTGGGCCAAAACCAAGGTGTTGATGGGGACGTGTTCTCTTCTGGAGACTGGGAGGGAACCACTTTTTTAGCTTCTAGAGGCTGCCTGCACTCCTCGGTGTGGCCCCTTTCCGTCCTCAATGCTGCCATAACTTGTTGAGTCTTTCTCACGTTGCATCGTTCTGATACTGATTCTTTGGCCTCTTTCACCTTTAAGGATCCTTGTGATTATACTGGGCTCCTGTGGACAATCCAGGATAATCTTAAATTCAGCTAATTAACAATCCTAAATCTACCTGCAACCTAATTCCCCTTTGCTACTAACAACAGGTTCCTGGGGTTAGGACAGAGACATCTTTGGGGGGGTGTCATTCTGCCTACCATAGTAACTGCTTCTGTCCTGGCATTTGGCAAGAGTTTCTAGCCTTAGGATTCAGGAACTTAAGTAGATATGCTTAGATAGTCCCATGTCTTTTTTCTTTAGCTCAAGAAAATTTTCTTCTAAATATTAATTAGGACTTCTCAATTCTTCTATTTAATTCCTATTTTGAAACATAAACAATTAATTAATTAATTAATTAATTAATTAATTTATTTATTTATTTAAGAGCGCAAGCCTGCACACAAAGTGCAAGCAGGGGAAGGAGGAGGGGAGGGAAGAGATGCAGGGGTCAATCTCATGACCCTGAGATCATGACCTGAGCTAAAGATGCTTAACCGACTGAGCCACCCAGGTGTCTCAATTAAAATTATAATCATGCAGGGCATGTAACATGGGAGGAGCAGAATTTGGGGGTGGGGGACATTTCAGAAGTCTGTCCATATTGCTCAGTATTTTCATGAACACTGGAAGGCTGGCACAAGATGAGGGAAGAAGAGAATTGCGACCTGTCCTTCCGGGAGGCAAGCCTGACCTTTCATATTTTTTTCTTCCCTCCTTGGTTCTGCCTTCTCAGGACTCACCCTTCCCCAGGAGAGGAACCTGGAGGAGGATTCAATGGTCCTTGCTATTCTGAAAGCCATGGCCTGGGTGAGTCATGCTTTCTTTCTCCTTCCTCAAATTGTGCTCATTTTATGTGAATGTAGGAAAATTTCCTGGGATTTCCTGCCCAAGTCTCCCCCATGCACAAAAGGCTCAAACAGCCCTAAGCTCTTGCTAAGAATCCCTCTCTCTCTGACCTGGGTTCATGTGTTCACATCTCCTATGGACTCAGTTTTGCAGGAGCAAGAAATGTGTTGCTTCAGTGAAACATGAAAGACCTATGTGAAATATGATTGAATGGACTAATCAGTGTTTAAAGGAACCACACATAATAATGCTTTAATGGTCATCTACAGACCAGGGTTTCCCAGCTAGACAAGATGGGCAGTGGTGGTGGTTGGTCTCTGCTGTGGTCTGAATGTGTTCCCCCAATTCATATGTGATGGTATTTGGAGGTGGGACCTTTACCTAAGTGACTAGGTCAGGATGAATGGGATTAGTGTCCCTATAAGAGTCTCCAGAGCCATCCCTTACCCTCTTCCACCACATGAGGATGTAATGTGAAGTTGGCCATCTGCAACCTGTGAGAGGGCCTTCACCAAAGCCCAGTCACGCTGCCACCTTGATCTTGGACTTCCAGCCTCCATAAACTGTAAGAAACAAACTTCTGTTGTAAATAAGCCACCCAAACTAGGGTACTTTGTTACAGCAAACAGAACAGATGAAGATGGGTCTCAGCCTCAGGATGTAATGACAGTGCTTTTTCAGACCTTTTGAATTGGGGGTGGCGTTGGGAATTTGGTTATAGAATCTGAGACATTGCCCAGCAGTCCCTCCAGATGGATGACCCAAGGTCATATCTGATGGTGAGCCACATGTGTGGGTAGAGGGCCACATCTGTGTGAGCCTGGATTATCCCCCATCAGCATTCTGTTGCTCTGGAACAAGGAAAAATCACACCTGGGGATGGGCTGTGTGAGAGTAGCCAGAGTGCATGAGGGGCCGAAAATCATAGACCAGCAGAGCTAGGAATGTCCCTAAAGATACCTCAAGTGACCCAAAGTAAGAGAAAGGTAGAGTCACTTAGTGCAGTGTCATGGGAAAGTGTGCAGCTAATAAAAGTCAATCTGTATTACGGAAGTTGACCTAGTGAGGAAAGGTGACATTCAGACAGTGATGAACACAACTCTCAGAATTCCTAACAGAGGCTCTCTTAACCATTTTGCAATGATTCCAGGAAAAAGAAAAGTCTCTAGCTCAGGATTTCTCAAGCTCACTACTGGTATTTTAGGCTTAGAATTCTTCGTTGTGCTGTCTTATACGTTGGTGAACGGTGAGCAGCATCTCTGGTCTCTGCCCACTAGGGGCTAGTAGCATCCCCTCTCCCAGGGGTGCTAACCAGAATGTCTGCAGGTGTCGCCAGCTGTCTTCCGGGGGTGCTGAATTGCCCCTAAGAACCATTTCTCTCGTTTGAATTTTCCTGAAACATTATGAAAGCATTCACACACTTAAAAAATATATCACTGTTTCCATAGTCACTGCCTAATTTCTGAACAGAAGGAATAAAGGCAATTCAGACATACTAAGAAGTTGTACATTGAACTTCTACAGTTTAATTTATTGGGAAACCATTGAACTTGAGTTCTTTTTGTTCCTTGAAGTATCTTTTGATGGACATGTCTCCCTTTATGAAGGAAGTTGTGCTGCTCTCAATAGGAATATCAAGCCCGGCCCTTCCCTTGAATCGCCACAGTTTCCTTACCATGCTCGCTGGCTTCAACTCTGCAACGTCCTTTTCATCCTTGTATTTTTCTAGTCCTAAATATTTACTTCAATGGCACACATTCTCAGTTTGTCGTTTCAAGGGTCAGTGATGTTTAGGGATGTGGCGAGTCTTCTCAGGTTGAGTGGGGCAGGCCGGACCCTGCTAGGATTTGTGCAGAGATGGAATGCTGGAGAACTTGAGCAACTTCATCTCTAGGTAGGATGTTAGTGCCCCTGGAAGGCTGAAATGTGGCCACTGGAGTATCTGCTGCCTTCGGTGTGAATTTCTGAGGCGCCTTTCAAGACTCTTAAGGGGGTGTCTCCGATATGAATTCTGCATGAATTTGTGACTCTGCTGCATTTCTTCTTGGGTACACAGGTTTTTCAGTTTCCAAACCAAATGTGATCTCCTTACTGGAACAAGGGAAGGAACCCTGGTTGGCAGAAAGAGATGTGACAGGAAGCCCGTGCGAGGTGAGTGAAGGATGATTAAGAAGGGCAGCGGCACTGTAGGTAATGGCCCAGAAGGTCCCATCAGAGTCCCTAATGGTCACAACAGGGCAGTACTCCCATCAGCGTGAGCTCCTGGAGGGGCCTCTCCCGTACTCACACACAGCACTCCCTGTGCCTGTCTCCATTCAAAGAGGAAGGCGCTTTCTTTCAAGGACAACTTTACCTACCCAGGGAACATTATTTCTTCCCAGTTTCTCCCCCATTCTTTTTTTAATAGTAGGATCATTATTTCCATCCAAAACTGTTTCTAAAAATAGTTTATTTTGGTTACTGCCCAGTCATTTTTCCTTTGATGTGTTTTTCCAGATTCAGCTTTTGTACATTCTTTTTGGGGCCCTTTCCTTTTTTAGAGAGGGACGGGAAGGGGCAGAGAGAGAGAGAGAGAGAATCTTAAGCAGGCTCCATGCCCAGGGTAGAGCCTGACACAGGGCTCGATCTCACCACCCTGAGATCATGATCTGGGCTGAAACTAAGAGTTGGATGTTAACCGACTGAGCCACCCAAGTGCCCCCACTCTCCTCTTTTCAGCCTCATCCCCACTGCCTCTGTAGTTTACCAATCTCGTTATTTTCCATTCTTTTTCTTCCAGTATTTCTTGTGTACAAATGAGCAGATACCTGTATATTTTCTTATATATCCTTTCTTATAGAAAAAGGGCCACATATTCTATATATTCTTTTGCACTTAGCTTTTTTCACCCAAGAATATATCTTGGAAATTCTTTATAATTTCAAGATTTTCTTTGCATTCTCGTATGCAGCTGCATAACACTTTGTGTCGACGTACCCTAGTTTATTGAGCCACTCTCCTATATGTGGGTGTTTAGACTGTTGTCAGTAGTTTAGAATTATGGTCATGCTGTAACGAATAGTCTTGTGCATATGTATTTTCACGTTGTTGGAAGTATATCATCAGGATAGATTCCTAGATGTGGGATTTTGGTAGGCAAGACTCATGCTTTGTAAATATCATACTAGGAAATTGCCTAACAAGTATTCCCAAGGGCTGTTTCATTTTCTAGAGGATTTGTACCCTTGTTTGACTTACTGTACACTATTAATTAGGACTTAGACTCATGCAGTTAGCTTGTTAACTTGGACATTGCTGGCCAGCAGAAAAAATAGCAGAAAATGCTGATTTTCAGACTCAGTATGACATTAACCAGCTTTTGATGTATTTCAGCATCTCTTTGTGCTTGTGCGTTCATTTATTGACTTCTCCTTTGAAGCAGCTTTGCTGTCATGCCGGTTCTTTATTAAGGAGTTAAATAATTCTGACCAACCCTATGAATGCAAGCAATATGGGAAGGCCTTCCATCACTGTCCTGATCTTCCTCAACATCATAGAATTCACACGGGGAAAGACCCTATGCATGTGAAGAATGTGGAAAGGCCTTTAGTCCTGTTTCACTCTTTACCCAACATCAGAGAATTCATACTGGTGAGAAAACTTGCGAATATAAGGATTGTTTAAAAAAAAAAAAAGCTGTAATTGGCTCTCAAAACTTAATGTACATCATAGAGCTCATAGTGGGGGGGGGATTCTATCAATATACTGAATGTGCAAAAGCTTTTAGTCACTTCTCATTAATTATTCAACATGAGAGAATTCATACTGGAGGAAAACCCTGACTGTAAGGAATACAGAAAGGCCTTTACAGGTATCCCACAACTTAATGAACATCAAATTATCCATACCAGTGAGAAGTCATATAAATGTAATGAACATGGAAAGGCCTTCAGTCATCATTCATATCTCCCTCAAATCAGAGGATCCATACTGGTGAGACACCTTATAAATATAAGGTTTGTAGGAAGGCCTTTATAAGCAGGGCTCACAACTTCATCATCACCAGAGAATTCAGACTAGTGAGAAACCATATAAATGTAATGAAAGTAATGAAAACTTTTAGTTGTATTTCACAATTTAATGAATATATTACCAACTATACTGGTGAGAACCCATATCAATGTACTGAATGTGGAAGAGCTTTTAGTCGCTTAACACTAGTTATTCAATGTCAGAAAGTTCATACTGGTGAAAAGCCCTATGTATGTAAGGAACGTGAGAAAGCCTTTGGTCAGTGTTCACAACTTAGTCAGCATCATTCTTTAGGTATGGAAGGCCTTCAGATACTGTCATCTTCCTCAACCTTACGGAATTCATGCTACAGAAAATTCCTATAAATAAGTGAAGGAAAGACTTCACTAGTTTTGTCTCTCAAGGAATGTTAAATAATTTATAATTATGTATAACCTTGTACAATGTGGAAATGCTTTTTGGTTCAACTCATGTTACATTTAACAGTGGATTCAGACCATCACATTCATCACTAAAGGCCACATTAAAATGGTAATGTAGAGAAGTTCCCCGATACCACCTATCAATTATTATTTATTGGAAAATTCACACTGGAAAGCAACCATGTAAGTGGAGAAATTTTGGAAACCCATTACCTTAAGCTAACTCTAATTTACATAAAAGGATGCACATGGGAAAGTAACCCTTTAAATGCCATATATGTGGGAATTTCTTTAGGCGTGAGGATCCTTTATTATTTTTAAAGATTTTATTTATTTGACAGCACAAGCAGGGAAAGTGCCAGGGGGAGAGCAGGAAGCAGACCCCCGCTGCTGAGCAGGGAGCCCAATGGGGGGCTCGATCCCAGGACCCCAGGACCATGACCCGAGACAAAGGCAGCTTAACCGACTGAGCCACCCAGGTACCCCTAATTGTGAATAATTATGTGTGAAAGAGATTTCTAATACATGAACATTATTCCTTCCCAGTGTCATATTTTTATATTAATATACACTTTGACATGCTTACAAATGGTATACTAATTTAGTGTTTTTCAGTATTTATTCAATATTGTAATATAGTCCTTCCTTACAATTTTATGGATGCTAATGGGTATCATGGTATCTCATTGTGGTTTTAATCTGCATTTCCTTAATGACTAATGATACTGAGCGTGTTTTCATGGGCCTATTTGCCATTACTTAATCTTTAGTGAAGTATCTGCTCAAATCTGTTACCCATTTATAAATTGGTTTGTCTGCCTTCTTTTGAGTTTTGAGTGTTCTGTATATATTCCAATACAAGTACCTATTTGCATATGCGATATGTAAATAATTTTCTCTAGGCTGTTGTCTTTTCAGTATCTTAGTTGTGTTTTTTGAGGGGTAGAAATTCTTAATGTTTTTAAATAGGCTCCACACCCAGTGCAGAGCCTAACATGGGGCCTGAACCTGTGACCCTGAGATCAAGACCTGAACTGAGATCAAGAGTCAGACACTCAGCCAACTGAGCCACTCAGGCACCCCAGAAATCCTGAATTTTGATGAGGTTATATTTACATTTTTACAGTTTATGGTGAAATATCAAAGAAATCTTTGCCTAACCGAAGGTCACAAATACTTTCTCCTGGAAGTTTTGTAGTTTTAGGTTTTACATTTAGCTCTATTTAGGAGTTAATTTTTATATATGGTGCAAGAGAGAGATCAAAGTTGTTGTTTTCATATAAATATCCTGTTGTTCCAGCACTAATTGAAAAAACACTTTTCGTTCTCTAATGAATTGCCCTTCCTTTTTTCCCCCAAATCAGTGGACATGCATGTACTGATTTATTTCTGGACTCTGTCTCATTAATCTCTTTTTCTGTCTCTATGCCAATAATTGTCTTGGTTACTATAGCTTTTGCATTTCCCTGTGAATTGTGGAATCAGCTTGTTGAATTCTATTTTAAAGCCTACAGGGATTTTGATTGAGATGGTGCTGAACATATAAATGAATTTTGGTGAGAAGTGATGTCTTAATAATGAGATTTCCAATGCATGAACGTAACATATCTATTTCTTCAATATTTCTCTCAACTGTGTTTTGTAGTTCTTAGTGTACAGATTAAGTACTTCATATTTTTGGTGCTATTAGTGGTATTTTAGTATCAATTTTGAATTTTTCAGTGCTAGTATATAGAAATGTGATTGGTTTTTATATACTCATAATGTTCAACCTTGCCAAACTCACTTAGCTCTAAAGTAACTTTCTGTATAATACATAGGACTTTCTACATGATCATGCCATCTACAAATAGTTTTACTGCTTCCTTTCCAATCTGCCTTCTGTTTCTTCCTCACCTTATTGCACTGGTGAAAACCTCCAGGACAATGTTTAATACAAGCAGTGAGAGCAGACTTCCTTGTCTTTTTCTTAATCTTAGGAGATAAGCATCCACAAATATGATGTTGGCTATACACTGTTTTAGTCGGCTTGAGCTGACTATAACAACATGCCTGACTGAGTGGCTTAAAAAACAAACGTTTCTCACAGTTGTGGAGTTGGTAAGTCCAAGATCAAGGTGCCAGCAGATGTGGTGTCTGATGAGCCAGGTCCTACGCTCTTTTGCTGTCTAAATCCATCTCCTCTTGTAGTAGGCCTTGGAGTTGTACATATGACTTTCTTGTTTCTCCTCCTATCAGCTAATCCATCCTGGATTCTCTGCTGTCCATAGGCAATCCATTTCTCCCGTTCCTAGGGCTCTATCACCAGAGTATGTGGTGTGTATGTATATATGGGAATGAAATACACATTCATCTCAGGTCCTGAGTTTCATCTACTGAAACCCGGTTACACATTTCCAGCTTATGGTTCAAGCTACAGCTCAACTCTAAATGATTCCTTAATAAATGCATCACAAATGTGCTTCATTTCCTCTCTTTCTATCAACTTAAGTATCACCAAGATTCAAAACTAAAACTATATTCACTCTTAGACATCAAAACAACCAATTTAGGTCCTTCTAATGAAACTTTCTGGTTTGCGCAGATAATGGAAGCAAGTCTTAGTTCCTGCACTCAAAAGTAAAACTGAAAGTTTCTATACTTTTATTTTTTAAAAAGATTTTATTTGAGAGAGCGAGCATGCGAGAGAGCACAATCGGGGGAGCAGCAGAGGGAGAGGGAGAAGCAGGTTACCTGATGAGCAGGGAGCCCGACGTGGGGCTCGGTCCCCTGAGCCAAGGGCAGGTGCTTAATGACTGAGCCACCCAGGTGCCCCAAAAGTTTCTATACTTTTAAACAAACTCAGGAAAGAATTAACATAGCAAGCCTGGGAATGCTCTCCTTAGAAAGTCCTGCTTACAAAGTTGGCCCTCGATGTTCTCTAGCAACTTGGTTTTGGGGAGAATTCCTGCCATTCCTAGACTAAAAGTGTCTCCCTGCACCTACATTATTTGTGTGAATGTAGCTTATGCAAAATACCTATCATATAAGACTCTGGAATTTTAGCATGTGCTAAAATAGGCAGAGAGAACCTTTGTGACCAGCTTCCAATAAAACCCTTGGGCAGTGAATCTCTATTGCTGTCCAGCCAACATCTCATACATATGTTACAACTTTTGCCTATTAGAATTCAGCACATCCTGTGTGACGCTTGTACCTAGTTTCCTCCAGACTTTGCCCCATGAGCCTTTTCTCTTTGCCGATTTTGCTTTTTATCCTTTGCTAAAATAAATCTTAGCTGTTGTGCAGTAAAGAGTTTAATCTTTCCCAAAGAGATCTAGCCCTAGCCCTCGGCTCCTGGGAGGTAATCTGACTCCTTGAAATGTCATGCCTGATAAAAGTATCTCTGTTTGTGTAGGAAACTTGATCCACAGAGATAGTCAAACAATGTGATTGATTGGGGCTTTGTATCATCACATCAGTGTGACCTCCATAGGGCCTAGAGACTGAGGTGAGCCACATAAGCAACCCACCATATCTTTGACAGTGCCCCAATAAAGAGTGGATGCCTGAGGTCAGGTAACCTTCTCTGGATGGCCATATTCTGCATATCATCACATGCTGTTACTGGGAGGAATTTATACTTTCCATGACTCCACTGTTGTAGGACAAGTGGAAGCCTTGCATCTACAATTCTCCTGAACTCTGCCCCATCAGTCTCTTCACTTGGCTGATTTTAATATGTATCCTTTCATAAACGATAACCATGAGTAGAAGGTTTTTTAAATTAAGTTCTGAGTCCTTCTAGTGAATTATCAAACCTGAGGGTGATCTTGGGGATCCCTGAATGTACAATTTGTACCAGAAATGAGGGTGCTCTTCGGGACTACTCCCTAACTTTGCAGATGTGAGTGTAACTTTATGCTGAGTCCTGTGACGACTACTAGTGAGTCATCAAACCTGGAGGTCATCTTGGGGACCTGTAACACTTGGCCAGTTTTTAAAGAAGAATAAATGTTTGTTAGTGAATAACTGATCAATTAATACATCCATTTGGACAATCAGACAACTATACAGGTCATTTTACAATAAAGAAAAAGTAGTAGCAAAGAGTATGTTTCATAAAAATATAGAGCCTTATACAAGACCAAAGAAATAAGGATGAGCTGGTCAGGAACAGGATCAGGAGTTAAAAAGAACCTTACCAAAGATTAATGAAGAAAGACACACCTATAGTTTCTGAGGCTGTAGGCATTTATAAAGGTCGATATGAACGTTGGGTAATCGCAGAAGATGGCTAGTATTCCTGTAAGAACTCAAATTCAAGAAGCCTCAATTTCTGCATATGCTTCAAACATCTGAAAAGAGCATCTTTCATATCCTAAAGGGGCTGCCCTCTACAATCAGCTGGCCTGTGGTATTCATGGCTTACCCCTACCTGGTTCCTCTTATGCTCCTGGCATTGGGCCTCTCATCTCTTCTTCCCCTATCATGCAGGGCAGTTTCCCATCTAATAGTGAAACTACATCAGACTGATAAATGAAAGACCTATGAAAATAGTGAGAAAGAATTGGCCATGCTGTTGTTACTTAAGTGTTTTGACACAGCCACATTGTAATAAGGACAGAGGCCATTATAAAACAAGAAAAGTCTTGGTAAATATCTGGCAGATGGGATAAAGAAAGCTGCTCACCAATCAGAGCCTCACCAAAGATTCCCAGTAGAACAGGAAGACACATCCAAGATCAGATGCTGAATTAAGGATTGGATGCACTTACCCACCCAAATCAAATACTGATAATTCTCCAACATCACAGTAACGTACAAGTCTCTTTGAGCAGGGTTCAGTAATGCCCATTCTTCCTTGGAGAAGCCAATGACCACATCTTTGAACTTCACTGATCCCTGAAATGACACACACTTAAAAGAGCCTAATTAAATAACAGGAAATTGGGAGGCATGGAAAGGTGATCAGAAATCTGTGTCTCTTAAGAGCAGCTTAGCTAAATCACTAAAGGGCAATACTGTGACATACTATCTGTTCATTAAAATTCGGGTGCAGAAAAATATTTAATGATAAGGGAAAAGTTCAAGATAAACAGGGTGATTAAAAAGAACTGAATACCTACCACAGTTGTTTCTAGAATCCTACATATGCATAATATGAACACACCCAGACTCTGCTGAAAGCCACTTGTGATCAATTCTACTTTAGGCAATCTAAAGCGGATTATGTTTAGTGGATCCCCAGGAAGACTATCAGGTTAATTTACTCTTTTTTCCAAAATGAAATGCAGTCTCCCTTTCCTTGAATCTGGGTTGGGCTTCCAACTTGCTTTAATCAACAGAATGTGACAGAAGCGACACCGTGCCAGCTCCAGGTCAGAAACTAAGAAGGCTGTTTTACCCTCATGGAAGCTCAGGGAAGGAGTCCACCCATCCCACTGGAAAGGCCAGTAAGAGGCCAAATTAAGAGGGACAGGTTCTGAGACTATACAAAATAAAGCTGAGGAACTCAAACAACAAAAATAGAAGCGTAGATACCGACGGACATATAGGACTTCCCGTTAGGTACCACACTTTGAATGAAGAGGCCATCTAGAGTATTCCAAGCCAGCAGGTATCAAATAACAGGTAAATCATTCCTATCCTGCCCAGTTTGAATTCCTCACCCCCAGAAACATATGAAATAATAAAACGGTCCTTGCTCCAGCAACTACTACATTTTAGGTAGAGTTTGTTATGTAGCAACAAACGTTGAAGACATTTAAAAAGAAAACCTCTGGCCCCAAATGGTGTCACTAAAGCTAAGTCACCAAATCGGGGCTTAATAACTAACTTAAATGCACTTTCCCCCTCTCCCAGAAATGTAGTCTTGACCTGTCAGGCAGGAACTTTCTGGTCACCACCAGTAATCTGTCACATGGGCCTTCTATCCCCCAAAGGAAGAAGAGATAATCCACCTAATAAGACCTCCTGCCCTTCCCCCAAAGGAGGATGACCCTGCCTGGAACAACACTTTCTTTTCCTTTGCTAGTAACTTTCTCAACCCACCCCCCCTTCCAATAAAAACCTTCCATATTGTAGCGCTCCTCAATGCTCCCTGTACTCGCTAGTTTGCTGCCAGATTCATGAATCGTTTAACAAGGTCAATTAGATCTTCAATCTCCTCGGTCGAATTTTGTTTTTCAACAGTGCCTCCAAAACTGGAGCGGACGTGTCCCCTCATCCGCCTCCATCCGAGCCTGCCACAGGAGCAAGGAGTTCCGTTCCACCTTCCGCTGCTTACGGAGAACGAGTCAGGGAAGGGCAGAGGATGCCGAGCTTATAGCTTAGTCTTCCTTTCCAACAGTCCGAGGCTTTGTTAAATCCTCACAACGATGGTTCACCGTGGTTTCAATCAGCTGTAACTGCCCCGCACGGTCCTCTCCACATACACGTCCACCGCACCGTCTGCTTGGACCAGTATCACAGAAAGTCAACACTTAAGACATTTTACGGTACTGAACATGGAATGAAAGGATCTGAGCCCCGGCCGCCCCGCCCAAGCTTCATACCGGTCCTGGCAACACGCGGGGGTGGTGAAACCACCACCAAGCGAGGAGAAGTCATGCACCCCACCAAGGTCTCCCAGGTTCCGGGCCGACCGGAAGTACCCCTTCACAACCTGGCAACGCCCTCGTGCCGCGGTGGCTTCTGGGTGTCCTCTAAGCCGCGGTGTGCGCATGCGTGTTTCCACGGCCGTGGTCCCTGAGTCCGGAACGCGCCGCGGTTCTGGCCAGCCAGAGGCCGACCTTCAGTAGTGAGGGGCTGATGTAGAGCTGGGAATGCCTGGGCTGGTAAACGAGCCAGAAGCCCTTATCCAAAAAAAGCGTGGTCTCCTCTCCCCGTGTCTCGGGGCTGGCATGGGTGGAAAGAAAAGTTTTCGCGGAGGAGAACGCGCGTGCGTACTGGCGACAGCAGAGGCGGGGCCTCGGGTCACTGCGTCTCCGGGGTGTGCGCTGGGAGGGAACACGCATGCGTGCGGTAGTGGGGTGGTGTGGGGGGTGTTGCTGCGCAGGCGCTCGGAGTACCACGCCGCTGCTCGCAGGCGTGGTAGAGGAGTTCCGGAGTCGCAGGTAGGGCCTTCGGCGGCTGTGGGGCAGGCACTCTGGGGGACCGTCGGGGTGACGGGTACGGGTGGTTGCTGAGGGGTGTGGGACCGGGGGTCCACGCGCTGGGTGGCTCTCCGTGTGGCCGCGGAGGCGCCAGTGTGGGTGTTGCGGGGACCACTTTTGGAGCTCTAGAGACGCTGTGTCGCTCACCGTTCATCTTTCGGAGCTCCGGCTTGCTCCAGCGTAAGACGGGACACTAAATAGTGTCGTGAGGATTGAGTGCCTGAAACGGAACCTAGCCCCAAATAAGCAGGGGCCTGGTTGGAGTGGAATGGTTTCTTTTCTTTTTTTTTTTTTTTTTTTCCCAGCCAGAGCTGGGTTTTCGGAATCAACCCTGGCGCTTCAATCTGTCGGATGAGGAAAACTAAATCTCTGTTTTATAGCAGTTGTGCTGGTTAAAGAGATGGCATGCGGAGGGCGCACTTCGGTTATGATAGTACGGCTGTTACTGTTACTAAAGGTGGGATAGACAGAGCCATGGGCGGGTGAAGCACGCGCCTGAACACCTGTGGAACGTGCGAGTTGTTGTCCTTGCAGCCACTGGAGGTCGCCGCTCCGTCAGATTCTGCCCCAGAGCTCCCTTCCGAATTTGGTATCAGGCCTAGACCCAGATTAGGTTGATCCTGTTTCTTTTTCTGACTTTCATGGGCCGGTTATACCAAAGTCCCTCAGTCATTAGTGTGTGGGTAATCATGTGTGGCCGTGCCTCTCTGTTCTGTCCCCAAGGATAGACGGTTTTATTTTTTTAAATGCTTTATTAAAATATGTGCAAACTAAGTGTATATCGTAATACGTCATTTTTTAAAGAAGCAAATTTAATTTTAATATTCTGATATATTACTTGCCTAATGTTAACCTTAAAAACAAAAATCAGTTATTTTACGGGCATTAAAAAAATTTTTTTTGTATGTTCCAGAAATAGCAAATACTCGCAATTAGGGATGTGCAAGCTAGGGCAAAATCACAGGCAAGTGATTTTCTCAAATTCTTTCATTAGCAATATCACAAGTTCATGTGGTAAGATGCCTGTTCCTTACACTTGGTTCAAAAAATCCTGCAGCAGAATAATGACCTTGGGAAAAGTGCCATTACCCTGCAGGTCCTGTCTCTCCTCAATATATTACTTGCCCTCCCTGGAGATTTTTTTTTCTCCAGCCCAGAAACTCTCCAGCAGTTCATACTCTTATGCCATGTCTAGCTTTACTGGTGGACTCTGGGTAGGCAGGCCAGTTTGCATTGTTGCCTAAAGTGTCCCGTGCCCTTCTTGAGCATTCATTATACCTTCAGAAAAGTTTCTTCAGCAAATCAAGTGGATACCTTACTTATTAATTGAAAATAATTTGTGTACCTAATTTCTGTAAGGAAAATTGCTGTGAGAAACTTTTTTATACCTGGCTCAATCACTCTTTCATCCATATCTTTTTTTACTTTGATCGTTCCACTTCTCTAGAATAGAGGATAGAAGCAAAGGATAAAAAATGTGAAGACAAGAAGTACTAAAGAATTGAAATGGTTAAAAGACAAGATGAAAATGACTATCCCAGTGAACCTGGAGTCATTTCCTTGCAATAATGTAAGCTCAGTGATGCCAGGTGGGAGTGGTACCACGGCTGGGAGACACATCTGGCAGACTCTAAGGATTCTACCTTTTCCATTACCTCATGGTATTTAGTTGAAAGTACATAGTGCTCCTGTGTCCTGTAATGACTAGACTACCACAGGATTGAATTTGATACTGGAAGCAGCATTTTATGAAGGACTTTGATACAAACTAAGCCTATACTAAGGTGGGAGGCCAGGATGATGGAGAGTCTAGAAATTATGTCTCATGAGAAGGGGTAGAAAAACCTGTGTATGTTTGCCTGGAGAGGAGAGAGTTGCGGAGCTATGTGGAAGTATGTCTCTGGTAAAAAGGAATTTAAATTGCTGTATTCTTCTATGAACTCTAGAAATAGAACCAGGTAGAAATAATAGAGTAGGGGGCGCCTGGGTGGCACAGTTGTTAAGCGTCTGCCTTCGGCTCAGGGCGTGATCCCAGGGTTCTGGGATTGAGCCCCACATAAGGCTTCTCCGCTAGGAGCCTGCTTCTTCCTCTCCCGCTCTCCCTGCTTGTGTTCCCTCTCTCGCTGGCTGTCTCTGTCTCTCAAATAAATAAATAAAATCTTTAAAAAGAAAAGAAATAATAGGGTAGCAAATTCTAACTAAAACACTTTTTTTTTTAGGGGCACCTGGGTGGCTCAGTCAGTTAATCATCTGCCTTCAGCTTAGGTTATGATCTCAGGGTCCTGGGATTGAGCCCCGAGTCAGGCTCCCTGCTCAGCGGGGATTCAGCCTCTCCTTCTGCCCCTCCCCCTGCTCATGCTTGCATGCTCGCTCTCAAACAAATAAATAAAATCTTTTAAAAAATGCTTTTTAAAATTAGTTAAAATTTTAAAATCAAGGTATAGTTGACAAACAATGTTATATTAGTTTTAGGTGTACAACATGGTAATTAAACAATTCAGTATGTCTGTAATGTTCACTACAATACGTATAGTTACCATCTGTTCATCATGCAAAGTTATTAGAATATTATTAACTATATTCCCTCTGCTGTACTTTTCATAGCTGACTAAAGTACTTTTAACAAATGGCAATCACAAAATTTTTAAATATTTTGAACTAAATGAAAATAAAACACAACTTTGGGGCACCTGGGTGGCTCAGTCGGTTAAGTGTCTGGCCTTTGGCTCAGGTCATGATCCCAGGGTCCTGGCATCAAGCCCCGCATCAGGCTCCCTGCTCAATGGAGAGCCTGCTTCTCCCTCTCTCTCTGAGAGCAAAGTAATCATCATCATTATAGCCATGTAATAACCTCATTGGGAGGCTTATTCAGTTTTGTGATTGCCATTTGTTAAAAGTACTTTAGTTATTTTTTTTAACCATTTGAAAGTTGCTGACATGATGCTCCTTTACCTAACCTAAGTATTTCAGTGTGAATTTCTTACATAATTACAGTGAAGTTATCAGGATCAGTTAATTCCCACTGATGTAGGGTCACCTGGGTGGCTCAGTCAGTTAAGCATCTGCCTTTGGCTCATGTCATGATCTCAGGGTCCTGTGATTGAGCCCCACATCAGACTCCCTGCTCGTTGGGGAGCCTGCTTCTCCCTCTCCCGGCCCTCCACCCCTGCTCATGCTCTCTCTCTCTCGCTATCTCTCTCTCTCAAATAAATAAATCTTTGAAAAAGCATTCACACTGATATAATTCTGTCCTCTAATCCTAGGTTGGTTATCCTCGTGATGTCTTTTATAACAAAAGAAAATTGAGTGTCATACATTGCATTGAAGTGTCATGTCTCTTTAGTCTTCTTTAATCTGAAACTGACATTTCCTCAGCCTTTGTATTTCATGACATCCCTCTTTTAAAAATGTTATTATGATGGGGCGCCTGGGTGGCTCTGTCAGTTGGGCATCCAACTCTTAATTTTTGCTCATGTCATGATCTTGGGGTTGTGGAATCAAGCCCCGCCTAGGGCTCTGTGCTCAGCGCAGAGTCTGCTTCTTCCTCTCCCTCTGCTCCTCCTCCTGCTTCCTCATATTCTCTCTCAAATAAAGAAATAAATAAAATGTTATTATAAAATAATTTTGAACTTAGAGAAAAGTTGCAAAAATGGTACAAAGCTCCCACATTCCCTTCATCCCGCTGCACCTGAAGTTAACATCTTGCATAACCATCACAAAACCATGAAGTTAACATTGATAAAATACTATTACTTCATCTCTGTCTCTTTTTTTATTTTTTTATTTGTATTTATTTTTTTTAAACTCTTTTTTTTTTTTAAGATTTTATTTATTTATTTGACAGAGATAGAGACAGCCAGCGAGAGAGGGAACACAAGCAGGGGGAGTGGGAGAGGAAGAAGCAGGCTCATAGGGGAGGAGCCTGATGTGGGGCTCGATCCCATAACGCTGGGATCACGCCCTGAGCCGAAGGCAGACGCTTAACCGCTGTGCCACCCAGGCGCCCCTGTCTCTTTTTTTTTTAAGATTTTATTTATTAATTTGACAGAGACAGCCAGCGAGAGAGGGAACACAAGCAGGGGGAGTGGGAGAGGAAGAAGCAGGCTCATAGGGGAGGAGCCTGATGTGGGGCTTGATCCCATAACGCTGGGATCATGCCCTGAGCCGAAGGCAGACGCTTAACGACTGTGCCACCCAGGCGCCCCTACTACTTCATCTCTTGACCTTATTCTCATTTGGCCAGCTTTCCCTGCTCCTGTATTTTGTTATTGTTGTTGTTCCAGGATCCAATCCACATTGCATTTAGTTGGCATGTCTCCCAAGTCTCCTCCAACTGATGACAGTGCCTTAGATCTTCTTTGTCTTTCATGACCTTGACACTTTTGGGAGTCTAGGCTAGTTATTTAATAAGAAGACTTTCAACTTTGGTATGTCTGATGTTTTCTCGTGATTAGATTGAGGTGGTTCATTTTGGAAATGAATACCACAGAAGTCACGTGCCCTCCTGAGAGCATATCTGTCAGGCAGTACATGATGTCAACTGGGAGTGATTACTTTGATACCAGGGTTGAGGGGATGTCTGACAGGTTTCTCCATTGTGAAGTCATTATTTTAGTCCCTGTAATTAACAAGTATCTTGAGAGGAAGTACTCATAATTACTTGTTTTGCTCAAGCTGTCCCTGGTTTTGCTGCTAGGAGCACCCTCTCTTTGGTTCCTGTGTGTTTTAGACATGCCCTGTTACTTATGAGTACTTTCTTACTTTCTGGCACCGTGAGATGATACAGGCACATTTTGTACTGACCTAGCCCTGGAGTCTCTATTTCTCATGGCATCCTAGGGTGTGTTTTATTTCCCTTCCTTCCTTCCTTCCTTCCTTCCTTCCTTCCTTCCTTCCCTCTTTCCCTTCCCTTTTTTTCCCTTCCTTCCCTTCCCTTGTTCCTTTGTTCCTTCATTCCTTGAGACTGGTGCTTAGAAACCAAAGGGTGGGGCTGAGTGTGCTTATTACTGCTTGGATGTTATTGTTTCTAGGCCCTATTAGGGGACAGATGAGATATCCTATCCTAAGGAATATCCTAATGTATACATTCATAGGCACAACTTTTTTTTTTTTTTTTTGAGATTTGATGTCTGATCTTATTTATCTGTTACTCTTAGAAAATCTCATTATGGACGGGACTTAGAGATAGCCTCTGTCTCTTGGCAATCTGTTCCTGGTGTTTTTGTTTGGCTTCTTTCATTCTCTTGGCCAAAAGTTTAGCACATTCTGCAGCCTCTTCCTTTTTTCTTAGTATGCTGTTTCTTCAGAGCAACACACCAGCATTTGTTTTGCAGGACACATGGAGTAACAAGATGATGAATCTTGGGTGCTTTGATTCTAGGTTTCTTTCTTTCTTTCTTTCAGTGACATGCTGTAAAAAGAAAAAAATTATCGTATTCAGTGACATGCTGTAAAAAGAAAAAAATTATCTCCTTGTGTTTTTATTCTCACTATCCTAGAGGACCAGTGGTAATAATATAGTAGGCATACATTCACATTTTTATCCATGCTAATACACAACACACACACACACACACACACCCCCAGGGAGCATCTTTTTATTTCTTGCTCTTACAGAATAGATAGGTTTCTACAGTTGTTACTCTGCAGCTTGGTCTTGTCAGTCAGCTTTATCTCTTTCAGTCAATATAACGGAAACTCATTATTTTTAATAGCTTCGTAAATGAGCCGGACTGTTGGACATAATGTCATCAACTCAAACAGACACTTTTATCGGTTGCTTCCAGCCAAATAGTTTGACAGTCAATGTCCTTGTACATGTGTATTTTTAAGTACTAGAGTCTTTAAGCCAAGATTGTCAACAGTGGGAGTATGTATGTTTAGTCACATTAATATATTTGTATGTTTATTTTCAGAGAGTGACTCAATATAGGAGAGCAAGGAATTATCTCTAAGGAAGGGTATAAAAGAGGAAACATTCCAACATGAAATAGTGATGAAAAGAACAAGCAACACATGTAAAGAATATGCCAAACCTTCCTGCGCCAGTACGCGCCTTTTCATCCATCAGAAGATTCTTGAGGAGGAGTGCTACCAGTGCCACGAGTGTGGGAAATCCTTTAGCCGTCGATCAACTCTCGTTCAACATCAGAGAATCCACACAGGAGAGAGACCCTATATATGTAGTAAGTGTGGTAAAACTTTCAATCAGAGGGCACACCTTAAGCAACATGAGAGGATTCACACAGGTGAGAGACCGTGTGAATGTCAGGAATGTAGGAAGACCTTCAGCCAGATGACTCATCTCACTCAGCACCAGAGTACACATACTAGAGAAAAGTCTCACGAGTGCCGTGCAGGTGGAAAGGCCTTCAGCAGTTCCTCAGCTCTGATTGATCACCGGAGAATTCATAGTGGGGAAAAACCCTACAAATGTAAGGACTGCGGCAGGGCCTTCACTCAAAGTGCACAGCTCATCAGACATCAGAAAATTCATTCCGGAGACAAACCCTACGAATGTAGTAAGTGTAAGAAGTCCTGCGTACGTCTCTCTTCCCTGATTGAGCATCGGAGAGTTCACACTGGAGAAAAACCGTATCAGTGCAAGGACTGCAAAAAGACCTTTTGCCGTATCATGCAACTTACCCTACACAGGAGAATTCACACTGGCGAGAAACCCTATGAATGTAAGGAATGTGGAAAAGCCTTTACCTGTAGGTCCCATTACATCATTCATAGGAGGAGTCACACAGGAGAAAGACGTTACGAATGTCATGTGTGTGGGAAAACTTTTAGTAACCACTCTTGACTTGTCACGCACGATAGGACACATAGTGGAGTGAAGCCCTTTGGGTGCCATGCATGTGGGAAGGCCTTTACTACTTCCTCATCACTTTGTCAGCATAAGAGGATTCATACTGGCGAGAAGCCCTCTGATTGCCCTGAGTGTGGGAAGTCCTTTAGATGCAGATCTCAGCTTACTCAACATCAGCGAATCCATGTTGAGGAATATTAGTGAAAACTAACTGGGCTTGGAAATGCGAATATCTAGTTATTTAACAATCAGTCAAGATCTTGGTAACAAGTAGAATAAATGATGCGGATTCTCTTAAAAAAGCAGTTTATTCACAGTGTCTCAAGTTCTCATTGTATGGATGGAATAGCAGTGAACCCACTTATGAAATTGTAGAGGAACAAAGGAAATCCGTTTTAAGAGCAGGAAGTGAAACCACTACCCCATAACCTGGGCAGCTCTGGCCTCATGCCCCCACACAAGGCCTCCACTGTGCCATCAGTAATGAGCAGTAGTGCTGTACGAATGAAACTTCACTGGTCCTCGGTCTCTGTCACGTCACATCAAGTATTTTGAAACCAAGATCACAGTGCTTGTGTCCTAACTGCCAAAGAATAGGCAAGGAGACCATCTCTTGGCTTGCTTCTCTCCTAACAAGAAAGACATTATGTCCTACCTACCACATTTACATGCAATGGGGAGCTCCCCTCGAATGGGAGGACGTTAGACATCACATAATATGAAAGAACAAGCAGCTAACACTTGATGCTTTGTATCCTAAAAATGGTGCCCAAATATGGTTCCAAATGTAGGTTTGGATTACCTAACCGTGGTGTCACTTGAATTTTCTCCCACACTTCCTGCAATTGCTGCATTTTAAAGAGCTTGTCACTGTTTTCATTGCCCATGAACAAGAACAGAGAGAGGCAGAGACAGACACAGGGGCGTCCCCAGGGCTAGCTGTAAGAGGCGTCACAAGTAGATGTTAGGGATAAATATTCCTGAAGTGAACACACATGGGTTTTCTTTTCTTGAATTTCTCTCAACTGCATCTATAAAAACATTTGTAAATTACATGTGCCGATTTCGAGAAGAGTCAATACTCAATGGACTCACCAACCAAGCTAACGAGAGTATTGCCAGTAACTCAGAATCCACTGAGTGTCCTTGAAAGGCCATTCCTGTTTTAGCCTCAGTACCTCAGGTGACTAATTTACAAAGTTAGGTTACAGTTCTCTGGCTTTTCATTATTGTCTTATTACCTGTTAATGTAATCCTAAATGAAATGTTCTGGTTTTGAACTTGAAAGGGAATCATGCTCTGCATTCTTCTGTGACTTGAATCTAAAACTGATTTTGAGATTTACGTATGCATTAAATGAGGTTCCCCTTTTCCACAGCAGAGCCAGCCTGTACCAATGCACCAGCCATTGGCTCCATTCCTCTGTTGCTGAATACCTGGGTTGGTTGTTTCTCAGTCTTTGCTGTTCCAAAAAATCCACCGATAATCTCCATATCTTCTGGACCCATTTACAAGACTGTCTCCAGAGTAGAGTTCTGATAGTGGACTTCTGCATTCACCAAGTTTTCCAGGTCCTTGTGCTGCTATAGATGCTGTGTTCTTGGCAGTATTTCTGCAGTGGAAAGAGTTCCCAGGAATGGGTACATTCTAAGTCCATGTGGCCTCAGGTGACTGTAAGGCCTAGATGAAACCCAACATGTTTTGTGGGCTGGTGCTCACTGTCCTCCTCAGATCTTTCTTAGACATTGCCTCACGTGCCATGAAAATAGATTAGTGAGTTACTACGTAACACCCTCAGTCTCATGATTTCAGTATCATGACACTGCCTTACTTTTTCTTAATGACAGGACCCTAAAATACCATGTGAGAGGGCACCTGGATGGCACAGTTGGTTGAGCATCTGACTCTTGGTTTCAGCTCAGGTTTGATCTCAGGGTCGTGAGATCGAGTCCTGCATCAGGCTTTGAGTTCAACGTGGAGTCTTCTTGGGTTTCTCTCTCTCCCTCTGCCCCTCTCCTCCATGCTTTCTATCTCTCAAATCTTCAAAAAAAAAAATGCAAGTATCAGGTGGTAGTCTAATTTAAATCTGTGTGACAGATAGTTAGGTTTTACAGAATTCAAATTGCATATACAATTCCATAGTGTAGTGTGCAAAGTGGTACAAGAAAATGAAAGCTGTCTAGAGTTAACATCAAGAGGGGAGTAAGATCAATATTGAATGGTTTTGAAATCCAGAAAGGTTCTCAGAGAAATGTCACATGGGCTAGACTTTTAAGAATGAACAGGTGTTTTCAAAGACGAGTTGAGTAAATGCATTCAAGTCAGAGGGGAAAGGCCTGCAAACTCACTGGGCTTGTTCTGCAAACTCACTGGGCTTGTGAAAGTCAAGACCTGAGTTCTACTCTCCCAGTAAAAGTTAGATGTTACGTTCAACCGTGTCCGGCAGTGTGCCCTGCTTCCCTGCCTGCATTATTTTTCTCTCTAACCCTTATTTTACTCATTAAACCATTTAATATTTGTGTATCACTTAGTGCCAGAATGTAATCTCCATGAGGACAGGAAAGGTGACTTAGATGTTGTAGGTCATTAGTAGGTGAATAAATGAATGGAAGGCCTGGATTCATGACTGGATTCATTGACTTGATCTCTAGGTTTTATGCAGATCTGTTGAAATAGTCTCCTATTGCTATAAGCTTTAGGACTGTAATTGCTGTCAAACACATTCACACAGTGGTCCCATCTGCACTAATAATTTGGATTATCTTGGTAGCTTGTGTGATGTTCAGAGCATTCAGTGAAAAAGACTGAGATCATTGTTGTTGGAATAAGTACATCTGTCAGGATTCAGAGGGCCTAGAGAGCTTTCAGCCACAATGTGTAAAACTGGTCCTCATGGAGAAGCCCCACCTCTCTTAGGCCATCTCGTTGTTTGCCTGGCTAGTATCCCGAATATAGTTCTAATACTGCCCAGAGTTTGAGTTGTGGAAGGATAATAGGAAAGATATGATTGAGACTCAAGAATCATTAAAAGCATTCACTAGGACTTCTCATCCTAAGCAAGCAAGGAAATGTTTGTGGACATAGATTTGGAGGAGTTCACCCAAAGAAAGGAGATCAGACTTTTGGCTTACCAAAATATATTGACATGGATTAAATCAGGAGAGGTCATTACAGGTTCTGGAGTGACTGGTGTAGACATGTACTAGATAATATATGGGATAGTGAATGACATGACACATCCATTTCCATACTATCCTGACAGGACTTGAAAGGGTTCAGTGAATTACAGTGCTGGAGTGGGTGATCCAGGAAGATTTCTGTGGACCTTTGCATGAGGCAACCCTAGCAGACTCTTGAAAAAGCATGTTCACAGAGAATGGCACTGTTCTTGAGAGATCTCTGATCCCAGGAACTCCTTGGGTAACTTCACTACACAGGTATGATGCATGTTGGTGATGGATTTCACCCACGTAACAAATATAACCCCATCGCGCTCATACCTCCATGCTCAGGGAAGGCCGCTTTGCTGTTTTTTCCTTCTACATGCAATCAAGCACTGTGGGGGTTTTGTTTGTTTTGTTTTCTTTGGCCTCCTTCACTCAGTATTTTGAGAGGCATTGATTTTGTGTCTTTCAGCATTTATTCTTTGCTGAGTAGTAGTCTGTTCTGTTAATATAATTTGTTTATCCATTCTCCTGTTGGCAGACATTTGGGTTGTTTCTGGATGTTTTAATTATAAAGTTCTTGTGAACATTTTTTAAAGATTTTATTTGAGAGCGAGAGCGAGCACCAGTAAGTATATGGCATTTTATAAAGAGAATTGAAATTGGAACATGGAAGCTCCTTTCTCTTTCCCAGGGAAAAAACAGTAGAGATTCTCCATTTCTCACACTTGGTCATGAGG
Source organism: Ursus americanus (assembly GCF_024610735.1). Taxonomy (NCBI): domain Eukaryota; kingdom Metazoa; phylum Chordata; class Mammalia; order Carnivora; family Ursidae; genus Ursus; species Ursus americanus. The sequence continues at coordinate 56,793,958 of NC_142147.1, forward strand.
CTGAATCTCATACTTAAGACCTCTTCAGCATGAATGCATGCACTGCCTTAAATTTGAAGAAAAATTTACATACACAGCAGAAAGGGCAGAAATTGTAGGTGCACAACTTAATGAATGTCCACAAGGCAATCTATCCATGCAAGCAGCACTCTGAATAAAAACCAGAACATACCAGCACCCTTCAAATGTCCCCAGAACCCCTTCCAGACACCATCACCTCCCCTGGTGTAACCACTATCCCCCTGCTTCTCAATCATTATAAAATGCCATATACTGGCGAGAACTTTGACAGGACAAGTACATAACAAGAAAACAAAGGTTATCTGTAATCTCATAACTCAGGGAGCTACTTTTCACGTTTTAATTTAAAACTTAGATACATTTTTACCCCCTCATCTCTTTCACATTGTGTGAGCATGGAATTTGCAAAACTGGTGATCTATGTATATACACTCATTTAAACCTGATTTTTAAAAATAGTAATAAAAGGTGATTTTTAAAATAACATTTTGAAAAATGTGAAAGTATGTATTTCTGCAACCATGAAGCACCTTGATGTTCGTTGGGTTGACGCAGCAGAAAAAAGTGTTCCGTGTGTTGGAGTTTGGTAAGCTTTCCAGATGGAGGCAGATGAGGTGGAATAGCACCTTTCTGTGGTTTTCAGAATCATGTTGTCTTGACTTTATTGCTGCTTACCGCACTACCCCAAACCGTAGGAGCTAGAGCAGGAACCGTTTTTTATAAATTTCTCATGATTCTGTATGTGAAGCATTCATATTTTACTTGGGGGATGGGTATCTAACCTTTGGTCTATGTGGTTCCTGCCAGGAAGATGGCTTCTTCATTCATATGTCTGACACCAAGCCTGAGTGGTGAGATCATAATTATGGGGCTCCTATTTGCACCATCAGCTGCTGCTTCGGTCCTCTCCATGAAGTCCCAGCCCCTACCCTCACTGGCTTCTTCCTGTGGTCTGGACAGAACAGCTGGATTCCTTACAGGGTAGATCAGAGCTCCCAAGAGTGCAAAACAGAACTTGCCAGGCCTTTAATTGATCTAAACAGTGTTTTGTAGTTTCCAGTTAATAGAGCTTGCATAACCTTTATCACATTATTCCCTACATATTTCATATTTTTAAATCCTATTTGCTTTTTTCCCACTCAGAAAACAGGGCAACAGCCTTTATATATATTTCTACTACACACGAGGCTCATTTTTTTTTTTTAAGATTTTATTTATTTATTTAACACAGAGACAGCCAGTGAGAGGGGGAACACAAGCAGGGGGAGTGGGAGAGGAAGAAGCAGGCTCATAGCGGAGGAGGCTGATGCAGGGCTCGATCCCAGAACGCTGGGATCACGCCCTGAGCCGAAGGCAGACACTTAACCGCTGTGCCACCCAGGCGCCCCACGAGGCTCATTTTTTAAAATTTAAATTCAATTAGCCAACATATAGTACATCATTAGTTTCAGATGTAGTGGTCAATAATTCATCAGTTGCATACAACACCCAGTGCTCATCACATCATGTACCCTCCTTAATGCCCATCACCCAATTACCCTGTCCCCCCACCAACCTCCCCTCCAGCAGCCCTCAGTTTGTTTCCTATAGTTAAGAGTCTCATGGTCTGTCTTCCTCTCTGATGACTTCCCATTCAGTTTTCCCTCCCTTCTTCTATGATCCTCTGTGCTGTTTCTTATATTCCGCATATGAGTGAAACCATTTGATAATTACCTTTCTCTGACTGACTTATTTTTCTCAGCATAATTCCCTCCAATTCCAGCCACGTCAACGTAAATGGTAAGTATTCATCCTTTCTGATGGCTGAGTAATATTCCATTGTATATATGGACCACATCTCCATCCATTCATCTGTTGATGGACATCTCCGCTCTTTCTATAGTTTGGCTGTTGTGGACATTGCTGCTATAAACATTGGGGTGCAGGTGCCCCTTTGGATCATTATATTTGTGTCTTTGGGATAAATACCTAGTAGTGCAATTGCTGGGTCGTAGGGTAGCTCTATTTTTAGCCAGAAGAATGTTGAAAAAGAAAACTAAAGCTGGTGGCATCACAATGCCAGACTCCAAGCTCTAATCATCAAGACAGTCTGGTACTGGCACAAGAACAGACACGTAGATCAATAATTCTATTTGTCTTTTCTAAATTTCAATTTCTGATCATTCATTGCTATGGTACAGACACACAGTGGATGTTTGTATATTCCGTCTGTATCTTGCAATCGTGCTAAACTCAGTTGGTCTAGTTTGTTTTGGTTTTTGAACATTGGATAGGTTGTTCAACCTAAGATGATCCTGTCTTCTTCAAATAAAGGCATTTTTACTTTTTCTTGCCCATCTGGATGTCTTATTTATTTTTCCTAGCCTTATTGCACTGGCTGAAACCTCTAGTACAGAAGTAAGTAGACGTGAGGGCAGACATCCTTGCTTTGCTCCTGATTTTAGGGGAAAAGCATCCAGGTTTTTTATCATTCTGTATCAAATTAGCTGGTTTTGAAAATGGTTTTTATCAAGTTGAGTAAGTTCTTTCTTGGTTTGCTCAGAGTCTTTATCTGGATTGGATGTTACATTTTGTGAAAAGCTTTTCTGCATCTATTGAAGTAATCATGGTTTTTAATTTTTTGAGTTTTTTTAACATGGTAAATTATTTTGCTTGATTTTCAGATATTTAAACAACCTTGCATTCCTTGGAGAAACCTTATGTGGTTGTGCTGTAAGGGTATGTACTTAATGTTACTGAATTGTACACCTAAAAATGACTAAAATGGTTAATATTATGTATATTTTACCACACACACAAAAACCCCAAGCCCACTCCCCACCCCCCCACCCCCAAAAAAGAAGAGAAATCACACCTGCATTTGGCTACCTCAGCAAGCCAAACAGAATCTCTTTCCTCGAGGGGCGCCTGGGTGGCACAGCGGTTAAGCGTCTGCCTTCGGCTCAGGGCGTGATCCCGGCGTTATGGGATCGAGCCCCACATCAGGCTCTTCCGCTATGAGCCTGCTTCTTCCTCTCCCACTCCCCCTGCTTGTGTTCCCTCTCTCGCTGGCTGTCTCTCTGTCAAATAAATAAATAAAATCTTTAAAAAAAAAAAAAAAAAAGAATCTCTTTCCTCGAGGGAAAATCTGCAGACCCAGCTGTTAGGGGGAAAGGAGCACATGTTCCTTCATGTTATGGGAAAGCCAGGTAAGCAATGAGTGGGCACCTTACACCAGGTAGCCTAGTTTTGAAGTGTCACCTTTTACTTTCCTTTTTTTTTTTTTTTAAAGGATTTTATGTATGTATTTGACAGAGAGAGAGAGCAAATGGGGGAGGGGCAGAGGGAGAAGCCGACTCCCCACTGAGCAGGGAGCCTGACCTGAGCATGACCTGAGTCGAAGGCAGCTGCTTAGCCAACTGAGCCACCCAGGCACCCTGTGATTTTTAAATTATGAAAAATTACAATAAGATTAGTTGCCGTTTCTTCTCTCCTGTCTGGGTAGTAAGTGGGCCACTGCGCCTCCAGATTCTTAGTGTTTCATAAAGTCTGGTCCTTAGAGTGTTGTCTAAGGCGAGGCCGATGGCGTGTCCGTTAGCCCCACCTGACCTTACTGCATCCGTGTGGGTAGCTGCCACCATCGACAGACGCCGTCAGCCTTCACTTGGCTGAAACGTCAATGAATTGCACCCAGGCACTTCAGGGGAACCTCTGTAATTCAAAATCTCCGCTGAGCTAGTGGCTCTTTAGGGAAGGATAAAACTTCCCTGAAAAGGTGTCTGCCGTTCCTCCGAGTAAAACATGACGCCATGGGGGCACCTGGGTGGCTCAGTCGTTAAGCGTCTGCCTTCGGCTCAGGGCGTGATCCCAGCGTCCTGGGATTGAGCCCCACATCAGGCTCCTGCGCTGGGAGCCTGCTTCTTCCTCTCCCACTCCCCCTGCTTGTGTTCTCTCTCTGGCTGTCTGTCTGTCAAATAAATAAAATCTTTAAACAAACAAACAAACAAAAACCCAAAAAAACATGATGCCATGGGGGCACCTGGGTGGCTCAGTCGTTAAGCGTCTGCCTTCGGCTCAGGGTGTGATCCCAGCGTTCTGGGATCGAGCCCCACATCAGGCTCCTCCGCTGGGAGCCTGCTTCTTCCTCTTCCACTCCCCCTGCTGTGTTCCCTCTCTCTCTGGCTGTCTCTCTGGCTGTCAAATAAATAAAATCTTTAAAAAAACAAACAAAAAAACCCCAAAAAAACATGACGCCATGGCGAGGTTGGCTACACCCCTAAATAGAGTATTTCATTCAGCCAGCGAAGTCTTGCTTGCCAGTCATTCAGTCTAAATTGACTTGGAATGGGGACGTCAGGGAAAGAACCCCCAGGCCTGCCTGCTAGAAACCTCAGCTTCCAGGGGAGCTGTTGTACGTGCTGCCCGTGTCCAGCAGGTGGCGATGTTGTACTGCAAAACAGCCACTGAGCGCTTCCTTTTAGCTAATGCGTTCTTTTTTCTTTCATTCTGGGGTTTCATTTTATTTTCTTTAGATCTCCGGGGAAGGGACAAAAATCATATCTCAGCGTGGGACAAGCTTTTTTGGTCCTTTGTGGGTATTTAGAGAATACACATAGAACACATAGATTTTTATTATTTTTTATTATTTCTTTTTCTTTCGAGTTTTTATTTAAATTATAGGCAGTTAACATATAGTGTAATACTAGTTTCAGGAGTAGAAGTTAGTGATTCATCACTTACCTGTAACACCCAGTGCTCATCACAACAGATGCTCTCCTTAATACCCATCGCCCATTTGATGTGGTTTTGGAATATCGGTGAGGTTCAGTGGGGTGGAGTCCGGAGGCCACGACCAAGAAAGAATTCTTGAGATGTCTTTGGTGCAAAATGGTGATTTACGAAAGCACGGGGACAGGACCTGTGGACAGAAAGAGCTGCTGCTCTTTCTCAGAGGGGTGGCTGATGGTATACTAGGGGGTTGGGGGAAGTAAGGAAAAGGGAGGTTTCAGAAGGATTTTCACATGTTAAAGAAGACTCACAGGATGCCAGAGGCCTTGCCATTGTCAAGTTAAGGTTGTTCTTCCCTCTAGCAAGACATTGACAGTCGGGAACTTCCTGGAGGAACATTATGCTCTGCCCACATCAAGTATCTGTCAATGGGCTGCAGGTTATAAAGACATTTAATTCTATTTACATTCCCTTCTGGAAGCTATTGCTAAGGCTTTTGTAAGTAAACTGAGGGGAGACTCTTGTCTTGTAGGATTGTGATCTCTATTAGTTAACTATTTGTTTTTCCTTTGCTGAGTTTTAGGGCAGCCCGGAGTGCCTGAGGAATGTCACATATATCCCATGGGGTGGGGGGGGGGGCGGGTGTCCACTTCTGCTTTGTCCTCAGCTTGCCTTGTGTTCCCTCATCACTTTTAGCCCATCATCCCCCGCCCACCTCCCCTCTAGCAACCCTCAGTTTGTTCTCTATAGTTGAGTCTGTTTTATAGTTTGCCTCTCTCTCTTCTTATTTTCCCCAATGTTCATCTGTTTTGTTTCTTAAATTTCACATAAGTGAAATCATGTGGTATTTATCTTTCTCTGACTGACTTATTTCACTTAGCATAGTACACTCTACCTCCATCCATGTCCTTGCAGATGGCAAGATTTCTTTCTTTTTGATGGCTGAGTTAATATTCCATGGTGTATATATACACCACATCTTTATCCGTTCTTCAGCTGACGCATATTTGGGCTCTTTCTGATGAGGGAACGGAAGGCGAGCTGAGGACAAAGCAGAAGCTGATACCCTGCAACCCCCCCCCCCCCCATGTATGCAACATTCCTCGGGCACTCCTGCCTGCCCTAAAGGACAAAGAAACAGTTAACCTATAGATACCACAATCTTGCAAGACTTGAGTCTCCTTCAGTTTACAAATGTCTTAGCAGTTTACAAGAACAAAGCTATCAGTAACCTAGCTTCCAGAAGGGAATGTATGTAGACACTTAAATTTCCTTACTACCTACAGCCCATTGACAAGTCCTTGAAAGAGGCACGGTGACATTCCTCTAGGAACTCAGCGGCCTCCGTGTTAATACTTTGCTAAGGGCAAAAGGCAGTCCTAGCCTGACCCCCTCCCCTCCCCCAAGATCCTGTAAATCTACTTTAATGGATAAAAATTCCTTTGGAAACTTCCTTTATCTCTAACCCCCCCCCCCAAGATACGTGTTTGCAATCATCCCCCAAGCATGTGGCCCACCGATATACATCTGAAGGGTCTCATGACTAAGGTTTTACTAGACAGTAATAAATGACCTTTTCCCAACAATAGCTAGCCCCCTCAAGGTCCTGGAAACCTTGCTTCCAAAATTCCTTAGAGACTCACGCTATCCCTAACCCCCTCCCAACTTGAGGGTATATAATGGGCCACTCCTCATGACCCCGGTGCAGCTCATTCTGCCCACGGGTCTTGTCCCCGTGCTTCAATAAAACCACCTTTTGCACCAAAGTCGTCTCAAGAATTCTTTCTTGGTCGTTGGCTCTGGACTCCACCCCACTGAACCTCACCTATATTCCACAACCTCATCATTTCCATAATCTGACTACTGTTGAGAACGCTGCAATAAACATCAGGGTGCATGTCCCCCTTCGAATTAGTTATTTTGCATCCTTTGGGTAAATACCTAGTAGTGCATTTGCTGGGCTGCAGGGTAGTTCTATTTTTAACTTTTTGAGGACCCTCCACACTGTTTTCCAGAGTGGCTCCACCAGTTTGCATTCCCACCAACAGTGTAAGAGGATTCCATTCCCCTTTCTCCTCATCTTTGCCAACATCTGTTGTTTCCTGTGTTAGAACACATCAATTTTTAAAATTCATCCATTCAACATCTATTTATTGAGTACCCAATTTGTCCCAGGAAGTGTTCTAAATAGAAATAAAACAAACACTGGAGCATACACTTAGCAAGAGTTAGACAATAAACAGATAAATTAGTCAATATATAACCTAACAAGTATAATGGCATTCCCAAAGCACGATGATAGGACATTATGCTAGATAGTGCTATTTTCTCATTATATACTAAAGCAAGATCACTTTAGCTGTCAATCCCCATTGCAAACATTGCTTACATCTTATCAGCTGAATTTGGGGACTTTTTCCTACAGAAATGCAGATCCAAGGAGTTTAACATGCATGCTGGGGTTTGGAGTAGCTGCCAGATTAGCTGTTCTTTGATGGGAGCTTGAAAAAGGGCAAGGAGTAAGGGTAAGAGAGAGTAGTCTGGATGGTGGAAGAAATGAGGAGGCATTTTTTTCTCCATTTCCAATACCCAGCACTGCCTCCTGCCGTGGGGCCACAGAAGAGGGCTTCTGAATCCAACCCAACTGTAAAAGTTTGGGTCCCTCCTCTGCCTAAGATTCCCCAGGACACTCAACTTTTTGAATTTGCAGTTTTATACTTTCATCAAATTGAGAAAATTTTGGTCATTATTTCTTCAGTTTCTTTCTCCTCTGGTAACTCTCTGGTACTTTCAGGTAACTGTTTTTCATATTTTGTGCAGAGTTTCTATTTTAATCTGTAGAGTTGGCCCAGATAGTTCTAGTGAAAGATGCTAGAAGCTCTGGAGGGTAGACCAACATGTTGGGGAAGGAGAATGTAATGAATTCCAACCCAAATGCTCTGTGTAGTTCTCCAGTAACAAATGACAGTATACAATTCTCTGTGGTTCACATAGCCTCACGAATCTGAGACTCTCTGACCGCAGAAGTGAATGGCACTTACTTACCAGGCATCCACACTGCACCAACAGGAGGGTCAGTTGGCCAAGACTTGAGATAGAAGCATACTAAGAATTTGCTCAGTATTCAGGATTTTGAGCCCAACAACAGCACTTTTGTTCAAATTACTTGTGGCAATCAATAATTTTGACATTGCAATTATTTAAAAATTGACTAAAGAATGCTTTTTGACAAAGAAAGATAATAGAGAAAAATGTTATGGAGATTGTATACTATATACTCCCATTTTTCTAAATTGTTTATTTAGGTATACAAATCTCAACCAGGATGTGAAAGGAAAATAAATTTTTTAAAGATTTTGTTTATTTATTTGAGAGAGAGAGAGAGAGAGAGCACAAGCAAGGGGAGGGGCAGAGGCCAAGGGAGAAGCAGGCTTCCCACTGAGCAGGGAGCCTAATGCCGGACTTGATCCCAGGACCCTGGGGTCATGACCTGAGCTGAAGGCAGATGCTTAACAGACTGAGCCACCCAGGCGCCCCAGGAAAATATGTTTTTAGTGACATGCTACAAATGTTAATAGTGTTAGCAGCAGTTCTGAGTTGTGGGATTATGGATGGTATCTTTTCTCTATTTTTGATGAGGGAACAGAAGGCAAGCTGAGGACAAAGCAGAAGCTGACATCCGGCAACCCCCCCCCCCATGGGTTATATGTGACATTCCTCAGGCACTCCGGGCTGCCCTAAAACTCAGCAAAGGAAAAACAAATAGTTAACTAATAGAGATCACAATCCTACAAGACAAGAGTCTCCCCTCAGTTTACTTACAAAAGCCTTAGCAATAGCTTCCAGAAGGGAATGTAAATAGAATTAAATGTCTTTATAACCTGCAGCCCATTGACAGATACTTGATGTGGGCAGAGCATAATGTTCCTCCAGGAAGTTCCCGACTGTCAATGTCTTGCTAGAGGGAAGAACAACCTTAACTTGACAATGGCAAGGCCTCTGGTATCCTGTGAGTCTTCTTTAACATGTGAAAACCCTTCTGAAACCTCCCTTTTCCTTACTTCCCCCAACCCCCTAGTATATCATCAGCCACCCCTCTGAGAAAGAGCAGAAGCTCTTTCTGCCCACAGGTCCTGTCCCTGTGTTTTCATAAACCACCATTTTGCACCAAAGACATCTCAAGAATTCTTTCTTGGTCGTGGGCTCCGGACTTCACTCCCCTAAACCTCACCGATATTCCAAAACCACTCATTTTCACTCTTTTCTTCATTTCTCCAAAGCAAACCTCATTTCCTCCACTCTCTATTCCTCTGCCCTGGTTTGTTTCTCCATAGTCTTTTCCACCATTCCATACACTATTTATTTTACTCATTCATTTGTGTTCTCCATCCACTTAAAAGTCAGATCTCAAGACGCTAGGGAATTTTGTCTGTTTTTTTTCCCCTTTTGTATCCCTCTGCATGACTTTTTCTTCCAGTGCAAGCCTAATTCTACTGTTTTCTTAGTCCCCCATAGCAGGGACCGTTTCCACTGTCGGGGAGCAGGACGGTGTTCAAGCCCAGCAGTCTGGTTGCAGAGACGTCGTCTCATTCACTGCCTCTCAACAGTAAGGATAATGATGACGCGCCCGTTTGGCAGGAGAGTCATTTACTAATTTGCTGTCGTCACTTTGGGGATAGGACACGATCGGGATTCCCGAGCGCTGTTCTTACTGTCGCAAAACTTAGCGCAGGAAGAAAACCACGATCCCACTGCCAGCCTCGAAGGCCACACTCGGAGCCACTCCACGCTCACACGGACACAGCATCGCCTCGAAAATCCGCACCTGAGCGCGCCCAGGGAGCAGGCGCAGCGCGGCCTTCAGGCAGCACCTGCCGCCAGGTAACTAGGGACGCTTCCGGTCTCCAGGCGAGGGGAGGCGGAGTGCGCTTTCTAGGCGCCTGCGCACACTGCCGCCCAGCTCTGCCACGCCCCTAACCCCTGGGCCACGCCCCCGAGTACCGCGCTGTTCAATCGCAGGCACGCACGCTCCCGCGCTCGGGTTCCTCCCCCGGTCTTCTACAGCCCAAGGACACGCCCCCTCCATTAAGCCACTCCCCCACCCCGCCCCTCGTCCCTCGGGCTCCTCCCCCTTACACCGCCCCTCTCGGGAGATTCCTCGCCTGCGCGCTCGGAGCCCGGGCGTTGGCCCTTGCGGCCCTTCGGGTGAGAGCGGTGGTTTTCTGGCGGGGGCCGGTGGACTGTTCCCGCGGGTCGGCAGTCGGAGCCTGGGGGCCGGGCCGGGTAGGCGAGGCGGGCCGCCGTGACCCCGGCGGTGTAGTCCCCAATCGGACGCTGCCGCGGAGCCTTCCCTGAGCGGACTACATTTCCCAGAGGTCCGCGCGGCGCGGCGAGATCCTGAGGTTCGAGGGATCGCTGCGCGGAGCCGCAGCTTTTGCCTGCGGGGTTGGGGGGCGGCCGGGGCGGGGCGAGTGCGGGGAGTGGGTGTGTGCGACAGGCTGGACCCGAGAGGCCTGCGAGCGAGCAGGGTATGTTGGCGGGAGTGTGAGAGAGTGTGAGAGAAGTGGTGTGCCTGTGCGTGGAAGGTGAGCTCGTGTGAGACGCTCCAGGAGAGACTGAGTGGAAGGTGTGTGTGTGAGTGTGAGATACCAGACATGTTGAAGGTGTGTGAGAAAGTGTGACTGCCAGACATGGTGGGAGGTGCGTGTGTGAGAGAAAGTGTGAGCTGCCAGAGATATGGGACGTGTGTGTGAGATGTGGGACCTGTGTGTGTGAGAGAAAGTGTGAGATGCCAGAGATGGTGGGAGGTGAGTGTGTGTGAGAGAAAGTGTGAGATGCCAGAGATGGTGGGAGGTGTATGTGTGTGAGAGAAAGTGTGAGCTTCCAGGGATGGTGGGAGGTGTATGTGCGTGAGAGAAAGTGTGAGATGCCAGAGATGGTGGGAAGTGAGTGTGTGTGAGAGAAAGTGTGAGATGCCAGAGATGGTGGGAAGTGAGTGTGTGTGAGAGAAAGTGTGAGCTTCCAGGGATGGTGGGAGGTGTATGTGCGTGAGAGAAAGTGTGAGATGCCAGAGATGGTGGGAAGTGAGTGTGTGTGAGAGAAAGTGTGAGCTTCCAGGGATGGTGGGAGGTGTATGTGCGTGAGAGAAAGTGTGAGATGCCAGAGATGTAGGAGGTGTGTGTGAGAGTGTGAGCTGCCAGAGACGGTGGGAGGTGTGTGTGTGAGAGACAGATGTCAGGAGCATGTTGGTGTGAGAATGGGAGACTGCAGTATGTATGTGTGTCCTATGAGGTGTCTGAGTGTGAGAGAGGGCACTCTGTATTTGGTGTGTGCGAGGCGTGGGGGAAGGGGGCGCAGCTACAATGTAAGACACCAGGATGTGTTTGTGTGGTGGTAAAAAAAACAAAAAACAAAAAAACCCAAACCCAGGCCCAATTTGGCACCGTTTAGGCCAAGTCCTCAGACAGGCAGTTAATACCCATCCTAAATGCAGTTTCAACTTACCCCGGAAATGGAGTTTTAACTGTCCAGTCAAGAATTTTCTCGAGGGCACCAATGAGGTAATCTCGTTGTCACATGGGCCTTCTCCATCCCCCAAAGGGAAGCTGAGGTCATCTGCATAAGACCCCTTACATTCCCACTAAGGGAAAGTTACCTTGTGTGAAACAGTCCTTTCCTTTCTTTTGCTAGTAACTTCTTGCCCCACCCTCCTTCCTGTAAAAATGTCTGGTACAACTTGGAGCGCCCCTCTACCTGCAGGATGGGATGTAGCCCTCTTCTTGAATTGATGACTAGACCCAGTTAGATCTTTAAATTTTCCTCTGTTGAATTTTGTTCTTGAACGATATCTATGTGTGACAGAAATCCAGGTGTCTTTGAAAGTGTCTGTTGAGAATGTGTGTGTGTGTATGTAGTGTGAGAGATCATCATGTTTGTGTGTGTGAGAAAGAGGAAAGCTAGTGACGTGGTTGTGTGTGAGACCAGAGTGAGCAGGACCGAGATCATGTGAACTGCAGATTGTCCCTTGAAGGCTTGCAGATACAGCTTCTGTTAGGTTGCGGAATGTGCTCGCCTGAGCAAGGCAGAGATGAGGGCACAGTGAGCCGTGTTATGTGTGAGAGAATAAGATTGGGGGTGTATGTGTGGTGTTTGTGTATCACCATGTGTGTTTGTATACAGGCCTCTCTGCGACCATAGTGTATGTGACTGCAGATGATGTGGCTTCCTTTGAGTGCTTGGGATTGTGTCCTCTGTGGTCAGGAAGCCGGTGAGATCTTGTGTCAGTGATCACGTGTCACGCTGCGTGCTTGTATCTGGCCCAGAGTGACTGATGTGTATGGGGAGACTACTTGGAAGGTTGATAACACTAGCTACTTGATGTGTGTTGGTTTTTGGTATTGTGTGTTGCAGAGGTCAGAATCCTAGAGTAGAATTCCCTGTTCCCAGTTCAAGAATTCCAGTAAAAAGCAATAGGTGGGGTGACTGACTAGAGCCCCTGACTGGAGCAGGAGATACCTTCAGTTCTGGGTGACAAAAGGGAGGGGAAATGAAGGGACTGAAGGCAGAGGTGAGAGTGAAGGCAGCAGAATCAGATGCTAAATTGGTCCATTGTCCATTGTCCCAGTGTGAGAGGCAGGCGAGTCCTATGGGGATTTGGGTGGAGAATGATAACCCTGGCTTCTGATGCATTAAGGAGTCAGATTTTCAAATTGTAGGCTGTGTCAAAGCATGAAGCAGAGATGCAGGAAGGGAAAGAGCCACCTTTCCTATTGCCTATAAAATAAGACCAAGAATGGGAAGGCAACTTTTAGAAAAGAGATTAAATTTAGGAACCCAAGCGTAAAGAGAAACAATTATAAGTTACAGTCCTCAGTGGCCATAGGTTGCCTAGAATATTCCAGTTATTTGGGCAGTGGAATCAAGGAAAGCTGGGAGGAAGAAGGGGAAGACAGAATTTTTAGGCTGATGATTCTGGGAGTGGAGAGCTGGCCTCATCTCACTCTCCTTTCTCTCCCTCCATGCCTGTCCTCCAGGACACTGCTGTTCTCCAAGAGAGAAGCCAGGAAGGAAAGCTGGAAATGACTGTTGAACTAGTGAAAGCCATATCCCAGGTTAGTTATTTCCATTCTCATCCGTGAAAGGCAGTCTTACTCTTTAGGACTTAGTAATCCCTCTTTTCTTTTGAAAATTCCCTGATTAACAACGGTTTTGACGGGCCTCGTTTCCACTTCTCCCAGAGTGCACTAACTCAAACTGCCTGATGGGTAAGTAAAACTGAGTATGATGAGGCATAGAGCCTCCTCTGAGTCCCCTCTTCCCACTTCATTTTTAATAAAGTGTTGACTGAAAAGATTTGGTTTCTGTTATGTGAAATAGAGGTGTCTTGGTACCGGTGAGTTGGGTTCCAAGTAAAATGAGCATTTGCTGGCCCTCTCCTAGTTTTAGAAGAAGGAATCCTCCTTCTGTGGGGCGCCTGGGTAGCTCAGTCGTTAAGCGTCTGCCTTCGGCTCAGGTCTCGATCCCAGGGATCGAGCCCGGCATCGGGCTCCCTGCTCGGCGGGAAGCCTGTCTCTCCCTCTCCCACTCCCCCTGCTTGTGTTCCCTCTCTCGCTGTGTCTCTCTCTGTCAAATAAATAAAATCTTAAAAAAAAAAAAAAAAAAAAAAAGAATCCTCCTCCTGGCTGAATTTTGTTCAGATCTCTGATTTTATCCTTAAGTTCTTAAATGTGTTTCTTTGTTTGCCTAAAAAACCTTATTCTAGTTATGTTTTGCAAATTTAAAAAATTTAAATAGGTGATATATATAGTATGAAGCTTAAGACCTAAAACCTCCCGTTTGCCTTTCAGTTCTTAGGAGACAGATATATCATTCAGGGTATCTATTCATACATAGATAGGTTTTTCCCTTCACAGCTTGTGTTTTTTTGGGTCCTGTTTAAGAAATCCATGTCTACCCCAGGATCTGTAGATTTGTTTTACCCCTCGTGGTTTTCTGATAAGTTTATATTTCATTTTTATGATTTTTTCTGTGAGGATAAGGTTCAAAGTTATATTAAATTTAATTTATGTTAAATTGTTGCATTAAATGTTTACCCTATCATAAGTGAGTCAAGGGTTCATTTTTCCCCCACTTGCCTCTCCAGTTGACCCAGTGGCATTTGTTGAATAATTTATCTCTTTCTTAACTGATTTGGAATGCTCCCTTCATCTTACACTTGATTCTGTTGCTAGACTACATTCAGTTTTGGGTTTTTTGGTTTTTGTGCATTTTTAAAAAGATATTTATTTACTTGAGAGAGAGAGAGAGGGAATGAGTGCGAGAGCAAGCCAGGAGATGAGCAGAGGGAGAGGGACAAGGAGATTCCTTGCTGAGCATAGAGCCCAGCTAGGGGCTTGATCCCATGGTCCCAAGATCAAGACCTAAGCTGAAATCAAGTGTTGGAGGCTCAACTGACTGAGCCACCCAGGTGCTCCAGACTACGTTCAGTTTTACTTGTATTTCTGTTTGTTTGTTTTTTTTTTTAAATTTTATTTATTTATTTATTTATTTATTTATTTATTTATTTGAGAGATAAAGGGAGTGCATGAGCAAGTGGGGAGGTACAGAGGGAGAGAGAGAGAATCTTAAACAGACTCCATGCAGAGCGGGGAGCTGGATGCAGGGCTTGATCTCAGAATGCTGAGATCATGACCTGAGCCAAAATCAAGAGTCAGGCCCTGAACTGACGGAGCCACTGAGGTGCCCCCTTGTATTTGTTTTTAATCTTATAATTTTAAAACCTACCTTTTGTGAAAGGAACTATGAATGTAAAGGAAGACCTTAGTTTTCCAGATGAGAAGTTCTCCATTCCAGATTTTTTTCCAAGTGGAAAACATGCTTTCATTATATGGATGGGAATCAAATGTCCACTTATTAATATTTAATTACACATTTTATATTAAAAATCACATTAAATTAATTTTAAAACATTGCCCTCCCCCCATCTCCCACTATCAGGGTTAATGAAATATTCAAAAAGAATACATGGATTTGGGCATCTGTGTCTTTCTCGGCATTAGAAACACTTTATGAATCATCTACCATAATTTTCCAGATACAGAACTTTTAGAATTTGTGTGTATGAGTTATTGAAATTTTATGTGATCATAAGAACCAATTTGCATACTGTTAAGATTTTTTTTTGTGCTTCATTTGTCCTATAGGAAAAGTTGGGGATCTCCACAATGTTACTACTTTATGTCTTAGTTGTTGTGATATTTAACTTCATACTCCTGAATAAAATGTTTGGAACACTATTCCCTAACTATTTTAGTTTTAGATATTACCTATTAACCTACTACTACAGATAATAAAGATTCTGTTCAGTAATAACCCCAAACAGACATACACTTTTCTTTTTTATCAACCTTCCAACATTATTTTATTACTGTTTCAGTTTTGGTCTGTTTAGGGTAGCTTGGTGTCTTTCACTAATTTCGGAAAATTTTCAACCACTATCTTTTCAAACCTTAGCTCTGACCCTTATCTCCTTCTAAAGTTACAATTACAAAGAGGGTAAATTTTTTTTACTCTGTGTATATTTATTTATGCTCCAATTCTCTTCAACTCTCTGATTTGCTGTTAAATCCATCATTGAATCTTAGCTTTCATTATTGCATTCTTAGTTTTAGAAGTCTGTTTGATCGTTTTATGTAGTTCCCTGTTTTCTGCCTAAGTCCACCATTTATTTATCCAGTCATTTATTTGTATTAGCATGGACTCGTGGTTATTTATTTTATACTTTAGGTTATAATCCAATACTACATTATTGTGGTGTTCAAATTATTCTAGCTTTGGTTATTAGGAGCTATTTTAGCAACTCCTGTGTCCCAGTAACATACCCCATCATTGTGGGATATTTTTTGTTTGTTGAACACCGACTTCGATACTGCATATCTAGGTTCATCCTGTATACTTTCTGTACCAGTCCTACAAAGAGCCATTTCTCCATGGTAGAGACAGTTTACTTTTGCCTCAGACACACAGCTATGCTAAGAACAGCTCAATCTTAGTCTAGTCAGGAGCTGAAATGATTAGAGGCAGGGCCTCAGTCCTTCTGAAAGCTGGGTTATTTCTGGTTCACCGTCAATTCTGGGGTATAGTCCTTTTTTTGGGTTCTCAACTGAAAGCCTGGGGTATTTATTTACCAGAACCTATCTTGGGCAGATTGTAGTAATCTGTGAATAGTCTAGATTAGCATTTATTACTGTTGTTTCTCTTCACATGTTATTCTTCAAAAGTCCTCAACTTGTCAGCTGTGAATATTTTATCAGTCTACTTCTGCTTGGGATCTCTGGATAAAATCTCACTGGGTATACTGACATTGGAGACCTTGGAAATAATTTATGGTATAAAACACATTTGGGGAAATTTTTGCCTTGTCTTTGGGCACTTAGGGTATTTTATAATGTGGCAGGGCTAGTATTCTTCCCATTACTCATCTTTTCCAGAATTCTCTTGACTATTCTTATAAGTTTATTTTTCTAGCAAATTTTAGAATCAAGCAGTTTTTTTTAAATAGCCTGCTGGTTATTTTAAAGTCATTTATTTAGTAGATACTTTTTGACCTTGTACACGCCAGGTGGTCTTTAGGTTCTGGCAGTGCAGCAAGAAATGTCAAAGACTGCCCTTTTGGGGCAGAGGGGGAAAATAGACATAAATAAATGAATTAGTATACATAAAATTAGAAAAGTGAAATGTGTAAGTCTTTATTTGGAGATACGTTTTCATTTTTCTTGGGTAGATTAACCTGGGAGTGGAATTTCTGGGTTGTATGGTAAATTCATATTTAACTGAAGAAATTGCTAAGCTGGGGTGCCTGGGTGGCTCAGTCGTTAAGCGTCTGCCTTCGGCTCAGGGCGTGATCCCGGAGTTCTGGGATCGAGCCTCACATCAGGCTCTTCTGCTGGGAGCCTGCTTCTTCCTCTCCCCCTCCCCCTGCTTGTGTTCCCTCTCTCGCTGGCTGTCTCCCTCTCTGTCAAATAAATAAAATCTTAAAAAAAAAAAAAAAAGAAATTGCTAAGCTGTTTTTTCAAAGGGGCCATGCCACTTGACCTCCTCAGCAGCAGTGTATGAGGGTTCCCATTTTTCCATATCCTCTCTAAGTTTGTTGTCTGTTTTACTACTTTTATTTTATGGGGCGCCTGGGTGGCTCAGTCGGTTAAGCGCCTGCCTTTGGCTCAGGTCATGGTCTCAGGGTCCTGGGATTGAGTCCCATGTCGGGCTCCCTGCTCAGTTGGGGAGTTTGCTTCTCCCTCTCCCTCTGCTGCTCCCCCTGCTGTGCTCTCTCTCTCTGTCAAGTAAAATCTTTAAAAAAAATAATAATTTATTACTGTCTATTGGTTACATATAGATTTTTCAAGTAGATAAGGTTTTAAATTCATCTTTTCACAGTTTTTAGTTGCTCTGAAGCCTGAGCAGAGAATATAGCCTGAAAATTTTGGGGTTTAAAATTTGTTAATGCTTTTGTTGGCCTAGTATAAGATCAGTATTTGTTTACTGAATATTGGGGCATACCAGAAAGCTAAAAACTGCATTACCCAGACTTCTTTGCAAATAGGGTTCTTTTTTTTTTTTTTTTTTTTTTTAAGATTTTATTTATTTATTTGACAAAGAGAGACAGCCAGCGAGAGAGGGAACACAAGCAGGGGGAGTGGGAGAGGAAGAAGCAGGCTCTTAGTGGAGGAGCCTGATGTGGGGCTTGATCCCAGAACGCTGGGATCACGCCCTGAGCAGAAAGCAGATGCTTAACCACTGCGCTACCCAGGCACCCCTGCAAATAGGGTTCTATATATGACTTATATATGCCAAGTAGAGGCTTCCAATGCAATGTGTGGAAGGCAGAAGTTAGCAACAGGAAGCAGTAGCTAAGTTCAGGGAAATAGGATTTTAAAGCCAACATAGCAGCAGAGGGATTTGGTTTTTCTGGGGCAACTCTGGCAGAAGTTCCTACTGGTCGAATCCTAGCATGTTAGGTGCTTATCTGTGGGTGACACTGGAGAATGGGATTTTTTAAAAATACCATCTTGGTCTAATTGGGCTTTTCTCCTGATGTGTAGCTTTTGGTTGTGTAGCATGCAAACTTTGTTCTTTAGTCCTCCTGGAAATCCCATATATTGTCTGATACTTTGCAATAAATGTTTTTCTTCTTAAAAAAATAATTATAATCTCTTCAAATGCTATAAATTAGAATTTATTTAACCGAATATAAGATTACTGTAAAAAATAAGAACTAGACATACATGCATATAAAGATACTTATATAAACACTGGGAAAAGTCTGATGGTGTACATACCAAATAACTAGCCGTGAGTACCAGGATCACAAGCAATCAAATTTATTTTTCTGTGGGAATAACCACCTATTTCCTTACTAGTGACCAAATTATACTAAATATTGGGAAAAAAGTGACTACTTCTGCTTGCATTGGTAAATTCATGTGAATGAATTTGGTTTTATAAGAACATGTGAAGTGGGGGCGCCTGGGTGGCTCAGTCGTTAAGCGTCTGACTTCAGCCCAGGGCGTGATCCCAGAGTCCTGGGATCGAGTCCTACATCAGGCTCCTCCGCTGGGAGCCTGCTTCTTCCTCTCCCACTCTCCCTGCTTGTGTTCCTTCTCTCGCTCGCTGCCTCTCTCTCTGTCAAATAAATAAATAAAATCTTAAAAAAAAAAGTTGTTGTCTGATTCAATATGATACTATGTTAATGTGCCATAGAATGAGCACATTAAAAAAAAAAAAAGAACATGTGAAATGATGGGTATCAGCCAAAATGGCAGCCTCAACTAGCTAGAAGGGGCAAACCAGAATTCAGGAAAACCAGTAGCTCACAGTGAATCTTAAAAAAAAAAAAAATTAATACCAGGGTGCCTGGCTGGCTCAGTCAGAAGATCATGCAATTCTTGATCTTGGGGTCATGAGTTCAAGCCCCACGTTGGGTGTAGAGGTTAAAAATAAACAACAAAAGAAATATTTAATACCTTTATGTGAAAAATATACTAAACATTTTCTCAAAGGTGTGTATATCCTCTAAAGTCCCGTACATTGCATATCTTTGTATCATGCCTTTGTTCTAAACTTAAAGCGTTCACTGTCAAAAAGCAAATTAAGATGTTCTGTGTATAGCTTTGTCTTTTATATAGTCAGTTACCAATGTCATTGTACAAGGCACTGAGCATGAAGACTTTTCTTTTCCATGGAAATAGACAAATCTGAAGATGAAAAATGCCCATAATATTTTTAAATTTCTTACAACCTGCTAATGATTATAACTAGATGTTTATTTTTCTTTTAACACATTTAATTATTTAAGAAACTAAAAATTAGGGGCACCTGGGTGGCGCAGTTGATTAAGCATTCAACTCTTGGTTTCGGCTGAGGTCATAATCTCAGGGTAGTGAGATTGAGCCTTACGTCAGGCTCTACACTCAGCACAGAATCTGCTTAAGACTCTCTCTCCCTCTCCCTCTGCCTCTCCCCCACCCCGCTTAATAGCTCTCTTGCTCTCTCTATAATAAATAAATCTTTTTAAAAGTATTTTAAAAAGAAACTAAAAATTTTACTTATTCAGTTTCATTTTGATATTGTCTTAAATATATAGATTTGTTGTACTCAGACTCAGTATACAAATTGAATGTGTTGTAATCTTAACGCTGGGTTATTTCTCATGCTATTACCCAGTTTATGCTGGTATGGCATGTCATGCTAGTTCTTAATGAAATAGCATGAGAAAATTGCATTCTAATTATGTTCATTATTTTTACTGTGTTAGAAAAAAAATCAGCCCCATCAGTTCATTGCCCCTCCCTTCTGAAACTAGGATCTCATAGAGTACCATTTGGAAAATATCAATTTAGATAATCTTTTTTGTTTTTAAAGGTTCAACCACGAGTATAAGCCATTCCTTGAGGCTCTTATTTACTGCCCTGTGGCCACTTGTCCATATTTCCACATGTTGGGAAATAGGTTAGCGTCCGTGCATACAGTGCAATTTAACACTTCAATAACTACTATTTTAGGTTGGAACTTCATATTGTAATGGCTTAATTTTTTTTCTCCTCCAAGGGCTATTTCTCACATAAAGTAGAAAGAATTTAAAGCTTCAGCTTGGAGTTATGCATGAAGATGAGCATTGGTTGATCAAGAGCGTATTTGTGTCATTTCAGGACTTGGTGACATTCAAGGATGTGGCAGTAGACTTTTCCCAGGAGGAATGGGAGTGGCTAAACCCTGCTCAGAGGAATTTGTACAAGAATATGATGCTGGAGAACTATCAGAACCTGGTGTCCCTGGGTAAGAATATTTTCCCCTCTGCATAATTTAGGATTACATCAGGGACTCTTTACATCTTTATTTATTATTAAAACTTATTTTTAAAAGATTTTATTTATTTGGGAGAGAGAGAATGATAGAATACAAGTGGGATGGAGGGGCAGAGAGAGAGGGAGAAGCAGATTCCCGGCTTGAGCTGGGAGCCTGACTCAGGGGCTCGATTCTGGGACCCTGAGATCATGACCTGAGCCAAAGGCAGATGCCCAACCATTTGAGCCACCCAGGTGCCCCGAAAAGATGTGTTTCATGTATGAGTGAACAGTGTATGCACAATGCTTCTCTGAGAAGCCCCTTTTATCCTGCTGGTGGTTCACTGAGCTTCTTGAAACTAAATGTATGTCTTTCATCAAATTTGAATAATTTTTGGCTTTATTTCTTCAAATAATTTTTTTTTTCTGTCTCTCCTGGTATTTCAATTACAAGTATTTGATATTATGTCCTAGGTAACTGAAGATCTGTTCATTATTTAAAATCTTTTTTCTTTGTATGTCAGATTACATAATTTCTATTGACCTAACTTGAAATTTACTTACTCTTTTTGTGTCTTCTTCAATGTCTTGTTAAGGCAATGTAGTGAATTTTTGAAAAAGGTTTATTTATTTGAGAGAGAGAGAGCACGAGTGGGAGGGGAGAGGGAGAGAGAATCTCAAGCAGACTCTGCACTGAGCATAGAGCCAGACGGGGGGCTTGGCCTACGACACTGAGATCAGGACCTCAGCCGAAACCAAGATGCTTAACCAGCTGCACCACCAAGCACCCCCAATGTATTGAATTTTTAAATTTCGGATACTTTCCACTTGGTTCTCTTTTTATAATTTCTGTTTTTCTGCTGAGAAATTCTAAGCATATTTTCCTTTACGTTTTTGGGTATGGATATAATAGCAGTTTTTAAACGCTGGTCTACTAATTCCAACATTCGTGTTATCATTGGTTAGCTCTTCATTAATTGCTTATTTTTCTGAGTGTGGTTCACTTTTTCCTCTTTCTACTTAGGTGTAATAATTTTGGATTTTATCTCAGACACTATAAATAATACATTGTAGAGGCTGTAGATTCTGTTATATTAATCTGTGAAGAGTTTTGTTTTGTCTTTTATTTTATTTTATTTTTTTTCCAAGGGAAAAACAATTTTATTAGGAATCAAAAAAATAGAAACTAGGGGCGTCTGGGTGGCTCAAGGGGCACCTGGGTGGCTCAGTCGTTAAGCATCTGCCTTTGGCTCAGGGCGTGATCCTGGCGTTCTGGGATCGAGCCCCACATCAGGCTCCTCCGCTGGGAGCCTGCTTCTTCCTCTCCCACTCCCCCTGCTTGTGTTCCCTCTCTCGCTGGCTGTCTCTCTCTCTGTCAAATGAATAAATAAAATCTTAAAAAAAAAATAGAAACTAAGTGTGGACAGCATTTCCCCCCTTTTTTTTATAAAATTTTTTTATTATGTTATGTTAGTCACCGTACAGTACATCCCAAGTTTTTGATGTAAAGTTCCATGATTCGTTACTTGTGTATAACACCCAGTGCACCATGCAATACGTGCCCTCCTTAATACCCATCTCTGGCCTATCCCAATACCCCACCCCCTCCCCTCTAAAGCCCTCAGTTTGTTTCCCAGAGTCCACAATCTCTCATGGTTCATTCCCCCTTCTTTTAAAGCAGGCAGTTAACTTGACTCAAACTCCAAACTCTGTCTCTAGGGCTCTTTACAATGCATCACTTACTGGCTGTCTGATGATCCTGTGAAAATGCTGGGCAGAATTTCTTCCCCGAGTCCCTTAGAAAATTGTTTAACTTCTATAGAGTTGACTGTTGGCAGTCCCACTAGACTGCCAGAAGCTTTATGTAATCTGTCTCTAAAATGTGTTTTATCCTTTGATCTAATCATTCATGTTATGTCATTCCATCAGTATTAAGGAACTGACTTATAGTTCTGAAATACCCAAAACGTGGCCAGTTTTCATGTCTTTTTTTTTTTTTTTTTTGTATGCAGGTCTTTGCGTCTCTAAGCCATATGTGATCTCCTTATTGGAGCAAGGGAAAGAGCCTTGGGAGACGAAGACAGAGATGACAAGAAGCCTATTCCCAGGTGAGCGTGGGAGAATCAGGGGAATCCTTTCTAGATAATGGCTCAGCTATTTTCAAAGGTGACACTTTCTCCTTTCTTATGCTATTTAGAAACTCTTCTCAAGTCTTCCAAGCCTGAGGAGAAAATTAAAACTTTACTACTTAGCCTAGGCTCCCCAAATGTCTAGATATCTCTTCCAATAACTAACTCATTTGGCAAAAATCTGTATCCAGCTCTTTCCCATCCCCTTTTTCCTTTTGCCATATAGACTTATATAAGCTTCTCTGTTTCTTAAACCTTAACTCCTAAATTAGGTGCTGCTTGAGAATCATAATCTGTCCCGCTGCTTTAAATCTTTCTTTGCTTTCCTGTTGCAAACAGGAAAGACCCAGACCTTACCAGGTCCTATGTAACCAGCTCCATCCTACTTCTCTTACCTTATCTTCTATGATTTTTTAGCTTTTTCACTCTACTTTAGTACAGAGTTTTCTAAACTATGCGAGGTACCCAGATATTCAAGTATGTTAAAGGTATGCCAACATACTGAATCTCTAAGCCTTGGGAGACCAGGTGAGGCCAGAGGCAGTCTGAATTCCAAGTTTGGTTGCTTATGATCACAGGTGGTATCTTCTTTTGTCTCTGTTTGCCTCACAAATGTTGATGGGTGCCTGACAGTACAGTTGAGAAGCACTGCTCTTACCTGTTGGTCACCTTTTCTGAACTCACCAAGCTCTTTACTGATTCAGGCTTTTGCACTTCCTGTTTTCTCTGCCAAGCATACCCTTCTCTTGGCTGTCTGTCCATGCTTGACTGTTGTCGGGTTTGGCCAGCAAACCCTGAGATGGCAAATGAAAAGATTATTCCAGAGACCTTCGTAGGAGAAAGGAGAGGGCCTGGGGACCAGATGCTCTAGTGGCGAAAGTTCCCGAGCCAGACTCTGCCTCTACCTTTATTGTGAATGTTATCAATACAACATGGGAGTAAGAAAAACAGGAAGGAATTTTGTGAAGCTGTAATAATCAGGACAGTGGTATAGCGAGTGACACGTGAATAGAACACGCTGTGCTTGTGAGGGACGTGCAGACAGGGCGTGCGTGGAGTATGTGACCTCCAAAGATAAACGTTTCTCCCAAGTCAAGCATTTACTCCCTGGATGAGTGCATTGAGCTGCAATGAGGTTCTGGCTATTTTCAGCCCAGAAACCTTAAAGGGACCCAGTTTTCTCTATAGTCCTTTGCTTTTCAACTAGTTTCATCCAGGGAGACATGTGTTTATTAAATCATATCTAGCCAGGCACTGTGAATTCCTACAGACTCTCAAGCCAGAGCTCAAAAATCATCTCATCAGAGGCCTTCTCTACCCATCTTCTGTAATGAACATTCCTTTATTCCAACCCAATTACTTTCTATCAAGGCACTGTTTATTTTCTTTGTAACACTCAAGAAAGCCTATAATTAACCTGTTTATGGTTTATATGTTTATTTTTCTGCCTCCCCTACTGATCTGAATGTTCACAAAGACAAGGGAATGTTGAGATCATACATAATAATTGTGCCTTTATGAAATTCTCCTTTCACTTCCATAACAGTATTTGATCTTTACATTTTGAGATGATTTGGATCCTAGACTTTCAGGGTTCTCCAAATAGCCAAATATTGGAAGATAAATTAACCCTGCTTAGACATGCTTTATACTTTGGTTGTATAGGAATCTACTACCTGCCTTAAATAGGGAAATAGAGGAACTTTCCTGATAAGAAGTAATAATTGGCCTTGTGAAGAATAGGTAGGTAGAAGGAAGCGGGATGAAGCCTATACATTTGGTGGGATATTGAGTCGTAGTATAGATTTAACTATTATTAAGTGAGTAAGATATCTCAGCTATTGTGTTGAGAAAAGCCAAAAAGCTAAGGGACAACCATGGTTCCCTGTGGGAGGTTGGGGTGTTGAAGACTATCTTCATGGGAGGAATCCATGATGTATCTAGCTTTCTGTTTTTCTGTCTAATATTCCTCCCCTCAGTCGTCTATGTAAGAAAAACCATAGGTAATCGGTTCATTGAACTCTCATGGCCTCAATTCTAGAATTACTGAAGCCTGAGTCTTACGAAGGAAAGAAGGAAGTAGGAAGGGGTAGGAAGCTTGTTAACACTACAGAGTCCTTCTTAACTGCTTTAGTAGATTTGATCTCTTCCATCTCTGAACTTCTATACTAGTTTTACTTTTTACCATATGGGCTCTCACTTGATATTTCCTATTTTCCTCTCAAATTACTTTCTTTGTTGGTCTGGCCTTTCTAATTACTGTCTATACGCCTAAGGAACAGCTGGTCTTTTATTACATTAGTGTCCGTAACACTTAACACATAGTAGAAAACTGCTTTAGGGAGCGTCGGATTAGTCTGTAATTTGCTATGGATAAGATAGGAAAGGAAAGCACTTTCTCTTGCCCTTTCTTGATACCAGCCTTTTCCCTGAAGTTTTCTCTCAGTATCATCTCTTCAATGCAAATTTCTGTATGTATTTATTGAGATGCCTTAAATATGCCTGAGTTTCTGTGATATATGTTAAGTGACTTGGTAGCAGTGTTTAAAGCATATTATTCCTTCCCTGAAGCTTATATTCTAGCTCACAAGGCAAGAAAGGCATTTTAAGGGGCAGTAAAAAGAACTTAATTAATAATAGTAATACCTACCTATATACCATTGTCAAATTAGTTTTTTCAAAAAGACTTATGGCAAAACCCCATTAAGATGTGGCCTGGGCCTACACTCTTCGTAGGCTGGTAAAAATGAGCAGATGAATGGAAAAATGGCTTACTATGTAGCCTGAAGTTCAGGGATCTCTGAGAAATAAGGAGTTCACTGTCCTAAAACATGTAGCAGTGGTACATACAAACACTGTTTTCTGGTAATGAAAAGATGAGTCTAGAAGTTTACCTAAACCCCAAGGGAAGTCGTGAAGCTTACGGTATTTGTGGTTGCTGGGGATCTGTAGAGATTTTTGATCAGCAGTAGTTATGTGATGATATTGATATTTAAACAACAGTAAGCTACTAGTATATGCAAGTCAACCAGAAGTGGGGAAGAATAGAGGAATGGTGTTTAATTTGTATAGTCTGTTATGTTAATACAGGATAAAGTGAAAGAAAATATTACTACTGTAGTCTACTTCTCTAGGACCTCATTATCTGACATTTAATTCTCTTAATCACCTTTTCCATGTTTCCCTGAGCTCTGAAATCCACTTGCATATTTTTCAGTTGATGTGCTGGTGCATAATAGATTTTGTGGGATTCACTATTTTTGAGTCACCTTGTCCACATTAAATATTTCCTTTGTCCATGATAAAGGAAGCACTTGCTTTTTTGGTATCTTCCAGATTCGGGATCTATATATGAGACACAAGAATTATCTCTGAAGCACTTCATGTATGATGATGTTTTAATAGAGAGAATTACAGGCTATGGACTTGAGTGTTCCACTTTCAGAGAAAATTGGAAATGTGAAGATCTTTTTGAGAGGCAGTTGGTAAGTCAAGAGACATTTATCAGGCAAGAAGTAACCACTCATAATAAAACCCTTACTAAGGAGATAGGTCACAACTATAACAAATCTGGGGAATTTATCCATCTAGGCAGTGTAGAAGAAAATATTTATAATCAAAAGTCAGATAAAAAAAGCTTTTCCCAGAATTCTGTGGTAGTAAAACACAAGAAAGTCTATGCAGGAAAGAAAGTTTTTAAGTGTAACGAATGTGAGAAAACCTTTACCCACAGTTCCTCCCTTACTGTTCATCAGAGAATTCATACTGGTGAAAAACCATATGAATGTAAAGAATGTGGGAAAGCCTTCAACCAGAGTCAGCACCTTGTGCAACATCACAGAATACATACAGGAGAGAAACTCTTTGAATGTAAAGAATGTAGGAAAGCCTTCAGCCAAAATGTGCACCTTATTCAACATCAAAGAATTCATACTGGAGAAAAACCATATAAGTGTATGGAATGTAGAAAAGCCTTCAGCCAACCTGCACACCTTGCTCAGCACCAGAGAATTCATACTGGGGAGAAGCCCTATGAGTGTAAGGAATGTGGGAAAGCCTTCAGTGACGGCTCGTCCTTTGCCCGACATCAGAGGTGTCACACTGGCAAAAGACCCTATGAATGCATTGAATGTGAGAAAGCCTTCAGGCAGAATACATCCCTTATCCGTCACTGGAGGTATTATCACACTGGGGAGAAACCTTTTGATTGCATCGATTGTGGGAAAGCCTTCAGTGATCACATAGGCCTTATTCAGCATAGGAGAATTCATACTGGAGAGAAACCATATAAATGTAAAGTGTGTGGAAAATCCTTCAGTTATGGCTCATCCCTTACTGTCCATCAGAGAATTCACACAGGAGAGAAACCTTATGAATGTGTTGTCTGCGGGAAAGCCTTCAGCCATCATGCTTCACTCACGCAGCACCAAAGAGTGCATTCTGGAGAGAAACCTTACGATTGCAAGGAATGTGGGAAAGCCTTTAGACAGAGTATACACCTTGCTAGTCATTTGAGAATTCATACTGGTGAAAAACCCTATGAATGTAAAGAATGTGGGAAAGCTTTTAGCATCAGTTCACAGCTAGCTACTCATCAGAGAATTCATACTGGAGAGAAACCTTATGAATGTGAGGAATGTGGTAAAGCCTTCAGCCAGAGGGCACACCTTGTCCAACATCATAAAATTCATACAGGAGAGAAACCTTATGAGTGTAACGAATGTGGGAAAGCCTTCAGCCAGACTACCCGCCTTATTCAACATCAGAGAGTTCATACTGGAGAGAAGCCCTATAAATGTAGCGAATGTGGAAAGGCTTTTAGCGACAGCTCATCTCGTTCCCAGCATCGGACACTCCACACCGGCCAAAGGCCCTATGAGTGTGTTGAATGTGAGAAGGCATTTAGAACAAAGTCATCCCTCATCTGTCATCAAAGATGTCATACTGGGGAGAAACCTTATGAATGTAGTGTGTGTGGTAAAGCCTTTAGCCATCGTCAGTCCCTTACTGTTCATCAGAGAATTCATTCTGGAGAAAAACCGTATGAATGTCAGGAATGTGGGAAAACCTTTAGCCAGATTGGACACCTTAATCTACATAGAAGAATTCACACCGGAGAGAGATCATATGAATGTAAGGAATGTGGAAAAGTCTTCAGACAAAGTGCGCACCTTACTCACCATCAGAAAGTTCATGCTGCTGAGTCATCTCAGGCATCCAGCTCTTCCTCATCCCATATGTCACCAAGCCCCGTGGATATATCTGCTAGATATTTTTGGAATTCATCCACTTCTTTGAATTCTCACTGTCCTACTCCAAAACACACTCATTTTACCTGGACTGTTCCAATATAAAAACTGGTCTTACATCCTGTTTTATTCCTTTCAGGTTCATTCTTCACATTACTGGCATGGTGGTCTTTTAAACGTGTAAATGTAATTAAACTGCTCTCCTCTTAAAACCCTGATTATGAAAATTTAAACTATTCGATGCATATAAAGTGCTTAGCATAGTGCCTGACCCAGACTAAGTGCTTGGTAAATGTTAAGTCAGTATCATTCAGAATCTGTTCAAAATTATTTTTAAAGAGTGAACTCTGGAAAGCAGTATATCAGTACTAGGAGATTATACTAATTTTGGAACTGAAACTACATCTTAAGATGGATAATGGGGATTAGCATGTTAGTATTTTTAAAGTTTGACATCAGAATAACATAGTGGCTTTCTCGTGACTCCAAGGCTGTATGCCTTTGTTGGTGCAGAAATTTAGTGTGACCTGGGACATAGAATATGTTTTAGGAAGTATCGAAAGCTCTGGATAAGACTGAAACAAAATAATTAGAATTAACCCAGGAATGTAAGACTATAGTTAATCAAAGACAGAAAAGAAAAATTCCTTAATATTTAAAACTGAAGCAACAGAGAACTTGAATAGTCTAGCCCTGTTTTAAGACACCTGGGTTCACAGATTAGTTCTAAATTTCCAAGGAACCACTAATTAAATTGTTGTAGAGTATAGAAAAACTATTTAAAACGTAATACTTTGAAGCATTTGGAATACTTTCATGAGGCTAATTCAGTCCTGATATCAACCCCCCTCCCCCAAAATGAAATGATAGATTCATTTACTTACGGTTCTATATAGAAAGGAAATTTTATTAATCTTTATTGAAGGAGAACAGAGGTTCTGAATAAATGGAGATCCATACATGTTTCTAGATGGAAGTCTCAATACTGTAAAGATGTCTCCATTCACTGTTCCAGCCATGATAACTGTAGGATATTTTTACGTTGACAGTTTTGTTCTGAAAATCACATAGAGTGGTAAGTAGGCAAGCATAGGAAATTTTTGGAAAAGATCATATACCCATGAATTCAGTGTATTGTAAAAGTAGTATTTTTTTATGTTTCTTTTTATTTATTTTTAAGTAATCTCTATAGTCAGGGCTTGAACTCAACCCAAGATCAGGAGTCGCGTGCTCCTCTGACCGCGCCAGCCAGGCGCCCCACTGAAATGGTATTTTTGATCTATCAGTGGGGGAGATGGATTATTTAAATGGTGTTTGACAGTTAGTTATCCAGCTGGAAGGAAAGTCAGAGCCACATTTTACTCCTTACAAAGAAGTTCCCTGAATATGGATTAAAGATGCAATAGGAAACACAAAATTCTAGAAGAGAATATAGAACATTTCTATCCGTTTGAGTTCAGGAAGACTTGGTAAGCTGAACACAGAGTCCAGAAGCCATGAAGAGAGAGTAACAGGAAGGAGCACATAAAAGATTTAAACCATTTGCATGATATAAGGCACTATGCAAAGTTAGAAGGCACATGACAGGCTGGGAGATATTTTAAACATATACATATTATGACGGATATAGCCCTTCTAAAAAGTGCTGTTGAAAAGCAGCAAGGATAAGTAAGATACAGTCTGAAAATCACACCAACAAGCAACTCGCAGATGCGGAACGTGAAATTGTCAAATAAAATAGAGGAAGTTCCTAACTGCAGCAATGATCGGATAAATTGAAATTTTAAAAAGCCCTTGCCACCAACATAAATCAGCACAAATTCTGTGGATAATATCCAGTACTGTTGCAGATGTGAGAAATATATTTTTATACATTTGGAGGATAAATTGGTTAAAAGCCATTTTATTTTTTTTTATTTTATTTTTTTAAGATTTTTAAAATTTATTTATTTGACAGAGATAGAGACAGCCAGCGAGAGAGGGAACACAAGCAGGGGGAGTGGGAGAGGAAGAAGTAGGCTCATAGCAGAGGAGCCTAATGTGGGGCTCGATCCCATAACACTGGGATCACGCCCTGAGCCGAAGGCAGACGCTTAACCGCTGTGCCACCCAGGCGCCCCTAAAAGCCATTTTAGAAGCTAATGTGTTACCTGTCAACATTTTAAATGTGACTAATCACTTTGCTGTGATTCTAAATCTAGGAATTTATCTTCTTGAAAAGCACAAGTGCAGAAATATAGTTGCATAAGCACATTTATTATAGAATTGCAGGGGCGCCTGGGTGGCACGGCGGTTGAGCGTCTGCCTTCGGCTCAGGGCGTGATCCCAGCGTTACGGGATCGAGCCCCACATCAGGCTCCTCCGCTGTGGGCCTGCTTCTTCCTCTCCCACTCCCCTGCTGTGTTCCCTCTCTCGCTGGCTGTCTCTATCTGTGTTAAATAAATAAATAAATAAATCTTTAAAAAAAATTAAAAAAAAAAAAGAATTGCAAGAAATTTGGAGCAGCTTAAATGTCTAGCACTAGTAAACTAATCAGTTAAATTATAGAAAATCCAGTAGATTACACAGTCACTGAAAAGAATGAGGTGGATTTTCATACTCACAGAAAGACATCTTATAATTTACTAATTGAGGGAAATATTTTCATAATTATAATATGATTGCATGGTTATAAATACCAAAAATTTATAAAATTAAAATTATGAAAATACATACATATCAGATATTTGTTTTTGTCTACAATACAAATTGAAACCAGGCACACAGAAATACAGATTTTTTTCGCGGGGCTGCTCTGACCTCATTCCGTGAGATTTTGTGTTGCCAGTTGTTCCTGGTTCACGTTAATCCAATCAGAAACTCTGTCCTTGGGACATAGGAGGAAGTTGTGAATGAGTCATCCTTTGGCCACAACTTTAGGCTATACTGCCTACGTTTCTGCTGCTCTGCTCACTAGAGCTGACCAGTTTATTCTTTCCAACTTGTATCCGCCTAGTATCTTGTTTTCATTTAAAATTTAGATTAAGTTCTTTTGCCGTCAACCAAAGAAACCTAACCAATACAGAAGTTGGTATCCTTGAATGAATTTCAGGCAAAACATCCTGAGAAAATGTGGGTTATTATTAAAGATTGGTTATTGGATGAAACGGAGCAAAGGATTATAAGGCTTCTCTTTGTGTTCTGTGCCGGCAAGGAGCATGCTTTGATAGCAACAGTGCAACAGCTAATCAGCTGTGGTCGGGATCATTTTTGGACCAATCAAAAGGCCAAGAAATGCCAGTCCGAGGGGTTTGTATGATGCTTGTTCATAATGGAATTGGAGAATATAATGCAAAAGCAATAATGACTTTAAAAAATTTTTGCTTTAAAGGATAGACTAGAACACCAGCCATTTTTTAACATGGTTAAAAGACTCTT
Source organism: Ursus americanus (assembly GCF_024610735.1). NCBI lineage: Eukaryota > Metazoa > Chordata > Mammalia > Carnivora > Ursidae > Ursus > Ursus americanus. The sequence goes on from NC_142147.1 coordinate 56,824,819, forward strand.
CCTTGTAGCTCTTTGATTGCTAAATATGAAAGAATGAGCTACAATGCCAAGTGAATTCACAATTCTGGCAGATTTCTTAAGTAAATTGTTTGACATTAAGGGGCATTTGGTATCCTGGTTATTGGAATGATGATTTGTGGGAGAATTTGGGGATTTTAAAACTCTTAAGCCCGTAAGAAACCGTATCAACTAATTATCTTTCGCCTGAGATAGCTGTGGATGAAGGTTAGAGGTTAGCCTATTTCCCTTTTAGCTCACCCACACTGTGGCTTCATTGATTTAGAAAAGAAAGAAAATCTGATTCTAAAGCGGCCTAGAGGTTGATATCAGAAAAGAGGTTAGGGAAGGGTGGGAGACTCCGCAAAGTATCGTTCATATCAGAATCTAGAAGATGGCTGCAAAGACGGGTTTTCATAGTGCTTGACCTCAGATATTAGAAAAAAATTCTGAACTGGGCTGAATTTATGGTATACACGTAGGGTATTACATATTTGATGTGCTAATTTGTGCAGTTTATTGCTTTTCTCATAATTTTCTGGGTAGATAAGTGCAAATCTCTTAAGTCCTGACTGAAACTGAACGATATTTAAAGCACAGAAATGACCTTGCCTGATACACAGGAAGGAACTGGAACATTGGGGATGCTGAATTTGCTTTCTCATGTCTGAGTTTCTCACTTACCTTGTCATTAGGCTCCCTGAGACAGGGCCAAAATGCCTTTCTTTGAACCTGTGCCATGAGGAAAGCATCACTATCTTCCGAGAGTACTTGCCAACCTTAAGATGTCTGGCTTGCTGGGAAGGGGGACTGCGCTTAGAAAGGGATTTCTGATCTCTAGCAAGTGTAGCAGCCCAGGGAATGCGGAGCCCTCGCAATAACTCCCCAGAAGCAAAGCAGTTGGTTTAGTGGTGCAGTTGGGCAGGTTCATTCTGGCTTGCAAGAGCTAATTGTTATATTTTTAGAAGTTTTGTGAACTTGGTTGTTAAAAGGTAGATACGTATGTGTGTTTATGTGTGTGTAGAAATATATACGTGTAAATTCATGTCTGTACTGGATAATATATAACATGTATGTATTGTATACAAATGTTTATAGGTTATAGTCTAAATTTTTATTATAACCAGTAAGTTATATTAAAAACAGACAATAGTTTGGAAACTGAGTTTTGAGCATTTACTTACCATATTTTATTTACGACTAACACTGGTAGGGGGGACATACCACATAATAGTTGCTGCTGTGCACCTCTTTCCAGCTCTGCACTCGGTGTCAACATGTTGGTGGCTTTAACTCAAGTCTGATGGGAGTATTTAACAGTATACTCTACAGATCGAGGCTGGTCGATTTTAAAAGTTGACAGGGAAAATGTTAGGAATTCAGGTTAAACTTAAAAATGTGCCATGTCTGTACATTGTGAACTGCGCAAAAAGTAGAGGAAATATTCTTCCAGTATTCAAAAGCTATTATTTATCAAAGAGCTCAGTCCTGTCATTGACACGAGCGAAGTTCTGACCTATGTCCTCATCTCGTTTCACTTTGATCTTACTCTTTAACGTAAATGAAAATATCAACCAACATTGTCAGAATTATACCCATTTGTCAATTTTAAGCATGGTAAAGGTCAACAAAGGCATCCTAAGAGAATCAACTGCTATACAGAATTGACAATCCAAGAGTATTATATTTTGCTATCATTTGTAAATAGGTACTACACATCTGTAAAACTACAATAAACTTACTACACACAGTATACACACACTTCTTTACCTTGGGAAGCTTCACGTCAAACTTCACGTCAACCCAGCATACCACTGATGCCTGACAGATTGCTGACTGTGATTACCAGCAGGTCTACAAATGAGATCAGTAGTCAAACACTGAAGTTTACTTTGTTATTTGTCTAAAAACACTTCATGTCTGGTCACGGAGGCCTCAGTCCAGTTATCACCCATGCTAGAAACTGCCTGTCACCATGTTCCCAGATCTGGGTGTATGGACAGGAGGCTGGGTACTCCCGAGGAAAACCTTCCTATAACACCACTATGATCTTTACTCCTAGGATCCTCCAAAGAATTGCAGCCATTTACCAAGGTAAGTGCATCCTAAGGAAAAGGAAATAGCATTTCAGGAAGAATTCTAGGTTACAAGGACATGTACTGCAGTCATTCTGGAGGATTACGGGGCAGTTCTTGCCCTGGTCCAGCTCAGAGTGGGCCCTATGAGATCCTGTGCCAGTCATTTGCCTTTTTGCTCTAAGATCCTTTTTCTGCTTTATCCCCTGCTCTACACTCTATTGCATAGGTTTAAGCTCTGCAGGTGATGTTTCCCAGAGTCCTTTGACAGCTGGTTTTCTGTCTGGTTTACTAAGTGGGAAGCATTAGCAATATACCAGAAGGTGAGAGTTGAGGAGAAGTCAGCGTATTTCTCTCTCACTTGCTCTGCTTTGGGTGGTGACTATGGTGATAGCTACATCGCCTCTGTCCTGCCTTCCTCCAGTCACCCCTAATAATGGTCCGCCCTCCTGCTAGGGACGTCCTTATGGATCTGTCTAGCTCCTCTAGGTGGCCCTGGTTCCTGGCTGTGATAATATCCCCTCCACCCTTTGGCCTTCAAGCTCCAGGTTGGTAACTGCTCTCCCATTACTGATCTGAGTAGCCTCCCTGTTCTTCCTCTCACCTCTCCCAGCACCTTTGTTATTAAATTAGTTCCCTGTGTTAAATTCCCTCTACTGAACCCCATGGTGTGTGTGTTTCCTGACTAAAGCTTGGTAGACAAACTCAAAACTAGTTATTCCTCCTTGGTTTGGTAACAGTCACCCCAGCCTGAATCACATCCCAAGACAACACTGGGAACTGCCACCTTAGTGAGTTCCCTGTGTGCCCAGTGGTTGGGAGGCATATTGAAGAGCAAGTGGCTACTCCTTGCCCTCCCCATCACTAAGAAGTAGATACACTAAGTACACTATAAAGAGCAGTACTTCAGCATAGGGTTTCAGACAAAGCACACTACCAATTTACTCAGCATAACAGTTTTTAGTTAGGGACTATCATGTGGAACAAATTTGACTTGCATGCCACGTGTAGAACCCAAATATTGTGCTTTTTAATGCATACAATAAGCAAGAGGTATGTTTTGTATCACTTTTAGCCTATATTTTGCCTACATATTTTTCTTTTTTCTGTGACGTGACTACTCGCAAGCAGAAACGTACAAGATAAACTCAAGCCCCCCAAAAGGTTGAAACACTGAGGGGGAGCAGAAAGAGGAATGTTCTTCCTGAAAAAATGACTCCTTGGCACCACAACCCACTGTCTTCTGTTTCCACTTGAGCAAGTACGATGAATCTTCATCAGGTTACATTTTATGTGTTAACTGTATTTTTTGCTCGCAATATTTTTTACTCTTGTAAACTTGTGTTCACTGTTCAGTTGATCTCTTTTTCTATCTGCAAAAATTGAGTACTTAGGGTTGGGATGTAAAAGCGTCATCATTTTTACATTATAGTGGGAATCTTTTTTTTCTTTTTTTTTTCATTTAAACAGGCTTTCACTTAGTGGCACTTTTATCAGGAATGGATTAAAAATCCTACAGAAAGGGTAGGTGTGTGCTGAAGGACTCGCAGTAAAACTTTTGGTTCTTTATCTCATGCTTCTGGGTTCTGGTGATACAGAGGTTTGTTTTTAGCACCAAATGGAGGAATTCTTCTGTTAGGCAAATGGTAATGGTATCATTAAATCAGAAGCTGAATGCCACCGGAGCTTTTTAAGCTCTTGTCATTAGGAGAGCAGATTTTTTAAAATGAAGGGAAAAAAATACAGTGGTTGTTTTTATAAAGTTAAAAAGGCAGGGATGGGGTGGGGGTTTCTCTACAATAGTTACTGGAAATACATTATGTTTGGGTCATTTCCTTGTACTAATTGCCATGTCTGGGTATAATGTCCCATGTTCAAAATTGATAGTTTTTCTCTCCCAATTCTGAGTTATGCTTGTGTAAAGGTTTTAGTCCTGGGAGAAAGTCTTCCAGTCAGGGACAACAATGGGTGCAGTGAAGGCCAAATGACCTCTGTCTGTTCCATACGTCTCATGCCACTAGAGGGATAAAAAAGCCACAGTGATTGATCCTGACAGGCAAGAATAAATAGAATATTGAGGCTTGGGAGGATTATGGACGGTCCACTTCCTTGAACTATCATGCACAATGGTAAACAGTAAGTGGAAATAAATGGAAGACACTTGAAATACCACCCAGGCCTTTGATGGTTTGAGTCAGATTATCCCTGACTAACTGAGATGTTGGTCAAGCCTAGGAGAAGTATGGCATTATATAAAGTAGAAGAGAAGTCCTACACACCAATTTTTTAGAAAGAAAAGCGACAGGTTATATTCTCTACCCATGGTTTTCTATTTGCTGGTTCATAATTAAGCTCCCTCCCCAGCCAGTCCCCTTCTTTTTAATTAAAGTGGTTTAAATTCAGTTCTATGTCGGTGAGGGCTTTACAACTTTATTTTTAATGAGAAAATATTTACATACAGATGTTAAGTGTAAAATTTCATGAGTTTTTAAAAACTAGCACAGTAGAACATACTCACTTTAAGTGTAGAATTCTAATTTGGACAAATTCATACGGTCCTGTAACTACTACGACCAAGATACAAAAGACCTTTGTTGTGCGTCTCCTCCTCCTGCCCCAGCCCCTGACTACCACTCATCTCTTTTCTGTCTTAAATGATATACAAAATGTCAAATAAATGTAACAGCGTGCAGCCTCTCCGATCTGTGATGGTGAGTGTAACAACAGCATTACGCCCCTGCTGTGGGTAAGTGAGGTTATTCATTGAGCGGAACGAGGCTTTCAGCTCGAGGTATCCAGAAAGCTCTGGACGTCTCTTACAAGACTGGCCCTAAACACGTAAATTAGGAAAAACATCAGTTAACTCAGATAACGATGAAGGTTACGCGGCATTTTGAATGGTCACGAGGTGCGTGGCATATGTGACTGCGAGTCTGGGCAGCGATCTGTGAGAGTGTCAGGTGGGAACTCTCCCCGACGAGAGTTCAGGTGCAGGACCCACAAGCGCAGGGGGAGTGGCATCTGGAGAACGGGTGTCTCTGGACTCGGGGACCCACCTGGGGTCAAAAGTGCGCAGCGAATCGGACGCGAAGGCACGCCGTGCTCACACGCCCCCAGTAGAACCACACTGTGGACACCGGCAAGGCCCAGCGCAGCCCTTCGCCGCGCGCGTCCCCGCACTCGGCCGGCGGGGACACCCGTGGGACGCCCACCCGGGGAGCGCGCCGCCTGCCGCTACCCAGCGCCTCCCTCGTCAGCCGTGCGGCCCCGCCCCTCCCCGCGGCCCCGCCCCTCGCCGCGGCCCCGCCCCTCGCCGTCAGCCTCGCCCCCTCCGTGGAATTGCGCCTGTGCGAATCCGAACCCAGCGCCGACTCCCAGAAGCCCGTGGGGCGCCGTCTGTCCGTCGGCGGCCTGTACTTCCGGCCAGATTTGGGCCGGGCGTCGACTGCTACCCGGAGGCCGCCGTCCCGAAAAGCCGGAAGCGGCCGGCCGGGAGACGAGACGACGGACGCTGCGTAGGCCCAGGGAGGGCCGGCGCTTTGCGGCCTGCGTTCAGCTCAGTCCCGCCGCAGCCCTGGCCGGGACTACGCTTCCCAGGGGGCGTTGCGGTGGCCGCACACGCCCACTTCCGGCGGCGGCCCGCGGCCCGGGTTCGTGCGGCCGGCCGGGTCGGGGGCTCCGCGGCCGCGGTGGCCGCGGGGCGGGGCGGCGCGGGGCGGGGCCCGCTGGACTCCGGGCGTGCCCGCGGAGGGTGGGGGGAGCGAGCGCGCGCGCCGCGCGGACATGCAGGGGGCGGCGAGTGCGGGCAGGGGCGCGGGGGCCCGCGGGCGGGGGTCCCCGCCGCGGCGAGGCGCTCCCCGCACAAAGCCCGGGGCGGGCCGAGGCCGGAGTGCGGGGACGCCGGCTGCCTTCACCCGCCCTGCCCGGGGAAGGCCGCGCGCAAGGAATGGGCCCCCATCCAGAGGCCAACGAGGAACGGTGACCGCGGGGCCTGAGAACCGAGGTGAGAGTGACAGGTGGTCGGGCCTGGTGGACCGGGACGAATTCACCCCCACAGAGTGCGGGGAGGGTGAGGTCTTGGGGCAAAGGACCTCTCGGGCCCATGTGCTGGTGAATGGTTGTCCTAGGCTCTGAGGCTGTAGATCCCAGGAATCCAAAGGTTTGGAAGTTTGCCCTGAGTCCGAGCATTAAGCAGCGGTGCAGGGAGGGACCATGACTTGCCCAGGGTCAGCCCGACCCCACACCATCCTAATTCGTGCTCCCAGAGAGAGGAAATCCCTCTCCTTCCGTGGCAGTCCCTAGGTAGAGTGACAGTCGTATTCAGATCAGTCCCTTCAAAATTGGTCTCATCCGTTCGAGCCCGAGCATTTGATTCTCCAACCTGTTGAAGCCCTTTCCGATTTATGGTTTGTAGTTAAGAGCAGGAAGGGACCGTTCGTTTCCAGGCTGGTGATTAGGAGCGAAGTGCAGTCTCGGTCTCCAGCGACTCCTTTCTCTTTCCCCAGCTCTTCCTTCCAGGGCCACTGCCCTTCTCCAGGAGAGGAGGCATAAGCAGGAGGCAGCAGGGACAAGAACAGAACTGAAAGTCATGTCTCAGGTGAGTTGGCATTTCCACTCTCCTCTCTGAAATGCAGTTTTGCTTTTCAGGACTTAATAATGTTTATTTTCTTTTAAAAGTTTTCAGTTTAAGAGACCTGTCCTGGGAGCTGATTCCCATTTTCTCACATTCTGGTGAGTGATGGGCTACAGGGGTAGCCCAGGGCCTCCCTCCCTGCTTCCTCTTCATCCCATTCAGTGTTCATTCTTCATTGGTGAAGTGATTCAGCCCCTCGCTGTGCTACTTTTCTCCGAGGGACTCTGATGGAGCTGAAAGGTACTCCTTGGGGCAAGTGCTGTACCTGGTTTGTTTAGTATCCGCTTGGTACCAGTCCCTGGAGAAACAGATGGCTAAGCCCCAGTCCCTGCTCTCAAGGAGCTCACAGCCTGTTGGTGGAAAGTGACGGAAGCAAACAAGGTTTGCTCGAGTGCAGGTGAGAGCCGACTAAAGGAGCTCTTTGCCTCTAGCTGCCTGTGATGGAAGGGCAGGGGATCTTCCCCGAGGAGGTGATTTTGGAGCCATGTTTTGAAGGGAGAGGGGATGTTTGGCAGGCAGAAGAGGGAAGGGCAGCACTGGTGCAGTGTGAAGGGCTGCCTTTTTCTCACTTGATTGGGTGGCGTCTTAAAATGCTAACAAATAGTTTTGTTTGTTTCTGTCCTCTGTCTCATAAATATGATGCCGGCTCGTAAATATATGAACCAGGTTCCGGTTGTCCCACCCAGGCTACTTTTAAGCAAGTTAACAGATGCACTGCCCAGTCCTCGGTCTTTTTGGACTATCATTGGCATTTGAAGGAGGTCGGGTTGGCAGACTTTTACTGTAAAGGGCTAAATAGTAGATATTTTAGGCTTTGCAGGCCGTAAGGTCTCTGCCGCAGCTGCTCCACTCTGCCTTCTAGAACTAAAGCAGCCACAGACAACAGGTAAATGAATGGACAGGGTTGTGTTCCAATAAAACTTTATTTACAAAAACAGGTGGCTGCCAACTCTTGAAATAGCTCATCCCTTGCTCTCCAGTGGGACCCTCTTTTCCCTTGACTTTTCCCTTGACTCATCCGGCCTTCCTCCCACCTTCCTGACTTCTCAGTTTTCACTGCTGGTTCCTCCTCATTTCTCAGACCCACAACTGTCAGTGTGCTTCAGGGTGATGTTCTTGGGTCTTTTCTTGTCTGTCTGCACACGTTCCCCTGAGGAGGTTGGCCTGTTCTCATCTGTAACAACTAGCCACAGGCAGGCTTCTCCCAAATTCACCTTTCCAGCTCCAACCCCCCCTCTGAGCTCCAGGCCTGTGCGTCCAACTGGACGACTCCTCTTGCATGTTCAATAGGTAACTCAGACCTAACACATTCACGGCTCAATTCTGAGGTTCCCCCCAACCTGGCAGCTCCCCCAGTTGTCTCTGTCTCAGACTGTGGCAGTTTCATCCTGTCAGTTACTCAGGCCAGAAACCTCTGCGTCATTCTTGTCTCCTCTCTTTCACTACTGCCCATGTTTGCCTCGTGGCAAATCCTGTCAGCACTATTTGCATGTTGTCTTCGTAACCTGATGATTATCGTTATGCCTAGTGCCTCCGTCGCTGCCTCCGTGCTTGTTATCTTACTCTCGGGCCCTCGACTCTGCTTCCGTGACCTCCTGCTTCTGCATACGCTTCTGCAGTCGCATCCCGGTGCTGCAGCCAGGCAGGGTCTGTTCTAACTGCTGGGCCCTGCTCTGCTCAGAACCTTCCATGGCTTCCCCGAATCCTTCATGTGTGACAGTGCCCTACCTGACCTGGCCCTTTGGACCTCTGACATTCTCCATCCTCCTCCATCACTCACTTTGCTTCCTCAAAAATGGCCTTCTCATTTTCCCGATCCTTCTGTCTAGAGCTTCAAAGACTCCCACCCGAATTCCTCACATCTCCTTCTTTGCTTTACGCCTTTTTTAAACTCTTAGCACATGTCAACGTGCTGTATATTTACTTCATACATCTGGTTTTCCGCTCCAGGTTCACTTGACACAGGCAGGGGTTTTGGGCCGTCGCACCCTTAGTGCCTGATTCAGAAAACACTTGGTGGAGGAATGTGTAAGCTTCTTTTGTAGCCGGTGTTTTGCTATTTGACATGGTATTATAATAATCACTCTTATACCTGGAAATGTGCTTTATCCCTGATTATTTCCTATGAATACATTCCTAGAAGTTTTTCTTACTTTGTGGATTAAAGTTAATTAAACTGACATGAAATCAGAATACTTTAAGAGTTGTATTTAGATGGAACAGCAATAGAGCCTCAAAAGCTAGAATTTATGGTGTTAAAAAGAGTAGACTCAGGGGCGCCTGGGTGGCTCAGTCATTAAGCATCTGCCTTCGGCTCGGGGCGTGATCCTGGAGTCCTGGGATCGAGCCCCATATCAGGCTCCTCTGCTGAGAGCCTGCTTCTTCCTCTCCCACTCCCCCTGCTTGTGTTCCCTCTCTCGGTGGCTGTCTCTCTCTCTCTGTCAAATAAATAACTAAAATCTTAAAAAAAAAAAAAAAAAGAAAGTAGACTTCACCCAAAAAGAAAAAAATTACCAATTTTTCATTCATGTGCCTTAAAAATTAAGTGAGTTGAACTGAACCAGAAAAAATCCCTCTTTAATGCATTTTTTCTTAGAAAAGGCTTTCATTCATTTTTTTCCGGTGGATTATTAATACAAAGTATTTTTGTGTAAGGATAGAATTGCTTTTGTTTTCTGTTTGTGTGTATTTAATCTCTCTCTCTCATCTTTATTAAGAGTGAGACCAGCAGATCAAATTCTTATATTGGGTGTGCCATTCATTATGTTTTCTCTCTGGTGTAGTGTGACGTTTTGAAACCCTTTTGGAAATCCACACTCGTCCACACTAACGATGGGAATAAGAATAGGATGTGCACAGTTGAGAGTGTTTTGCATGCCCTTGAATAAAGCAGGTTGATCGGACATGAGTTGGAGAAAATTTGTTCTATCTGAAAGCCATGTTGCCCAGTGGATCCTGTTTCAGGGTGAAGGGATAGCAAGCATCATGGCTGTTGTTGGACTGGAACCTTGTAGTAGAGACGTGCTAGTGTCATGCTCACAGGTGTGAACAAAGGAGCCAGGCTGCCTGGGTTCCGATGCTAGCGTTAGCATTTAATCACTGTGTCACCTCAAGGCAACTTAAATGACCACATTTTCTTCATCTGTAAAAATGGGGATGATAATGGTACTGGCTTAATATGGTTCTTTTAAGGATTAATTAAGTGAATGCACATAAAGTGCCTAGAAAAACGTAAAGGGGCCTGGCACATAGTGGGATCTCAGTGAGTGTTAGCTGTCAGCATCCTCGTGTCATTGTCGTCTAGAAACTTACGGGCCAGCCCCTCAGGAGATGCACAGTAACAACAACATGGGGTGTGGGACAGGGCTTGGCAGACTGGCCTAATCTGACCTGCCACTGCTTTTTGTATAGCTCATGAGCTACAGATGGTATTTACATTTCCCAGTGATTGAAACAAATGAAAAACAGTATGTTATATCCTGTGAAAATGACGTAAGTTTGCCTTTGGTGCCATCAATGAGGTCTCCTTGGAGCATGGCACACACGTGGTTTAGCTGTGGTCTGTGGTGGCTTTCGTGCTGCAAGAGCAGGGTTGAGGCATTGTGGCAGAGGCTGTCTGGCCTCCAAAGCCGAAAATATTTGCCCTCTGGCCTTTTACAAGAAGACTGCTGACGTCTGATGTAGGGGTTAAGGGTGTGGACTGTGGAGCCAGACTGCCCAGTCCAGAATCTTGGCTGTGCAGTTGACTGTGTGACCTTGGGCAGGTTACAGCTCTGTGTTTCCTCATCTATAAAGTGGGAGCAGTGCCAGTGCCAAGTCTCAGGGTCGTGGGGTTGAACAGCTTATATGTATGTATATAGAATGGTGTCTGGAATATCGTGATAGCGCTGTGAGCGGTAATTGTTACTGTTCACGGTACAAGACGTTTGCTAGCTCCTTGAGTCTGTCCGGGCTGCTATCACAGACCACCACGGACTGCGCGGCTTTACACAACAGACATTTATTTCTCACAGTTCTGGAGGCTGGGAAGAACCAAGATTATGGTGTTGGCAGAGTGTATGTGGTGGCTGATGTGGACCCGCTTCGTGTCCCCCTTTCATAGCTGACACCCTCTCTCCGTGTCCTCATGTGGGGGAAGGAGCTAAGGAGCTTGGGGGGGCGTAGTGTGTCTCTTTTATAAGGACACGAAGACCCTTAAAGAGGATTCACCCTTATGACCAAAGGGCCTCCCAAAAGGCCCCACCTCCAAATGCTATCACACTGGGCGTTAGGATTCCAGTGTATGGATTTTGGGGGGACACAAACATTCAGATCATAGTACTAACAGAAGTCATTGAATCTTTTTTTTTTTTTAAGCAGTTGCTTTTCTTTTCTTTTTTCTTTTTTTAAAGATTTTATTTGTTTATTTGAGAGAGAGTGCACACGAGCGGGGGAGGGGCGCGGGGGTGGGTAGTCTGAAGGAGCAGAGGGAGAAGCAGGCTCCATCCCAGGGCCCTGGGGTCATGACCTGAGCTGAAGGCAGACTCTTAACCGACTGAGCCACCCAGGTGCCCCCAGAAGTCATTGATTCTATACCTAAAGGGCAGTCTGTACAAACTGAGAAAATGTCTTACTTGGACGGTTACACATACACTGTTAATGCTACGTGCCTCTGGAACATAGGAGTAGAGAGCTAGAGAAGGGGGCATTTGTTACTAAGGAAAAAAAAAAATCAGACCCCTCAAAAAACCAGTTGCCAAGTATAAGAGAATATTGGAACTTAGACTCTTCTGTGTAGTAGGGGCCCCAAATTCCATTTCCATATTCTTGTTTATTCCGTTTTCTTGCCAATGACAAAATAGTAACAAATCCAAGAAAATTGGGCATTATTTTCTCTTGCGCCAACAGACTTAACAAAGTTATTGTAAAGATGCTGGAAAGATATTATAGATTTAAAAAAGGTATTGTAATTTGTATACAATTTATGTACTATATTTTAAATAATATTTCCTTTAGTAAAGACTATCCGAAAAGATTTTGAATATCAGAAAAAAATAAGTCCAAGACTTGCCAGGCAAGGAGCACGTATTTAGAACTGTAAGGCTGGAATCTGTGAAAAACTGGCTTTTAGAATCAGGTCAGAATAAAAACACAGAAGTAGCATGTGTCTGAACACCTATACCTTTGAACACAGTTGAAAATATTTGCATTGAAATGGGTTTTTTGGGGGGGCATCTGGCTGGTTCTGTCAGAAGAGCATACAACTCTTGATCTCGGGGTCGTGAGTTCAAGCCCCACATTGGGTATAGAGATTATGTGAATAAATAAATGTTAAAAAGAAAAAAAAAGAAATGGTTGTGTTTTTTTTGTTTGTTTTTAAGCACTTCATTGAGGTATGATTGACATGTAGGAAGCTGCACGTTTTTAATGTGCACAATTAAATGAGTTTGAGGAAAAGTATATACTCGTGAAACCGTCACCACCATCAAAGCCATAAACTTATTCATCACCTTCCAAATTTTCCTCCTCCTATTATTATTATTATTAGCAAGACTATTTAACATAAGATCTAGCCTCTTAGCAGCTTTTAAGGGTATAATAGCACATTGTTAGCTATGGGCATGATGCTGTACGTTACTCGTCCTGCGTAACTGAACTTTGTTCCCTTTGACCGTCACCTGCACATTTCTTCCTCCCCCCGCCGCCGGCAGCCGCCCTTGTACTCTCTGCTTCTGGAAGCATGACTGCTTTAGCTTTCACATACAAGTGAGATTGTGCAGTATTTGTTTTTCTGTGTCTGGCTTATTCCACTTAGCATCTGCATTGAAATGTTTGAGTTTCAGTCTACTGGAAGATCCCCCTGTGTCCTACACAGTTTTCAAAATCTGAAGGCATTTAACTGCTGGTGCAGGTGGCTGTGGGCGGCCCAGGGAGCTGGAGCCGAGCCTTCCCAGCAGAGTGAGCGCTCTTGCTGTGGACTCCGCCCGCACAGCAGTTCCTCTGCTCTCCTGGCCGCTGCTCCAACTTGACGCTGTTAGTGAGAGCTGACCAGCGTTGTTCGAGACTAGCTCACTCAGGTAGGCCTGTGGGCACGTCTTTTGCCCAGGGCTCACGCTAAGCAGTTCTTAGCTGTTTCCTGCAGGTACTCGCAGGTAGTTTCTGTGGCGTGGGGCCCTTCCGTCTCCCATGTAGGAGATTTATGTGTCAAGAGTTTCCTGTCTTCACACAAATCAAGATATATTTACAGAACCCTCTTGACTCGTCTTTACACAATTTGGTGAAAAATACCTTCAGAATTCGTGCAGGTTAGAGAGCACATGATAGCATATGATTCAGCAGACACCGAACCTCAGAGGGCCTTTGTTTCCAGTAGAATTACGTGAAGCTGTAAGCGGGCGTTCAGCTGCTGGCCAGCAGCACGGTCGCTGACGTTCACGTGGCACGTTCAGGGCGCCTTGCCCGTTCCAAGTGCTGAGCACGTGCTGCGTTGTTCAGCCACGACCCGTGAGGTTTTGTTGATTTTTCCGAGACAGAGAGGCTAAGTAGCTAGCTGAGATCGCAGCCCTGGCGTGTGCTGCAGTCTGCGTCCAGGCTCTGCGGGTAGTCGGACTGTCCTGCTTCCTGATTTCAGTATATACTTTTACAATCCCAGGGCTGCTGGTCCTTTCAATATAGAGGGCAGCTACTGGTGAGCTCTCCGGGGTCAGAATTTGGATTAGATCTATGTTTCAAATACTTTGGAAGTATCAGAATTGGTGGACCTGGAATCATACAAATACGCTACATAAGAATCCCAGCGGGTGAGACAGGCAACGTGCTCACTGTCGCGTCTGTGTTCACGGCTCCTCCTCGGCAGCCCCCAGCTTCTCTGACACGGCACCCTGATCCTGAAAGGTGTTTTGTAGTATTTTCCATTCTTGTTCAACACTCATCTTTATTTCAGAAATAAAGATTTTGTTAGGTTTTTTAAAACTGTTATTAACGCGAATGCCTAACGTCTAATGAGCACTGACAGTGAAATCGAAATCCTTAGAACCCACTTTGAGGTTTAGTCTTCTGTGCCTTTGGAGGTTCCTCTTCAGGTCGCTTTCCCCATCCTTGTGCTGATCCAGGCCACTCGTGTGTCCTCATCGGAAAATGCTCGGGTACCTGTTGCGCGTGGAACAGTCGAGCCTCCATTATTTATTGTTCTGAACTGATGGCAGATGTTTCTCTTGTGTGTACAGCTGCATGAAACTGCCATTTCTCCAGGGGCAGGGGCTAGCTTTGCATTTTTCTCTTTTCTCTGGATGTTATTCCTTGTATGCATAGTCTCACACCCAAAATGAGAAGGAGCTAATCCTTAGACCCCTGTATGGGTCTGCTCGGGCAGCCGTATCAACATACAGCAGACCAGGGGCTTAAACAACAGACACTTGCTTTCCCAGTCTGTTCTGGAGGCTGGAAGTCGGAGGTCAGGGTGCTGGCAGCATTGGCTTCCCCGGAGTCTTCTCCCTGGCTTGCCGATGGCCGCCCTGTCACTGTGTCCCCACACGTTCTTCCCTCTGTGCACTCGCATTCCTGGTGTCTCTTCCTCTTCTAAGGACGCTAGTCAGATTGGATGAGGGCCCGACCACATGACTTCATTTAACTTTTAATCACCTCTTTCAAGGTCCTGTTGCCAAAACTAATCCCATTCTGAGGTACTACATGTTAGACTTCAACGTATGAATTTGGGGGACACATTTCAGTCCATAACAACCCCCAGTCTGGGGGGGGCATGAGCACTGACTGAGCAAGAATGTGGTTTTGTCCTTTCAGAGCTTGGTGACATTTGGGGATGTGGCCATAGATTTCTCCCGAGAGGAGTGGGAGTGGCTGAACTCTGCCCAGAGGACTCTGCACAGAGATGTGATGTTGGAGAACTACAGGAACCTGGTCTCGCTGGGTAAGGGGCCCCCCACCCCAGTTCTCCTACCTCTCCCCTGCCTGCTGCTGTGGCTCAGAGTCCTTTACTCCTTTAGCACCAGGCCCTGCACTGCCACTCTTTCATCAGGCTGGGGGGGCCGCATCTCAAGTCTGCACAGACCCACAGCGTGACCACCTCCTATTGCTTCTTGTGTACTTAGGACTTTGCGTTTCTAAGCCCGATATGATCTCCTCGCTGGAACAGAGGAAAGAGCCCTGGATGGTGAAGAGAAAGTTGACAAGAGGCCGGTGCCCAGGTGAGCATGGGAGGCCTAGCTGGGGGGAAGGCCCTGCGGGTCACAGCTCAGGACCTCAGCCATGTAGGATCATCAGCAGACTCTCCCCGAGCCCCCAGGCCTGGAGGGAAAACTGAGGCCTCTTCAGCACGGGCTCCCCAGACGTTCATCCTCCCTAATCTCCTCTCCACCTTTGCTCCCCTCCCTCTGAACATGCCTTCTTTCCCCTCTGGATCCCGTTTTTCTCCCTGGCTCCTTCTCAGACCCTTTGTCATTCAAGCTTACATAATCTTGCCTGTTCTTTAAACAGTCCTTAACTGATACTGATGTTGTTGTTGTTATCTTATTTCTCTTTGATTAAATGACTGTATCATGCGTAGGCTTATTTCACTGACTTTTATTGTCGGTTTGGTAAGGCCGTCAGATGCGGGTTGGTGGATGAGTGTAAGCTATTGAAGAGTTAACCATGTCACCCGGGAAGTCGGGCATATCTATATGGAGCTTAAGTGAAGTAGAAACTGCTATGTATGGTAAGTATAAATAGGGCCCGAAGAGGAAGAAGAAAAATCACTCCCAGTTTCAAGCCAGAGAAACAAGAACGAGAGTAGAGCCTTTAGCAGAAACGTTAGAATTATAAGGAAGAGACCAGAAGGCCAGGAGTTGGGTCTGGGCGGGGCCATTATGGATTTGGGTGCCAGGGGCTCTCCCAGTGCAGACAGGACCGGACAGTGGGGTGACTGGCTCTCAGAAGAAGAGAACGCAGATTCTGATTTGACAGATTTACAGATATTGTGATGATATTTCTATCATTTGGAAATATAGTGATTTCAACTACAGCATTATTTCTGGAACAAAAAAATCAATGAAGTAAGACTAGGGATCAGAATTATAGACTTCTGGGGCGCCTGGGTGGCACAGCGGTTAAGCGTCTGCCTTCGGCTCAGGGCGTGATCCCGGCGTTACGGGATCGAGCCCCACGTCAGGCTCCTCCACTTTGGGCCTGCTTCTTCCTCTCCCACTCCCCCTGCTTGTGTTCCCTCTCTCGCTGGCTGTCTCTATCTCTGTCAAATAAATAAATAAAATCTTTAAAAAAAAAAAAAAGAATTATAGACTTCTTTTGGAGGTTACTACAAGAGAAAATGGCAACAATTTCTAAAGAATTGAGAATCTCCTAAAACCTCTTTGTCGAACTCATACTTTGAGGAAAGGCCTTGCATTGACAGAGCAGGACAGGCCACTGACAGATGGAACTTCGACAGCTCTCGAGGATTGTCGTAGGGTACGGGAGAGCTGTGAAACTTCTCCGTGTAACGTACTAAATCACGTGCTCTGAATGAGTTTCATGAAGCTAAATAGCTTCCTTCTGTCCGTCCTTCATCTCTTGCCAAGATTCTAGTTCATTATGAAGACTTGCACTTTTAAGGCTGGGATTTGAACTTTTGTTAGTTGGCATTATAATAAAAGATGCATTATTAAAAAGAGAGAGAGAAGGAATTTTTGCTGGAAAAATGGAGAAAGAGTCAAAGTCAGTTTTACTTAATAATGTTGAAATAAGCATCATATAGCAATTTTCTTCTTTAGTCTGCCCTCCCTCCTTGTTTATATTAGCCACATTTCATCTTCGATTTCAGTGAGAAAGCTCATACTGTATTCTTTAGGGCGAAAGCTACACAAATATGGGAATGTAGGGTTGGCTAGTCATAAAAAAGCTTTCAAAACGGTATGGTTTTTTGAGGATTTTAATTCCTCTGATTACATTTTGGAAGTTTTCTTCATATTAATACATAATAGAGAAAACGTTCTTTCTTAATATCTTTCAGATTTGAAGACCATGCAGGAGACCAAGGAGTTACCCGCGAAGAAGGACATCTCTAAAGAAAAGTTACCCCCAGCCCTGATAATGGAGAGACTCACAGACTACAGTCTGGAATGCTCCGTGTTAGGGGAAAACTGGGATTATGGTGCTCTGTTTGGGAGGCAGCCGGTAAGTGAGGCAAATTCCAGTCAAGACACAGTATCCTTCCAAAAGACACCCTTCTGGAGGGGAGAGACCATGACCACAGGGAGCTGGGGAGAAGTGTCTGTGCGAGTGTGGTGCCTCCCATAGAGAGAGCGTCCCGCCGGAAGGCAGAGCACGCAGTCTCAAGGCACACTAGAAGCGGGGGACAGTCCAGCTGTAATGAATCCCACACAAGTCTCTTAATCAAATGTTCAGTGTGATGACGTGAGAAGACTTTGAGCAGGATCTCAACCCGCCCCCTCATCCAAGATTAGAGGGAAGCCCTGCAGACATGTCGAGTCGTGCGTGTTGAAGGTGGGGAAACCTTTAATCTGCGTTAGGAAATTCCTACTGTGTGTAAGGTCCTTTTCTCCTGCAAAATTACAGATTCTCCATGGCAGAAACAGATTCTCCTCTATTTTCTCTGTTTATTCCCCCACATGTAGACAGTAGGACTAGGCCCATTCGTTATGTGACCTGGGTCACGCAGAACCTAAGTGAGAATTCTCACACCTTTTGCCTCTTTCACACTCCTCCCCCGAGCCTTTGTAGGTTCGTGGGCACGTTTGATCAAAAAGTGTGTTTGTACCATTTCAGGGCTTGGTGACCATCACGAATATGGCTGTGGACTTCTCCCAGCAACTGGACCCAGCTCAGAAGAGTTTCTGTAAGAATGTGGTATGGGAAAACCGTGGTGACCTGGGGTCAGTAGGTAAGGATGTCCCTCTCCTAAATCTGAACCTATCTTCAGAAACTGCCACTTTCATTCCTCAGGTTTTGTTTTCTGCTTTGTTTTAAGATTGTTTATATATTTATTTGAGAGAGACTGAGAACGAGAGAGAGCACGGGCAGGGGGAGGGGCAGAGAGAGAGGGAGAAGCAGACTCCCCGCTGAGCAGGGAGCCCGATGCAGGACTTAATCCCAGGATCATGACCTGAGCCGAAGGCAGACACTTCACAGACTGAGCCACTCAGGCGCCCCCATTCGTCAGTTTTGAATTGTGAAGGTCAGGGAGGGGCCTTCTGAAGTGTTGGGCTAAATTTCTGTCATGATTTCTAAGATGAGAATTTGACATTTGTAGAGTTGAAAGTTGGTATCTTTGTTATGCTTGAAGCATTGTCTTCAGTGTCTTTTAGATACTGCTCACTTTTCTTTCTGCTTCTTCCTCTAATAAAATACTTTTCTATCAAAACCAAGGAGCTGGTTCTCAATTTAAGAATGTCAAGTGTGTGACCGAACCCCATGTCTGCCCATATGCAGGACCCTGTGTTTCTAAGCCAGATTTGGTTTCGCTGCTGGAGCACGGGAAGGAGCCCTGGATGGTGGAAAGAGAGGTGACAAGGGGCCTGTTCTCAGGTGAGTGTGGCGGGCCCGGGGGGGTGGGGAGTGCCACTGCAGGTGAGAGCAGAACGTTCACCAGAGGCCGAGTCTTCACGCATGTACAGGAGAAGATGCGCAGGACTTTACCAAGCCCTCCAGGTCTAGAGAGAACATGGAGGTCTGGGGTTTCAAAATTATTCTCTTTCCTCCTTCTTTGCTGCCTTCTCTCGAGTGATTGCTCATTCCCTCTAATGTTCTTCCTGTTCTTGGCCACTCTTGTCGCTCAGTTCCTTACATAACCCTGTCCTGACCCCGATGTACTTTTGAGCTGTTTTTCATGATCACATGGCCCACTCATTTCATTACTCATCCATTCCTGTAAGAACCACGTATTGAAAGTTATTTGAGGGAGCCGTTGTGCTTGGCACTGGCAGGTACTTGGAGAAGAAGGGAATTTACACGTATGTTGTCATTGTAAATGGTCACTCCAGTGGAAAGGATGAAACATGTTTATGGATGAACTGGCTGAAGTAGAGTTTGCACAATTTCCAGGAGGGTACTGCAGAGGCGAAGGAGAGGATTGATTTCCGGTAGCTTCCTTGTTTGAGTCAGACAGGGAGAGCAGAAGTTGGATTGCAAGGAGATATAAGTGGAGAATCTCGTCCTCTTTTGTGTGTGTGTGTGTGGGGGGGGTTCTCTTCCTCTTTTGATACATAAAGGAAAGAAGAAATTTCTTTAGAAAATAATGGTTATAGAAAATGTAATCCTGACGCCTGTTTGGAAGCAGAATGTAAAACCGTGACCCATAACCACAGTATGTTAACAGAGCAAGTGTAGACTTGCTCAGGTTGTGAAAACACCTATTTTTCATGTAGTTGGACTTATAGTGTGTACTCCGTCATGCACAGAGATGTTTTTCACATGCATTCTGTATCATATATCCCATTGCTCATTGAGCTTACTTCACATTTTTGGTATTTGCAACAGGTATCTTTATGGAAGTGAAAACTGTACCTTCTTGGGATTGCTACATCCCTGGATATGAACATCTTTTAGGCTCTGAACGTTTTGTTTGCTTTCAGCAACTCTAGCAGTGCTTAGATGACTTGATGTATGGGATTAATTGCATCCTGCCAGCACGAGGTATTTTGATGAAAATATCTGCTTATTATGTAGTGAAAGATTATTCCCTGAAGTTATTTTTTTTAATTGTGAAAGAGATTGAATGCTGTTTCTACATTTGTTTATTCTCTTTATCCTTTTGTTACATGTACCTCGTTTATATTCATTTCTCTATCCATGTCTTAAAAGCTTTCTTTACATTTCCAGTGATTTTTTTATATCAACATACTAATTCTTTGATGTATTGTTTCACACTTTTTCACATATGGTGGTAAGAGTTTAATTAGACCTTTTAAAATTGTGATATGTAAGAACTCTAGCATTTTATGTAGTCTAGTACATTACTTCTTTTATGGGTTCTCCTTCCATTTTTGTCCGCAGAAACTTGATATATGTCGTCCTACTTCATTGTTTTAATGGATGTCTAGTATTGCAATAAATGAATATGAATTTACTTCACCGATTTACCTTAACAGGGCATTTGAACACTTAGGTCTTTCCCAGTTTTTACCTGTAATGAACCGTGGTCCAGTTTATACTAATCTCTTTGCATGATCAAAGTATACATTTAAAAAAAATATATAGGGTATACCACGAACAATATATGAGCATACCTGTTTCTAGACATCTTCATCAATAGTGAGTATTTTATATTTTTTAAATTTTTGCCAAGCTCCTGGGTGAAAATGGATGTTTTATTTAATTTGCATTTCTCGGAGTACTCGTAATGTTGATAAATACGCAATTTAAATCCATGTAGAGTTCATATTCTGTTAATGGTGTCTTTGTACTCATCACCCATCTTTCTCTTGGGTCTTCCTTCCTTGCATCCGTACTGTATGACTATAAATGCCGTCTCAAAATATGATAGATGTTGTTCCCACTTTGCAGCAGCCTATACGTTTGCAGGCTGTTTCTTCTCACGGTACAGTGGTTTGAGTTGGGTGCTGTCTTTACAGACACATTCACCTGGTTGACCTCTTGTGTCACTAATAGTTCTTTCTTTTTACTTATTCCCATTTGTACCACATCACAAATTTGGTCTTGTTTCTATTGTTGTTTAATCTTTTCCTGCTCTCTTCCTATCTGTGAACAAACACAGGATGGCTTTCCATTTATTTGTATCTTCTTAATTTCATTCAGCAATGTTTTGCAGTTTGCAGCATACAGTCTTGTACCTCTTTGGGTAGATGTATTTGTAAATAGCTTATGCTTTTAATGCTGTCCTTCGTGGAATTGTTTTCATAATTTCCTTTTCAGATTGTTCATTCCTAGTGTGTAGAACTTAAAACTGATTTGTGTGTGTTGTGGTCTTGTGTCTTGTAATTTTGATGAATTGATTTATTAGCTCTAATGCTTTTCTGGTGGATTCTTTAGGGTTTTCTGTATGTGGGATCATGTCATCTTCAAATAACAGTTTTACTTCTTCCTTCCTAACTAGGATGCCTTTTATTTCTATTTCTAACTGCTTCGGCTAGAACGTCTAGTACACTGTTGTGTAGAAGTTGCGAAAAGGGCATCCTTGTCCTATTACTGTTCTAAGAAGGAAAACTTTAAGTGTTTAGATATCATTAAAAAAGACTATTTTCCCTTTTTTAAGATCATCTTTTTCCGAACATTTGATTCTCTGCATCCTCTCCCCAATACCACTTTCATCTCTCTGTATTTATTGGGATATAACTGTACGTGCACAAATTTTTGGTGCATGCTCAGTGATTCAGCAAAAGGACCTCAGGCTATACAGTTCTCCCTGTAAGCATTAGAGTCTGACATAAGACAAATGCTTGTTCAGTAGCGTGTATGATGTGATTAAATGTAATGGCAGCACTCACCATTTTTATAAGAACAGTTGTTTCGAACTAAGAAATTAAACTTCAAGGTCCTATTCATTAATATATGGCCAGAGAAGTGTCAGGCCTATGAAAGCACGCAGGTAAATGTAAAAATGATTTTATGTGTTTGCTGAGCCTCAGCTATCAGTTGGTAATGTGGGTTTTGTTGAAATTAATCAAATAAGATGTGGTTAGCAGAAACCTTATTTTCTGGTTGTAGGGGAATGAGCAGGTTTCAGATAATCTTGAAAGATGTTAGTGAATACTTTTTCTTTTTTGTGCTTTGGTGTGCTTCCTGGAACAGCTTTCATGATGTGATGACTGCTCTGGCATTGAAGCAAGACAGGGCGGGAGAGAGGTGAAAGGCAATAAGTGTCAGAATAGTTAGGTGGTGTGATTGCAGAATATTTTCCCAGTTCCTTTCCCCTAATACATAACTGATTCCACATTTATTTAATTCTTTTCTGGCTCACGTCTCGTAGGCTCCTGTATAAAGTCATGCTGGGGCCTACGTACACTGTAGACCGCCTTTGACGTGTTTCAGAGCCTCATAGTTTATGCGGTTTAATTAGGGTTTATGTCACCAATTAGTGAATTCATTCACAATTTTCCTTTTAGCAAATTCCTTTTTTTCTAGCACACAATAAATGAAATATTTGTTTTCTTGATATCTTTCAGGCCAACGATCTATACATGAGACCCAGGAATTCTTTCCGAAACAAGATTCATTCGCTGAAGTAACAGATAGAACTTCAAACATGAATTTGGAGTGTTCCACTTTCAGAGAAAATTGGGGTTCTGAGAGTGTGTTTGAAAGGAAGCTGGTAGGTCAGGAGACACAGTTCAGGCAAGAGACAATCACTCATAACAAAACCCTCTCAAAGGAAAGGGAACGTACTTTTAATAAATCTGGAAGATGGTTTCATTTGGACATTTCAGAAGAGAGAGTTCATAATCGTGATTCAGTTAAGAAAAATTTTCCCAAAACTTCAGTGGCAATAAAACATACAGGAATTTATGCAGGAAAAAAACTTTTCAAATGTAACGAATGTAAGAAAACTTTTACCCAGAGCTCATCCCTTACTGTTCATCAGAGAATTCATACTGGAGAGAAACCCTATAAATGTAATGACTGTGGCAAGGCCTTCAGTGACGGCTCGTCCTTTGCTAGACATCAGCGATGTCACACTGGCAAGAAGCCTTATGAATGTATTGAATGTGGGAAAGCTTTCATACAGAACACGTCCCTTATCCGTCACTGGAGGTATTACCACACTGGGGAGAAACCCTTTGATTGCATCGATTGTGGGAAAGCCTTCAGTGATCACATAGGACTTAATCAACATAGGAGAATTCATACTGGAGAGAAACCCTACAAATGTGATGTATGTGACAAATCCTTCAGATATGGCTCATCCCTTACTGTCCATCAAAGGATTCATACTGGAGAAAAACCATATGAATGTGATGTTTGCAGAAAAGCCTTCAGCCATCATGCTTCACTCACTCAACATCAAAGAGTGCATTCTGGAGAAAAGCCTTTTAAGTGTAAAGAATGTGGGAAAGCTTTTAGGCAGAACATACACCTTGCTAGTCATTTGAGGATCCATACTGGAGAGAAACCCTTCGAATGTGGGGAATGTGGTAAATCCTTCAGCATCAGTTCACAGCTGGCTACTCATCAGAGAATTCATACTGGAGAGAAGCCCTATGAATGTAAGGTTTGCAGTAAAGCATTCACCCAGAAGGCTCACCTTGCACAGCATCAGAAAACTCATACAGGAGAGAAACCATATGAGTGTAAGGAATGTGGTAAAGCCTTTAGCCAAACCACACACCTTATTCAACACCAGAGGGTTCACACTGGAGAGAAGCCCTATAAATGTATTGAATGTGGGAAGGCCTTTGGTGATAACTCCTCCTGTACTCAACATCAGAGACTCCACACTGGCCAGAGACCTTATGAATGTATTGAATGTGGGAAGGCCTTCAAGACAAAGTCATCGCTTATCTGTCATCGCAGGAGTCATACTGGGGAGAAACCTTACGAATGTAGCGCATGTGGCAAAGCCTTTAGTCATCGTCAGTCCCTTAGTGTCCATCAGAGAATCCATTCTGGAAAGAAACCGTATGAATGCAAAGAATGTAGGAAAACCTTCATCCAAATCGGACACCTTAATCAGCATAAAAGAGTCCACACTGGAGAGAGATCCTATAACTATAAGAAAAGCAGAAAAGTCTTCAGGCAAGCCGCACACCTTGCCCATCAGAGAATCCATAATGGAGAGTCATCGGCACGCTCCTCTTTGCCTTCCACATCAAATCCTGTGGATCTGCTGCCCAGGTTTCTCTGGGGAGCGTCCTCACTCCCATCGCCGTAGTTTCAACATTGTTATTTCAGCTGGACTCCTCCATTAGTGAGAAAACTGGTCCCTCCCTCTGTTGGGTTGGTTCTGTTGTCCTTCCTAAGTTTGTTTTTCACACTGCAGTCAGATTGACTTTTTTTTTTTTAAGCGTAAATACAGTTCATTCACTTCTTATGTAAAAACTTGTGTTGAGATCCTTTAAATGGGTTAATACGTAAGATGTGCGTAGCACAGTGCCTGGTCCAGACCAGCTGTTGAGCAAAACGTTATTTTGGGACATTGTAGAGTTACCACAGTCAGGTCTGAACAAAAATGATGCATAGAAGGAGGCCAGGAGAAACCAGTTGAGATCAGGAACAGGAGTTCAAGGTAATCAGTGAGGTTTTGCCAATGGTGGTTTAAAACTTGTTTCCATAATGTTGAGTTAGAATTGTGGCTTTCATCTCATCTGCATAAACGTAAGGCGATGTGATTTTATCGGTGAGAGAATTCAGCTTTACTACACATCTGACAACAGTCTTAGGACGTGTGTAGAGAACATGCGTCAGTAGGCCTCTTGGAACAAAAGAACTGAAACAAAAAAAAAGCAAGATTTATATGCATAAAGTTAAAACTACTGACGTGTTATTCAATAATTAGAAAATTTGGAAAGATTTGCTCTACGTAAAATCACTTAGGCTTATGAAGGAACTCTCTTCAACCTCTGAGGAGCTGTCAGCCTTGAGGTGAACCATTCTAAAGTAGGTGTCAGCAAACTAACCCAATGACCTAAGTCTTGCTGGTTTTCCATCATCTAAATTAAAAAAATAATTTTTTAAATGGTCGAACCAGTGAAAAGAACATTTTGTGACAACATGAAAGTTACATTAAATTTAAATTTTAGCATCTGCAAATCAAGTTTTATTGGCAAATAGCCACGCTCGTTTGCTCCCATTTTCCTGTGGCCGCTTTCACTCCACAGTGGCACAGTGGGTAACCGCAGCAGGGCCAACATGGCCCGCAGAGCCTCAAGTGTTTGCTCTGTCCTTTTACGAAGAGGTTTGCCAACCCCTGCTCTGGCACAGAGAAGAATATAAAAGGTTCTAATTACTTCTAAGTGTGTGATACAACCCTCACTTCAAAAACAAGACAAAGTACAAGGCAACTTACGAATAGAGGTGAAAGGGAATTACTAAACTACTGAAATATGAAAATATGGCAGTAAGAGGAGAAATACATTTTTTCTAGATGAAATACTCAATACTGTTAATGTGTTAGTAAATTGTCATTCACAACAGAGTCCCAGTAGCATATGTTTACTTTGACAGTTTTAGTTGAAATTACACAAGGAAAGATAATTTGGCAAGCAAAGCAGGACATTTTTGAAATAGGTTTCTTTGCATTTCAGATTTTGGTATGTAGTAAGACTGGTTTTTCATTATTGGGGAAGTGATGTCTTGACAGTTGCTTATCCATCCTCTTCAAAAAAAGAAAGAAAGAAACACACATACCTTACAGAGAAATATGCAATTGTATTTAACATTTCTAATTATGAAATGATAGGTAAGAAGCAAACATAGAAAGAGAAAGGCTTTACTAAGTAGGATGTGGGGTCCTTGAAGACATGAGGAAGAGAGTAAGCTGTCCTGTACAAAGATTTAAAACTCCAGCCTGGTGGAAGGCGCCAAAAAGATAAAAAAGACAGTCGACAAAGTGATACAAGTTATATGAAAAAACACGTCATTTGTGAACAAAGTGCCATTACACATACAAAGCCGTGGGGAAAATTGGCAGTGCCTCCCGACAGGCGTGTTGGTGAAGAATTCAAATGAATAGAGAAAATGGGTTAACTTCTTAGCCTCGCTAATCAGGAAATTACAAATTAAACTTTCTTGGCTTTCCGATGGATTAAAATCTACTGGATAATATCCAGTACTGGCATCAGGGTGGGAAAACAGATACTTGATCATTAGCTGTGTAAATTTGTCTCCTTTTTGGGTGGCAACATAGTATGACCTATCAACATTATAAATATGCATTCCTTTTGAAACAGTAATCCTAGATCTGGGAATTATGTCCCATTGGAATAAATAGATGTAAATAATGTTTATTGCAAAATTGTTGTAATTATGACAAATAGGATTTCAGTGTCCTGCTAAGCAGGGTCATTAAATTGTGATTATTCAACACTGTATTGTCTGGTTAGTAGAAGGGGGCTAAATTCTATGTATGCTTCTGTGGAGAGCTGTCCGTCCACAGTATATTAAATGAGATACGTGACTTGGAAAACCTAATGTGTAAAATCTTGTAGTCATAGCGTCAAAATTAATATTAAATCTGTATATGTGTGTGTGTGTATGTATGTGCATGTGTGTATATATACATATTTTTTCGGTATATACGTGGAAATCTGTTGTCTTTAACACACACTTTTCCTAGCTCTTTGTTGAAACGTTCACTCTCTCCATTCTGTAGCGTTCCACAGTCACACATGGTCCAGTTAAGCCAATGAGATTTTTCATTCTTTGTATGTTGATTGGAGACAGAGGGGCAGGAGCAGGGCCAACATTCAGCCCTGCGTATGGCACGATGGATGTTTTCTTTTATTCATTGTGATTGGTTGGGGCCCTTTTGTAACCAGCTGCTAAGAGTGTGAACGTCACTCCTGGGCTGAAGTACTGTCGTAGGCGAGTCATGCTCTGGCAGCAGCGTGAAGATTTCTGCATCCCTACCCACCACTCTGATCCACCAAACCTTTCCCGCTTCCTCACATCCTGGTTTGATTCTTTAAATCTGTGAGGTACTTGATATTCTTCCAATATTGAACTTCTGATTTTAAGTTAAAGTCTGCGTTTGTTCTCAACCAAAGAAAGTCCCCATGGCAACTGATACTAGAGAATGATTAGCAAAGGATAGAGAAGTGGAGGATTGATTATTGAATGAGATAGAGCAAAAGACAGAAACTTTTAATTCTATCAGTATTAGGAAAGGCTATTCTTTTTTTTTTTTTTTTTTTTAGTTTTGTTTTAGTTCCAGTATAGTTAACATACGTGTAATACTAGTTTCAGGTGTACAGTACAGTGAGTCGGCACTTGCATACATCAGCCAGTCCTCATCACAACAAGTGCCCTCCTTCCTCCCCATCACCTACGCCCCCAGCCCTGCCCCCCTCCACTCCAGTAATCGTCAGTTTGTTCTCAGTA
Source organism: Ursus americanus (assembly GCF_024610735.1). NCBI lineage: Eukaryota > Metazoa > Chordata > Mammalia > Carnivora > Ursidae > Ursus > Ursus americanus. Next base: position 56,851,507 of record NC_142147.1, read on the forward strand.
ATTGAGAGTGTTTCTTGCACTGGATGTTTTTTCCTGTTTTGTCAAAGGTTAGTTGCCCAAAGAGCCGAGGGTCCATTTCTGGGGTCTCTATTCTGTTCCATTGGTCTATGTGTCTGTTTTTGTGCCAGTACCATGCTGTCTTTGGCTTCTGTCTTTCCCCTTTGCTCGTTTGTTTTGATTCTTAAATTCCACGTGAGTGAAATCATACAGTGTTTGTCTTTCTCTGACTTATTTCACCTAGCATAATACTCTCTAGCTCTGTCTGTGTCATTGCAAATGGCAAGGTTTCATTCTTTTTGTGGCTGACTATTCCATTGTATATATATATATATACCATATCTTTATCCATTCGTCTATCGATGGACACTTAGGCTGCTTCCATAATTTGGCTATTGTTAATAATGCTGCTATAAATATAGGTGTGCATATATCCCTAGAAAAGGCTATTTTAAAAATATTTATTTGGGGGGTAGCACAAGCAGGAGGAAGGGCAGAGGGAGAACCAGACTCCCCACTGAGCAGGGAGCCCGATATGGGGCTTTATCCCAGGACCATGGGATCATGACCTGAGCCAATGGCAGATGCTTAATTCACTGAGCCAACCAGGCACCCTGAAAAGGGCTATTCTTGATACAACAGGATTATAAGCCATAGCATGTTAGGGACTAGATAGCTCTTACCAACAACTAAAGGCAGTGAGGACTCCTAGTTCCAAATGCATGTGTGATACTTGTTTATAATGAAATTAGATAACTAAAAGGCCACTTGAAATTCTGGCCTTAAGCAAAAATTGAAGTTCTGTTTATGATTCTGTTGAGAATCATCTTACTCTAACCGTAGGGCTGCAGGTGCTGGAAGCCAAATGCAACAGTGCATCCAGTTAGTTGCTGAGCTATGCTTTTTGCTGAATTCCCAACCTTGCCACTTCTTTTAAATGAAATTCAAGTCTGAGCAAAGCTCTGAATCTACATTATTGAAATGGGGCTATCATGAAGGATTCAATCATCTTAGAAAACTTCACTCTCTCAAACCTTAAGAAACCTCCCTACTAATTCTTGTCATACCTCCCATGGGACAGAAAACTCTTTTAAAATTGAGTCTGCTCCCCTAGTCCCACCATTAGGGTTTGGTTGGTAAACAAAATCTGATTTTAATATGACTTATAGTTTGAAACAAAGAGTAATCTCACCCTGCAATATTTAATATCCTTTACTAATGATACCATCAAAACTAGGTGATATTTTTGGAAATGTATTCTGAGGATTAGAAGTGACTTGCATGACACATGTGGACGTGAAAGAATTCCGGAGTTTATAATGCTGCCTGGGTCATGTATGTCCACACCCCTGACTCGTCTATTGCAAGGTCCCCTGTCAGGGTCGGTAGCCTTTGCATGTTCTTTGGACATGAAGCACTAGCATCTTCCCATTTCCCTCAAGTCTCCTCCTTTAGGTACTGGGACTTCTCGTGAGAGATTGCATTGGAAAGTTTTGAGGGGGCATCTGGGTGGCACAGTCGGTTAAGCATCCGACTCCGTGTCAGCTCAGGTCCTAATCGTGCAGTCTTGGGATTGAGCCCTGCATCAGGCTACATGCTCAGCATGGCGTCTGCTTGAGACTCCCTCTCCCCCTGCCCCTCCCGCCTGCACACTCTCTCTCAAATAAACAGATAAATTTTTTAAAGAAATGTTACTGAACTATGGCATGTGTCGTAGCTGAATTACAGGGTAATGGTTAACCACAGGAAGAAAGTGAAATGGTCATAATAAACCACAGAACTCCAAGGATGTTCTGACAACCTGCTATTTCCACTGTGTTTAATAATTGGTCCTCAGGGTTGAAACTCCATTAGGGTTTTGTTTTAATTAAATACATTTCATGGCATGGCCGCCAAGTGACACATTGATCTGTGTTGATAGTAAAGGGTCTGAGCACTCTTGAGTGATTGTAATTAAAATCGCTATGAACATTTCCACTGGAATTCCTAAAAGACTTTCATTTAGTGAGGGCTTATAGGGGAATTATTATCTGGTTTAGCTTATAGCAGGTCCAGTTACTAGAAACCCATAATATGATTATTTTTCAAGGTCATGGGTATTTGTTAATATCTGTGTTACGACTAGATGCCCACCAAAAGTTTGTGCCTCTTTTTTATTGTCTGGAATTGATTCTGGAATGTGACGATCCAGGCACATCCTGCATTACTCAGCCACTATTGCTTCTAGTTATGGCTATTAGACTAATTTTCTTCAATGTGGTTTGAATAGCAGTATGTCAGTTGGGGCTTTGTTAATAAGACGACGTACTGTCCAGCTGGAAGAGGAATCTTGATAATACTGAATGGCAAAACTGCAGGAAGGAAGAACGCTGGGCCCCTAAACCGCTATTTGGAGGAAAGCCATCAGTCACCCAGGAGCACCAGCAATGGATTATTCTGTGAGTGAGAAATAAACTTGTATGTGTTAAGGTAATGCACTTAGGTTTTGATCGTAGTAGCTACTGTAATTCTAATCCACGTGGTATCTTTGACTACTGATGGGATCCCTGCTGTAACTCACGGCATCATAGAGTAAGAGTTGTGGTGGTAAGATAGTTCGCTATTGTGTAACAAATGACCCTAAAGCATAGTGGCTTAGAGCAAACGTATTTATCATCTCACCGTTTCTTTGGGAAAGGAATCCAGGCACGGCGTAGCTGGGAGTCTCAGCTCCCACAAGGCTGTAGGCAAGTCGTGGGCCAGTGCTGCAGTCATCTCAAGGCTTTATTGGAGGGGAATCATCTTCCGAATGTGCTTATTTAAAATGTTGGCTGGGTTGGGGTCCTTGCTGGGTTTTGGCTGGACACGTCCATTTTCCCCACATGGGCAGCTCACAGCATGGCAGCTGGCTTCCTTGAAAGTGAGCAGGCAAGAGAGGGTACCTAAGGTGGAAACCAAAGTCCTTTTGTAACCTAATATTACTAGTGATGTCGCTTCTTTTTGTATTCGGTGAATTAGAAGTGCTCATGAGGTCCAGCTCATTTCCAAGGGGAGAGGATTACAAAAGGGTATGAATAACAGGAGGCAAGGTCATTGGGAGCCATCCCAACGGCTGCCTACCACAGTCTGCTCTGGCCGACTCCTTGATCCATGTCCTTTCACTTGAAAAACACACTCATCCTGCTTCCAAGACCCTCCCAAAGTCTCATATCTCATTATAGCACCGGCTCAAAGCTAAGAATCTTGTCCTCTGAATCAGGTTTGGGGGCTGATGAGGCTAACGAGGTGCAGTTTCTTAAGGACAGTTCCTCTTGATCTACGGACCTCTGGAAGTAAGACATTATCGGCTGCCCCCCACTCCTCTTCTCCTGCAGGCAACACAGTGAAATCACTGGAGCATAGAAGTCGGAAATCTGGCCAGAAAAAACGTGTGGAAATTCCTTGATTAGGACTCAAGGCCTGGGACTAATTCACAGTCTGAACTCTCAGTTCTGCCATGTGTTTGCAACTCGGTAGTTTTCTAATCTTGCTTACTGGCATTTGAATTTTGGGAATCCAGTGGTCTCTATTTTGTATTTCCTGCCCCAGTATATCTACTGAGCTAATTCTCTTGAAAACTGTGTGAACTTTCTGTGAATCCCATTGGGTTTCACCCCATGGCACAAAAGCCACAGCCATGTGTCATTAAATAGCACTCTGAGATACCAGTTTTGATTTTTCCGAGGTTCCAACAGATTTTACAGTCATACTTTTTTCTCTCTAGACCAGTTCCCGAGCAGTACCCTGGATTTTATCTTTGCTTGGATGCCATTTCTTGATTTTAGCATCATCTGCCATCTATGGAAGCTACAGATATTCAAAACCATCAAGTCCTGGCTTCTTGCTAATAGTCTTTCCCTCGGTTTAGCGCTCTCCTTTGCATGTTTCTATAAGCAGCAAGAAAAAAAAAAAAAACAGGCAGCATTTTCAACACGTTGGTGAAAGTCTCCTCAGATCACCCAGTTCTACTCTCCACATTAGTTGCAAATAGTAGGGTTGCTACACTCTCTGTCACGACATAACAAGAACCCTCTTCCCTTCAGTTTCTAATAAGGCTCTTCCTCACGTTTTAAAAAAGACTTCCCAGCACTTAAAGTTCAAAATTTCTGGCTAATCTTCTATTTACGCAAGTATTAGACAAACTCCAGGCATCCCAGCTAAGGCTGAAAGACCTCAATAAAATAAGGCTTCAGCTACTACCTGTCTCTGGGGAGGCAGGGTTTGGAGATTGAGCTCAGCCAAGTGAACCACTTACCAAAATGTGTTAAAGAGCAACTGGACATATGCAGTGAGACAAGAATGGAGAAAACCAATAAGGTGCAGAAGACTGAAGATTAACAGAACCAGAAGCTCTATCTTTGAAAAGATGCAGAATGCATCCAAGCCTCTGAAGAAAGAAAGGAGGCTTTTTTTTAAAAACCAACTGAACAACATCATCAACAACAACAAAAAGATAAGAGAAAAATGCAGAATAGAAAAGAGCAATGACTTAAGACATGGTAGAGAATTGAACACTCAACTATATGGTTATTAAAGCTGAAATCTAAATGAAGGGGATAAACCCTTTGAGAAATATATAACTGCATGAGGAAATATAGGGAATATTACTTTTTTAAGATTTATTTATTTTAGAGAGAGAGAGCAAGTGGGCAGAGGCAGAGAAGAGAACCTCAAGCAAACTCCCCAATGAGTGAAGAGCCCTGCTCGGGGCTTGATCCAAGAACCCTGAGATCATGACCTGAGCCAAAATCAAGAGTCGGATGCTTAACTGACTGAGCCACTCAGGTGCCCCAATATAGAGAATATTAAATCAAGGCAAAAGTTTGTCAAAGTCCTCTTACCCTAGAAGAATCCTGTTCAGATGGCTTTGAAGGCAAACTCTACCAAACTACCAAGAAATGGTTCATTCCTATCTTACAAAAATTATTTCAAGAAATGGAAAAAAGAGTAAAAGCTCATTTTATAAAGTTCATATAATCTTATCTCTGAAATAAGAACAACATATGATAATGAAAAGGTCTGTTTCACGTATGAACGTGACTGTTAAAATTTTACCTAATTAGCTGACTATATTCACCAGCTTCTTAAAAATTAACATATCATGATCAAATAGTGTGTTTTCCCACAAAATGAAGGACGGCTCCACATTAGGAAATCTTATCAATCAGTCTTTCACCACATTAATAGAATACAAGAGAAAAATTATATGATTACCTTAATGTAGAAAAGTGTCAGTTAAATAGACCACAACTAAACATTATACAAAACAGTATAATTACATTAAGCACAATAGTACCTAATGCTCTCACTTTGATATTAAGAATAGGACAGGTACAGCCAGTATTGCTGCTATCGACTAACATGGTACTGAAGGTCCAGCCATCCTCTAAGGAAAGAAGAAATTAAGACGTACTGATAGAAAAAGAGTAGATATAATTGTCATTATTGGTAGGTACGAGGATCTACAACTAGAACATGGAAGAGTGTTAGCAAGAGTGCCAGATTGACAGTCAACTTACATAATCAATCTTTTGTTTCCCCTTTATGCCATCTTTGGTTTTAATTGAGATTTAAAAAAAAATATTTATTTATTTGACAGAGAGAGAGAGAGCAGCAGAGGGAGAGGGAGAAGCAGACTCCCCGCTGAGCAGGGAGCCCGACAAGGGGCTTGATCCCAGGACCCCAGGATCATGACCCGAGCTGAAAGCAGATAGTTAACCAACTGAGCCACCCAGGCGCCCTTAACTGAGACTTTTATATTATTCTGTTTTCTTTCCTCTCTTGGGTGTTCTTTTCCCTCTGGCTCCCTTCAAGATTTTATCTTTGATCTTACGCATCTTGAATACGATATGCCTAGGTGTGTGTGTGTGTGTGTGTGTGTGTGTGTGTGTGTGTGTGTATTTGTATATATTTGTCCTGCATGGTATTCTCTGTGCTTCCTGGATCTGTGACTTGGTGTCTGTCATTTTAACTTTGGAAACCCTCAGCCATTAATACTTCAAATATTTCTTTTCCTTTCTTCTACTGGTATTACAATTATGCATACTTTACACCTTTTGTAATTGTCCCATAGTTCTTGGATTTCTGGGTGTTTTTTTTTTGTTCATTCTTTGTTTCTCTTTGTATCTCAGTTTGGAAATTTTCTCTTGACATATCCTCAGACTCACTCATTCTCTCCCCAGCTGTGTCTGGTCTATTAATGAGCCCATCAAAGGCAGTCTTTATTTCTGGTACAGCGCTTTAACTTTCTAGCATTTCCTTTTGGTCCTTTCTTAGAGCTTCCATCTCTCTGCTTATGTTATCCCTCTGTTTTTGCATGATGTAAGTTTTTGCACTTTTCCCATTAGTCACCTTAACATATTAATCACATTTATTTTACATTCCCAGGATAATTCCAAAATGTGCCATGTCTGAATCTGGTTCTAATGCTTGCTTTGTTTCCTCAGACTGTTTTTTTTCTTGTGCATGCCTAGTAATTTTTTGTTGAAAGCTGGACATGATGTACTAGGTACTAGGAACTAATTAGACTTTTAGTGTAAGGTTTTATGTTAATTTGGCTAGGCTTCTGTCTAATGTATGCTGTAGCTGTTGGTCCCAGAGGCTTTGGTTTTCTTTAATTTTTTTGCTTTTTTATTCCCTGATATCTTTGGGTTTTCCTAAGAAGTCTTTCTTACACAGAGTTGTGTCTTGCAGCTTGTTGTAATCTGCTCTTCTTACACTAAAGCCCTGTGTTGTAGTCAAATATTGGGAAGGAGAACTATTGTATAATCATTATGATTAAATCTCAGCTTTTCAATGGGCTTGAGTCCTTGGGCTGTGACCTTCAGAAGTGCTTCTTAGCCCTTACTGAGCCAGGAAGGCTAGAAGGGCTGGAGCTGCTCAATTGCCCTTCCTCCCCGTCCAAAAAGGCTCTGGTATGTAGTTTTCCTAAGAGTGCACAACTTTGTTACGGAGAATATTCTGAGTGTACTCTGAAATGTTTCCTTTTCCCCTCTCCCTGGCCCAACCGAAGGAGTTTCCCCTCACCCCTATCTTTAGAGTTAGAACATGGTGGAGTTCCTGGAGGTAAGATTCATGAAAATGTGGCCAAGATTCGGCCCCCAGGAGTTTTTAACTCACAAGCTAGTCCATGCTGAGCCTCCAGTTCACCAAAATTACCAGTTAAGAGTTGGGATCAGATTACGGCTCCAGTACTTTCTGCTTCAGGTAAGCTCATACTTGCCATGATATTCTGTATTAGCCTGTCTCTCCAGATTCTTGGGTGTGGTTTCATTTGTGATTTCGTTTCTCTGATGGATCTAAAAAAAAGTTGATTTTCAGTTTGAGTGTTTTTTTTGTGAAGATGTGAATGAAGGTTTTCAAGCTCTTTATACATTACTTCTAAAATGGAAAGTATCGCTATAGCTTTTATCTGATTCTAACCACAAAGTATCAGAAACACAAGATTCCACATGCAATTTCCTAGAGATGACATTCTCATAGCTAGAATTCACTTCGTGACGGGGCCCACCAAGTCAGGGAGATGCAACCTGGAAATCCAGCTCCAGGTGGGGCTGTGCTGCTTGGGGGGTGACGTGTGGTGGGCCAGTCTCAGCACACTCAAGCTGTGTGTCTTCGTGGGGCTCTTAGTCTCGCAAGGCGAGAGAAAACGGGCGAGGGGCGTAGACTCCATCAGAGAAAGGACTGAGCATGAACTAAGGACACACACACACTCTGCATGAACTAAGACAGGGCACACACACTGTCTCTCTCTCTCTCTCTCTCTCTCTCTCTCTCTCTCTCTCGGAAAGTCACAAATCACTCAAGTGCACAAAAGCAACACCCATCTTCACTCACCTCCTAACCCTAAAGCACAGCCTGTGGGCCCTAAGCCCCGCCCACTTTCCACGCGCCTGCTCCCCTCCTGCAGTCCTATAGGCGCAGGGAGACTCAGGCCTCCGCGCTGGGCGCCTCATGGCTGCGCCTGCGCATTCGGAGCCTGGCGGGGGCTCCCAGAATCCGTGGTCAGCACGCTTCGGGGAGGCGGCCTGTACTTGGGGCAACCAAAGCCGGGGATGAGAGTTTTCTGGGCGGCTCTATTCCGCGCCAGCGGGTCTCTACATAGCAGCGGTCCCCAGCCCGCAGTGGTGGGAAACTAAGCCCCGTAGCGTGCCGCCCCGTCTGGACTACCCTCCCCAGGGGCCGTTGCGGCGGAGGACACGCCCACTTCCGGCGGGGACCGGGAGGGCGGGTGAGGGCAGGCGGGCGGCTGCTGAGGAGAAAGTAGGTCCGCGCAGGAGCGGGCTGCTGACGGTCTGATAGGGAGGTGCGGCCGCGCGCGTCAGGCAGCCCGTGGGCGGCGGGTCGTGCGGGAACGGATGACTGCGCGAGGCCGGGCTCCGGACAGCCTCCCGAGGGAGGCCAGCCCTGCGCACTCCCGCCGCCGCCGCGAACCCGGCGCTGGCCCGGTTGGGGCCGTGAGGCTGGAGGGGCGGACCGGGGCTGAGTGCACAGGTAGGGGTGACAGGTGGCTGGGGCACGGCGGCGCGTGTGCCAGAGGAGGGCGTCCCCGGCCGCGGGGGCCGGTGGACCCAGGAGTCCAGAGTCGGGGAGTCCCTGGGGCGGGAGCGTGAGGCTGACCTGTCCAGAGAGTCGGGGGGCGGTGTCCCTGGGGCCGGAGCGTGAGGCTGAAGTGTCCAGAGAGTCGGGGGGAGCGTCTCTGGGCCCGGAGTGTGAGGCTCACCTGTCCAGAGAGTCGGGAGGAGCGTCCCTGGTCCCGGAGCGTGAGGCTGACCTGTCCAGGAGTCGGGGGGGGGGGGTGGGTGTCCCTGGGCCCGGAGTGTGAGGTTGACCCGTCCAGGGAGTTGGGGGGAGGAGGGTCCCCGGTGCCAGAGTGTAAGGTTGACCTGCAGAGTCCCTTGACCGGGTCTAAGGCCCTGGCCCCCAGGTCATTGTGGGATGGGGCTTGCTGGTTAGGGGATGTTCCCAGCCTCCTCTGGAAATGGAGAGGGATCCCGGCCTTTCCAGGCGGAGGTCACAGAACTCTTCCCATTGCTGCCTGGCACCTCTCTGTTGCACCCCTCTCCCAGCCACCAGAGTTGAGGAGAGACAGAGTGGGAAGAAGCTCTGCTCACAGCCATACTGTTCTTTGCTGTTTTTGCTGAGTAACACCAAATATCGTGTAAATATATCACATCACGAAGTGGAAACTACTTCCTTTTTACAGATAGGACACTGAAGCATGCAGAGGACAAGTAATCGCTAGTGAGTGGAGGAGCCAGGATTCAGATGCGGAACTGGCTGATTCCAGAGTCCCCTCTGTACTGACTCTCATGTAATGCCCTCTGCCAACTGCTTGAGGTCAGTATCCTTAACCACTTGGGACAGCTGAAAAAGTGACTCTGAGAGGGTAAATAACCTCAAGGGTTGAGATCCCAAAACCACCACTGAGTAAGTTTCTGTTTCTCAAACTCTGACTGAAGAAACTTGGCTTAGAGTGGGCAAGGGACTTCTTTAAAACTATACTTTGTCACAAAGCAAAATGGGACTGTTGATGGGGTTTTTTTTGGTCCAGTCTCTGTAAGCCACATGGACTCTTTGTTGTAACAGAGGTCATACTTCCCTTCCGGAGGAGATGGCTTTTTCCAAGTGTTGATAATGAATGGGTGGCTTTGAGAGAGGAGGAGCTTGTGTTCAGCCTGAAAACCCAGAGCAGAGAAGAACCCCAGCTGTAAATTATAGGTGTCCCCGTGAGTGCCTGGACTGTGAGGGGATATTAGGGTGGGAGTGGGGGAGTGAGAATAGAGGGAGCTGAAGGGAGGAAAGAGTTTCTTGGCAGTAATTATTAGGGCTACTCAGCTTCTCGGTACTCCTTTCTCCTCTCCCAGCTCTGCCCTCTCAGGATAAAGCCCTTCTCCTAATGAGGAGCCAGGAGGAGGAGGTGGTGATGGGAGTTGAACTTCTTAAAGCCACATCCCTGGTGAGTTAGAGTTCCCTTTTTCCTTCTTAAAATACAGTCTTGCTTTCCAGGATTTGGTAATGTTTGTTTCCTTCTGAAGATTGTCTGCTTAAGTGTTCCACACTGGGACCTGTTTCCTATTTCCTCCCTTTCTAATGTGTGATGGGGCCACAGAGTAGACTCAAATAACACAGTGCCCTCTCAGAGCTTCCTCTTCTTTCATTTAGTCTTCATTTAAGAAATGACCCAATGACCCACTCTGAGCTCTTCCATGTGCTGTTTTTTCATAAGTATATGACAACACAGAAGTATAGTCCTTAGAGAAAATTTGAGAGCCATGATCTGCCTACTTCATAAGTAGCCATCCTGGCTTTCAGAGAGCTTTTTTTCTTTTCTTTTCTTTTTTTTTTTTTAAGATTTTAATTTATTTATTTGACAGAGAGACAGCCAGCGAGAGAGGGAACACAAGCAGGGGGAGTGGGAGAGGAAGAAGCAGGCTCCCAGTGGAAGAGCCTGTTGTGGGGCTCGATCCCAAGACCCTGGGATCACGCCCTGAGCCGAAGGCAGACGCTCAACGACTGCGCCACCCAGGCGCCCCTTTCAGAGAGCTTATAATCTGATGGAGAAGTGAAAAGGCAGCGAACATTTATTTATGCAAAACGACCAGTGCTGTAGGTGTAGACTAGATTCCCTCCAGAGTAGTGGGGAAGGACCATTCATAGGCCATATGAATACCTTTGGGTGGGTTAGAAAAAGGTGTCCTTGCCTCGAGTGGTGAAGCTCTGTGACAGGCCACAATCTAGCAAGAGGAGATCTATTTTTACCTCCTTTTTGCCTCCCTGGTGAGAGATCCTTGAATGGCATATGGCCTGCACAATCATACTTACTGTTGGAGGGAGGAGGGGTTGGGAGGTGTGATTCCTGAGTTGTATCTTGAAGGAAGAGGAAGAGATCTGCAGGCATAGGTGAGATGGCTGGCATTTGGGCCAGAGTATTCAAAGGTTTCCCCTCCCCTCTTGACTTGGAACCGTGAGCATCTTAAAATGCCAGGGAATGTTCTATATCCTTTTTTCTTTCTAGGATGAATACCATAATCTATGTAATCAGCCCCTTGTTCCATTGCTAAATTATTGCCAATGTTTTATTATTTAACAGAGCTTATTGCAGTGATCATCTTTGTTGTTGAATTTTTGTCCTCATCCCTGATTATTTTCTTGGACTAAATTCCTAATTTTTCATTTCTTGTGGATTAGAGTTTCTCAAACTTTACTCCAGAGCATTTTTAATTTTAATATTTTTATGATCAATAGTAGATTTAAGAACTATAATTCATGTTCTGATTAAAGTGAACTGCTAAACGAGTGTCATTAGCAAATTTTATGGTAAGAAATTATAAAATTTGATGAATAAACTTAAAAACTTATCAAAAAATAACAGGATAGTAAAATTGTCTTTATTTTATGTAAAAGACACATTGAGCAACTTATATCAAAGCAAAACACCTTTTCTGATCAGATACAATGCCACAAAACATGTACTACTAATGGAACTTGTTTCCTAAGCATTTAAACATCTTAGATGTAAGCAGTGTTGTTATTTGTGAGAGGAAAATATTTGAAGAGTGGCAGAGTATGGTATAAAGATTAATAACATGACTGTAGCACCAGACTGCATGGGTACAAATTCCAGCTCCACTATATACTAGATAGATCACCTTAATTTCAGTTTCCTCAACCATAAAATGGGAATAATACCAGTATCTAATATATAGTACTGTTGTGAGCACTAATGAGTTAATGTATTTAAGTATTTAGAAAAGTACCTGGCACATGATAAGCACTAGATAAACATTAGCTTTATATGCTGTTATTTGCCTGAATAGCTACTGTTTGCCTCTGTGCCCTTGTAGTGCTTCATACAATATATATAATACCCACGTGGTGTACACACTGTATCATATATGTGAAAAACCCACAGTATGATGTTTGATGCACAAGAAACCCTAAACATCAGGAGGCTTTTTATATCCAATGGAATACTAATTTTAAAACTAGTAATAATTTACACTGAATTTGAGAGCGTCCTTGGTCTGAGTAATATGGACTGAGCTCACTTTACCCTGTCTTTCCCACTGAAAGGTGCTGTAGAACCAGAACAGCATGCCCGGAGCAGCATTTTGAAGTCTCTAAAAAGCAAATAGTAGCAGGCTGATTGGGGAAGAAACCCAAAATGTGATGTGTTTACCTTTTTTTTTTTTTTCCTCCCAATATGTCCTAGCATGGATTCAGCAACGCACAAAACCCAGAAGGGGGTTTTGGCATGGATAAAAAGAACTGCAGGAGAAAACCTAGTTCAGTCTCAAGAAGTAGGAAGGGGATCTAATGCTCAGAGAGGGTGGATGGAAATCTGCCTTAAAAAACAAGTTCTCTGTTTTCTCGTGCCCTGAGATAGTAGCAGTGGGGTCTGCAGAAGTCTAAAACTCTGAAGGAGGAGAAATTTTCTCTATTATTGAAGAAGCTATGTTCCCCAGAGGGTGGAGTAAATTCTTACTGCCCCTTTTTTCCCCCCTGCTTTTCTTCTTTCCTTTCTTGGCCCCAGGGGTGGGTACAGTGAGCATAGGTGCACAGTAGAGTAGAATCAATAAGCCCCAGTTATTTGGCCAGGGAACTGAAAAGGGGAACCCCTAAGAGATAGAAAACACTGGAGAGACCACAGAGAAGGAGGAGCTTTGGGAGTCAACCATATGAAGTTGTTTATGAACTCCTGGGCTCACTCTAAGTTGCTCATGCATGTATCTGGCCCTGGAGAGCATACCATAGTCTATGAGAAGTGGACTCCAGGATAGATCGCTGGCCACCGAGTAGTACACAAGTAGGACAGAGGGGAATAGCACTTCGTAGACTTTGGAAATGGAGCCTGAACAAAGTATAAACATTCTCCATGTAATTTAAACAAGGCATAGAGTCTCCTGACATCCAGAATGTCAAGGGTACTACCTAAAATTACTCAGCTAATGAAAAACTAGGGAAATTTCAATTCAGGGAAAAGAGAATCACCAGGTACCAACATTGATGTGACGTATATGTTGGAATTATCTGATAAAGATTTTAAAGCAGCTGTAACAAAAATACTCCCAACAAGTAAACACTCTTAAAGCAAGTAGATCGATAGAAATAGAAAATATCAATAAGAAGTAAAAAATATAATTACCAAAATAAGCTCACTGGATGGGCTTAGTGGCATTATGGAGATGACAGTGGAATTAGTGAACCTGAAGGTAAATAGAAACTATCTAATCTGAGCAATAGATAAAAGATTGAAGAGAGCCTCAGGGCCCTGTGAGACAATACCGAAATGTTTAACATTTGTATCATTGAAGTCCCAAAAAAGAAAAATTGAAGTATAGAAAAAATACTGAAGAAATAATGGCTGAAAAATTCCCAACTTTAGTGAAAGACATTAACTTGTGGATCCATGAAACCCAGCAAACTCCAGCATGATAAAAAAAATCCTTGCTTGGGAGCTTCATAATCAGACTGCTGAGAACTACAGACAAGGGAAAGACCTGGAAAGCAGCCAGAGAAAAAGGATGAAGGATAGAAAGAAAAAGAAAAAGGATAACATATAGGGCGGCAGTGATTTCAGTTCTGTGGATTTTCCATCAGAAATCATGGCAGTCAGAAGGAAGTAGAACAACTTAAAAAGTACTCAGAGGAAAGAACTGTCAACCCAGCATTATCTGTCCAGCAAAAATAGCCTTCAGCATTGAAGGTGAAATAGTTTCTCATATGAAGGAAAAGTAAGAAAATTCATTGATGGATTTCTAAAAGAATTGCAGAAGGAAGTTCTTCAGATAGAAATTATAAGAAGGGAACTGGAACATCAGAAATGAAGAAAGTACAACAGAAATGGTAAATATATATATGTAAATACAATACACTGTTCTTCTGAGTTATTTAAAATATCTTCAAAGGTTAAAAGCAACAGTAATATCTTCACCTTACTGAACAGAACAGGATTTGAACATAGTCTGGCTTCAGAGACCATGTTCTTAACTACTATAGTATATTGAAATTAGATAAAATAAAACAAGTAAAACTTCTGTTGAAATGTTAAACCAAATGTTTTCACTGTTCTTGGCCGCCACCTCCTTCTATTCCTTCTTTCCTATCCCTCCTTCATCATTATCATAGGTAACAGTTCTTGAGCACTTAGCCAGGTACTGTGACTGTTAACTCAGTTAATTCTCACAATTCAGCTTGAGGTAGCTAAGAAAATTATTCCCATTTTTTGTGTGGGGAAACTGAGGCTTGGTGCAGTTAATTAACTTTACAAGATCACCTAGCTAGTCAGTGCCAGAGCCTGAATTCTTTGGAATAATCTGACCTTTTTCTCTGGTTTTATTCACAACTTGTGGTTATTCAAAACTCATTCTTAAATGTTGATATGTGAATTCACAAAGTAAGAAGTGGAAAATCTGCCAGGAACCACAAAATGGATGACTGGTATCTCTTGCTGGTTGGTTAGGAAATTCAGCCCATGTATCAAAACAGGTGGTGCTCATCTCATATGAGCTCTTTTGATACTTCTCAGTAGATATCAAAAACCAACTTTCCAAATGTGTTTTCGTTATGCAAATATACTTTTATGTCAAAAGGAAAAAATATTGCTAGGCATTTTTTTTCTTTCATTTTTTTAGACATACCTCTTAACATCTCAGAATGCTAAGATTTCTTAGACTATATTGTGGAGGTTGAAATCATGTTCATCAGGTCAGCATCCTTCCTTGAAACTTTCCCCCACAGTCCCAGAGCTCTTCAATTTCTCCATGTAGAAAAGTGATCTAGCTTCTAACATAGATCAACACAGTTGACCTTTGAACAACATGGGGGTCGGGAGCTTTGATCCCCGCATAGCTGAAAATCCACATATAACTTTGTTCCCCCAAACATAACTACTAACAGCCTACTCCTAACTAAAAGCCCTACTAATAATAGAAACAGTTAATCAATACATATTTTTTATGCTATGTGTATTACTTGTTATATTCTTACAATAAAGTAAGCTAGAGAAAAGAAAATGTTAAAGTCATATGGAAGAGAAAATAGACTTACAGTATTGTACTTATTTATTGAAAAAAAACTCACATGTAAGTGGACTTGTGAAGTTCAAACCTGTATTGTTCAAGGGTCAACTGCAATTTAGTACTTGATGTTCTGTCTTAAATGCAGTCAACATATTTTCATATGAGAATATTTTCTTACTGCCATAAAATTGTAGATGTTTGTAGAGCAGAGAGCGTCTCTCATATATTTTTTTTCTAATATGTATAATATAACTAGGCAGAAAAGTTGTCCAGTAGCTAACTGTATGACCTGGATGATTTAGACTCCGGTGTAATTACTTATACACAGGGTTTGGGTTTTTCTTTTCTCCCCATAGTGTGAAAGGCATTGCCCTTTACCCGTACAGCCAGGTAAGTAACGGCATGAACACTGAACAAGATTATTTTTGTGTCCTTTCAGGATTCAGTGACTTTCACGGATGTGGCCATAGACTTCTCCCAAGATGAATGGGAACGGCTGAGTCTTGCTCAGAGGACTTTGTACAAGAACGTGATGCTAGAGAACTACAGGAACCTGCTTTCACTGGGTAAGAGTGTCTTCCTCCTCCCCGTGGAGTCCTTCCACCTCAGTGGTCTTTTATGCCTTTATCAGCATTTCCTTACAATATCCCTTTTCTCTCAGTACTTCTGGACTGGGTCATAGCTCTGCAGTATCCACAACGTAGCCAGTTTTCTTATCTGTCCTTCTGTGCAGGTCTCTGCATTTCTAAACCAGATGTAATCTCCTTATTGGAGCAAGGTAGAGAGCCTTGGATGACGAAAGGAGAGAGGACAAGAGGCCTCTGCCCAGGTGAGTGCAGATAACTATTGGGGAAACTATTCTCAAGATGTTTCTTCTCTTAAACAAAAATTTTCTTCTCTAATACTGGTTGGAAAACACTTCTTAAAATCCCTCTCAAATTGAAACTTTTTGTTCTAACACTGTATTTTAAATGGATCTTCTCCACTGGTGTGACATGCTACTTTCACCTTTACTGAGTTCCTGCAAATACCACAATCTGTTTGTGAACTCTTTTATGTTCTATGATGTTTACCTAGTTCTCAACTATCATATTGTTATAATTATTTCTGATGTCCAGCATTTCTGAATTCTTTAGACAAATTTGTGTTTAGTTTTTTGAACTGGTTTAAGTATTTTCTTTAAAATGTGAGCTTATCAGGGTTACAATTATTATAGCTAAGCTCGTCCCTTTGCTTTTAGTTATTTTTGTCTTTGGTGTTTCTGTTTTGTTATTTATTTTTGCATTATGTCTGTTTTTTTTTCCTTCATACCTTCCTACTCCTTGAATTGAAAAGGTTTTTAGTCCTACAAGGTATTACACTAATGTCTTTATATATTTTTAAATCTGTATTTTAAAATTCATCCGCTTGAGATTCAAAACATCATCATTTGATACTCATACAAAAGATGAATAAATTAGGTAACTAACCTTACTTCCTTTCTCTTTGTTCATCATCTCCCCACTTTTGTTGTACTCATTGGGATTTTTGGCCCAGTTTATCTTTTTTAATTTATTAATTTTTTCCCTGCCTTGCTTGAAAGGTGTTTTTCTTGTATGAAAACTAGATAAGAGTTTATAGATTATGTATTACAGTGGAATCAGCCTCAAGTGAGCTGGTTACAGTTTATTCTGTAGCTTGTAGTTTGGCTTTTTCCTGCTTCCAGTTCTTATAGGTTCAAGAAGAAAATGTTCGTAGGTCACTTATAGCCCTAATGGTGTACATTAGTAAATAGGAAATAAATAAACATCCAACTCAGGATATTAGAAAACAAAACAAAGTGAGCCTAAGGAAAACTAAAATAACCTATGTATAGTGACTTACACTGCTGGAGGTAAAAGTAGAACTAGAAGATAGTAGATTTAATGAAAATCAAACTGGTGCTTCTTTAGAAAACCAATAAAACACATAAACTGTCATATATATATAAACAAATGAGAGAAGACAAGAAATAATAGTAAGTAACCATTGACGCATAAGTACTTAAAAGAATCACATAAAAAAAAAAGAATCTCATGAATCTAGTTTCCTCAATTTTCTATTAGTAATTTGAAAACCTAGATGAGACAGATAATGTTTTAGGAGAATATAAATTACTGCAACTGACACCAGAGGAGATAGAAAATTTAAACAGATTGGTTACCATTTAAGAAATGTAGAAAGTTATCTCAGAACTGCCTCCCCCAAGAACAAAAGCAACAACTCCCAATATTTTCACAAATAAATTCTGTAAAACCTGTAAGGAAAAATACCAACATTGTTTAAAATGTTCCATGACAGAGAGTAAAAAAGAGGACTTTAAAAAATTGTGTTGATGAAGACAAAATAACATTTGATGCCAAAATCTTACCAAAATAGCATCAAAAAGGGAAAATACAGACAAATCTCAATTATGAATATTGGTACATAATTTTAAATAAAAAGTCATATTGAAATAATACACCAGAGCCCAGGAGGGTTTATTCCAGAAATGCAAGGATGGTTGCATTGCCTAACCTTATATAAGAATTGTCAAAGACCTCTGTGGTCTTCAGTAACTGATTCACATGGTTTCACTTTGGAAGTTTCCATTCTTCTAGCATTAAGTAAAGGAGACATTTGCTTTCTCAATATCTTTCAGACTTGGAGTATGTTTGGATGACCAAGGAATTGTCTCCAAACCAGGGCATTTATGAAGAAAAATTATCCCAGGCAATGATAATGGAAAGACTTCCAAGCTATGACCTTAAATGTTCCCCATTAGGGGTGAACTGGAAATGTGAAGACCTATTTAAGAGGGAGCTGGTAAGTCAGAAGACACACTTTAGTCAAGAGACAGTCACTCATATAGATACCCTTACTGAGAAAAGAGACCACTTTAAGAAGTCTGGGACAGTTTTTCATCTGAATAGATTATCTTATTTAAAGCAAGTATTTCCCATCGAAGAGAAAATATATAATTTTGACACAGATAAGAAAAGTTTAAAAACACATTCATTTGCAAAAAAACACAAGCAAGTCTATGGAGAAAAGAAACTTTTGAAATGTAATGACTGTGAGAAAACTTTCAGCAAAATCTCAACCCTTAATCTTCATCAAAGAATTCATACTGGAGAGAAGCCCTATGAATGTATTGAATGTGGAAAAGCCTTTAGCCAGAGTGCCCACCTTGCTCAACATCAGAGAATACATACAGGAGAAAAACCCTTTGAATGTACTGAATGTGGGAAAGCCTTCAGTCAGAATGCTCATCTTATTCAACATCAGAGAGTTCACACTGGAGAAAAACCTTATCAATGTAAGCAGTGTAATAAAGCCTTCAGCCAGCTCGCGCATCTTGCTCAACACCAGAGAGTTCACACTGGGGAGAAACCCTATGAATGTATTGAATGTGGGAAGGCTTTTAGTGATTGTTCATCCCTAGCTCATCATCGAAGGATTCACACTGGAAAGAGACCATATGAATGTATTGACTGTGGGAAAGCTTTCAGGCAGAATGCTTCTCTTATACGTCATCGGAGGTATTACCACACTGGAGAGAAGCCATTTGATTGTATTGATTGTGGGAAGGCTTTCACTGATCACATAGGCCTTATTCAGCATAAGAGAATTCATACTGGAGAGAGACCTTACAAATGTAATGTGTGTGGGAAGGCTTTTAGCCACGGCTCGTCCCTGACTGTACATCAGAGAATTCATACAGGAGAGAAACCTTATGAGTGTAACATCTGTGAGAAAGCTTTTAGCCATCGTGGCTCACTTACTCTTCATCAAAGAGTTCATACTGGAGAGAAACCCTATGAATGTAAAGAATGTGGAAAGGCTTTTCGGCAGAGCACACACCTTGCTCATCATCAGAGAATTCATACTGGAGAGAAACCTTATGAATGTAAGGAATGCAGCAAAACTTTCAGCCAGAACGCACACCTTGCGCAACACCAGAAAGTACACACTGGAGAGAAACCTTATGAATGTAAGGAGTGTGGGAAGGCTTTCAGTCAGATTGCACACCTTGTTCAACACCAGAGAGTTCATACTGGTGAGAAGCCTTACGAATGTATTGAATGTGGGAAGGCCTTTAGTGATGGCTCGTATCTTGTTCAACATCAGAGACTGCACACTGGCAAAAGACCATATGTATGTCTTGAATGTGGAAAGGCATTCAGACAGAGGGCATCCCTGATTTGTCACCAGCGGTGTCATACAGGTGAGAAACCTTATGAATGTAATGTTTGTGGGAAAGCCTTTAGCCATCGTAAATCCCTTACTCTACATCAAAGAATTCATACAGGAGAAAAACCTTATGAGTGTAAGGAATGTAGCAAAGCCTTCAGCCAGATTGCCCATCTTACACTTCATAAGAGAATTCATACTGGAGAAAGGCCCTATGAATGTAAAGAATGTGGGAAAGCCTTCAGGCAGAGCGTACATCTTGCTCATCATCAGCGAGTTCATACTGGAGAGTCATCCTCAATTACTCCCTCCTCCTCACCCCCATACCACCAAGTCCTCTAGATTCAATCTTCTAAATGCCTCTAGGATCTGTCCACTTTTTCCCAGGCTGTGGCCCATCATCATAGTCCCAGATGAAACCATTTCATTTTTTTTTTAAGATTTTATTTATTTATTCGACAGAGATAGAGACAGCAAGAGAGGGAACACAAGCAGGGGGAGTGGCAGAGGAAGAAGCAGGCTCATAGCGGAGGAGCCTGATGTGGGGCTCGATCCCATAACGCCGGGATCACGCCCTGAGCTGAAGGGAGATGCTTAACCGCTGTGCCACCTAGGCGCCCCGAAACCATTTCATTTTTATTTTTACCGTAGTGTTACAACCATTATCCCTGTTGCTGCCCTCAAGTGCATTTTTTAAAAAAATTTTCTTTATTTATTTGAGAGAGAGCAAGAGAGAGAGAGAGTATGAGCAGGGATGAAGGGGCAGAGGGAGAGGGAGAAGCAGACTCCCTGCTGAGCAGGGAAGCCTGATGCAGGGCTTGATCCCAGAACCCTGGGATCATGACCTGAGCCGAAGGCAGACACTCAACCGACTGAGCCACCCAGGCACCCCTCAAGTGCATTTTTAACACTGTAGCCAGCTTAATCTTTTAAAAATAAAAATCTATGTTACTTCCCCATTTAAAATATTTGTCTTTAAGAATATGTTAGATAGTCCATTTAAAGGGCTTAGCACACAATCCTTGACATATAATTAGTGCCATTAAGGTAAAGGTTTCCTTGCTGTCTTGTTTAACTGCATGTAAAATCTAGTAGGTCAAGACTAAGAAACCTATAGATTTTAGAGACGACAAAGGACTCTCTACCTTCCCAGGAGGTAGAAAAATGAACACATTCAGAATTGAAAGATTCTGTGATGAACAAGGTAACAGTGGTGGCTTACCATTCCCTCTGTATGAATAAATACAAGGACTTTGTAGCATTGCTGATGAGGGACTCCCACTTTCCCTGGCACCTAGAATTTAGAATAGGCCTGTTAGAACAAAGGCATCTGGTAGAATGTAGGACCAGCCAGGTATTAAAAGCAAACTAAAGTCGGCAAGCTAGAAAACTTGAATAGATTAATAGCCATGAAATAAACAGAAAGAGGTAGTTTAACACTTTCACCTGTAGAAAAACACAAACAATTCCTGTGATATTTGAATCGTTCTAGAGCATAAAATAAATACAGTAAAGCTGCCCATCTTATTCTATGAGACTGGCAAAACTGGTACCAAACAAAAACATATGCTGCAATTAGCTTATGAATGTAGATGTTATAAGTTAAACTTACTTTTTAAATATTAAAAGGTAGAGTAGATGGAAAGCTAGACGTGTCTTTGTATAGAAAGAGTCTGGCAAAGATATTTCTCCCTGTGTTAAATATGTAAATTAATTGATAGTCCAATAAAAATTCCAATGTATTTTTAAGTTGAGAAGCTGATTCTGACCACCTATAGAGTATGGAATTGTGGTGTAGGAAGGCATGTAGTACTCACTTACTTAACAGTAACCGAGCATTTACTGATGTGCAAGGCCCTGTTTTAGGTGCTGGGGATACAGCAGAGTGCAAAATATGCGAGTTTTTGCCCTGACAGACCTAGTGGGAGAAGACAGACAAAGTTGAAATACGTATTATGTGATAAGTATGCAGTATGTACCATAACGAGAGATCACTGAAAGAGGGCGCTAGGGAGCAATGGCAAGGAGCGCCTTACTATTCCCAGAACGGATGGGCATTAGAAGCAGGTAACTGTCAGACACAGTGGGCATAACGAGAATAGTCATTTTAGTCCTAAGGTAGATAATTATGCTTTCAGTGTTGCAGGAAGAGAGACTTGATGGTTTAAGAAGGATCATGAGAGTTCTCTTCACTCTATGTCAATAGTGATTTTGGGTCTGGTGGAGGGTTTTTTGTTTCTGTTTTTTTGTGGTGGTTTTTTTTTTGTTTGTTTGTTTTTTTGGTAACAGCCTTACTGAGATATAATTCACATACCATACAATTCACCCATTTAAAGTACACGATTCAGTGACTTAGTATGTTCAGATTTGTGCAACCATTGCATTTCATTACCTAGAAAAGAATACCCCCACTCCTGGAGGAGTACTCTTACTGGGAGCACACAGTGCATTTGGGTTCTCTCTTTTGACGGTTGCCTGTGGCAGCATAGAAGGCCGTGTGAGGGGAGCTCTTATCCAGAGGGCATGAGTGCTAGAAAATGGAGCTTTGGGGTTCTCTTTACTTTGGAATAGAGACTAGGGGATGGGTGGTCCTATTAGACTCCCCTAATGTATGATAAAAAGGATTTTTCATTGCAGTGGGGAGAAGATGGATTAATCAAATGGTATTGGACACTTAGCTCTATGGAAAGACAGAACTATACCTTGTACACTAATGAAGCTCTGAAAAAGCAAACTAAGTACAGTATTAAAGTACAAGAAAACCAATATTTCTCTAACTTTGAGGCAGACCTTCTAAAGTATTACACATAACCTAGGAACTGACATTAAGGTAACATGTATGTGTGGAAAATATCAGAGTCAAAGTCAAATACACAAATATGAAATTGGAAGAAAATGTTTACAAACCTATATAACAGGATAATAATCCCTGGTATTCAAAGCATTATTACAAATAAATAATAGTAACACTGGCAATTCAGTAGAAAAAATGGACGAAGCTAATGGCCAGTTCAAAGAAGATGAGAAAACAGCTAGTGGAAATGACCCAGTATCACTAGTAATCAAGGAAATGCAAAATAAAGTGATGTTATATCTACCTTTTTCCCCAATAGGTTGATTTTAAATCACAGAAAAGTGATCGTATCTAGTGACTGTGTCAAAAACAAGACAATTCCATTGTCGGTTATATAAATTTATGTGTGTATATACCATTGGAATCATTATTCCTCAGAAACCAAAGTGTACAAAGGTAGGTAAATGTATAATGGCAAAAATAATTTTTAATGGTGATCTCAACTCTATTAGAAACTATTAGGGTACTGGGTAAATGGGTAAGTTAATTATGGTGTATTCATTCAATAGAATTACAGCAGCTGTTGGAAAAAGAACTATAAATGTGTATATAGCCATAGAAGGATAGTTGTATTAATACTAAATGGAAAACATTTTCAGATCTGTATTCCAGTATAAACTCATGATTGCAATATCAAAAATAAAACTTAAAATATGTATTTTTTTGTTTCTGCCCTGTTTTCCATGCCTCCTTCTTTTGAATACACCATCTCTTTTTGAGTAGCTGATCATCCTGTACCATATGGCTTTGATGGTCTTGGCTAATCAGATTCTCTCTGGACTTTGAATGACAGTTGGGTCTGTGTCATCCAGTGTCAGCTCCCTAAAGGGATGCCGCTGGTGTTCTCATGGCTGAGGTCTTTGGGGTCACTCTAGTTTTTGTGCTTCCTAAGGCTGTAATTCCTTGAACTACCCACTATCCTTCCAGTATTTCATTTTTTTACCTGCATTTGCTTGCAATTAAAGAAGCTTAACCAATACAGAGTTTGGTATGAAGATTGGGCCATAGGCCGTAGAATCTTTGGAAAATTTGAGGTATTAGGGATTGGTTTTTAGGTGAGGTGGAGCAAGTAGGACTCCCGTTTCTTTTCTAGCCTAGGAAAGTGAGAGCTCATGGTGTGTACTGGGTAAACATCCCAGAAAATTTTTATCTGTAGTCAACCTGAGATGAATAGAGGTCAGGGATTCTGGATTATGGCAGTTTAAAGAGGAAGGGGAATGCTAAGTCCAAAGAGTGTATATGATGCTGGTATCTAATTGCTTCGGGTCATTTAAAGCTCAGATCTTGAACTTCTGGCATCAAGGCAAAACATTTCAATTAAGGATCTTTGTATAATATTGTTGAAAGATGTCTTATGCTATTTGAAGTCATAGGGTTAAGATTACTCAACCAAATCGAAAGACTCCTTTGATGGTTTGCTCAAGTAGGGATGCTGTTAAATTCCATATTTTATCGTAGAGTGGTTTTTATGGAATGAATTGTATCCCCCCCCCCATTCATATGTTGAAGCCCTAAATTTAATGTGACTATACTTGGAGATAGGCCTTTAAAGGAGGAAATTAGGGGCGCCTGGGTGGCTCAGTCGTTAAGCGTCTGCCTTCGGCTCAGGGCGTGATCCCAGCGTTCTGGGATCGAGCCCCACATTGGGCTCCTCTGTTGGGAGCCTGCTTCTTCCTCTCCCACTCCCCCTGCTTGTGTTCCGTCTCTCGCTGGCTGTCTGTCTCTCCGTCAAATAAATAAAATCTTTAAAAAATAAAAAATAAAAAAAAAATAAAGGAGGAAATTAAGATTAAATGACGTGACAAGGGTAGGGCCCTAATCTGATAGGACTGGTATCCTTATAAGAAGAGGAAGAGACACCAGAGCTACTAGAGAGAAGTTGTGGCAACAACTGAGAAAGGTTTCTGACAATTTACCCCAGATGGACTGACCTTGACCTTTACAGGAAGTTGGTCTGGAGGTGACACTGGAGCCATGTGATAAATTGAAGGAATCGACATTTCTAGATCATAGCAGGAAAAACTCTGACTCTTTACTCCCAATTGTGGCTTTCACACGAAGTGTTTTTGCTTGTTGTATCCAAGGAGCCTGCAACTCCAAGTACATGTACCTCATGGAACATTCTGGAACTCTCCTCATAATGGCAATAAGTGGTTATCTCTGGGCTGCTTTTCTTGAGACTAGACATTATTAATATGGTTTTCAAAAGGGGATAGTCTCATTTAGAAACAATATAGCATAGCTCAGATTGGGACTGACAACGTCAAGGATTTCTTTCTACCCAACATTCCTGAGATTTTAATTAATGTTATTGGAATTTTAAAATATAGTGTTTTCATAGAAATAGACTTTAACCAAGTTCCAAATAATTTTAAAGGAAAAATGATCAAAGGAGAGAAAATATGCCTCAGCAAATTAAGTAGACATAAGTGGCTTAAAATGAATGCTAATGTTGAAAATTCAAAATGATTTAGAAAGCACACATTGGTTTGAAAACGTGAAACGTGAAGTTTTTCTTGGGGTCTGTAAAGTCAGTTATGTAAACTTATCAGTTGAAAATTTAGTTTTTAAAAATCTTAATTTTTTCTTCTTTGAGAAAATTTTAGATAGTCTAAAAATGTCACTTCAATACGTAGAACAAGAACAGGGTCTTGAGAGAACAAGTCTCAAGATGAAGTGATCTTTTAAGATACATGAATATTTTGTAAATGGCTACATACACAATAAGTTGCCACTCATTCCAAACTTCCAGTAAATGACAAAGGAGAAAGAAATGGTCAGAATCTGATTTTTAAAAGAATAAAGAGAAAAGAACTATATGTAAAAATGAGGTACCTGCTAGCCTTTCATCCTATGTACCTGGTTCTGAGGGTGGGAGGGGCGGCTTAGCCTGGGCACCAGATCTCACCAGAGGATCTCTGCCTCTGGTAAGTCACACGGTTCTTAAATGAGAGGACAGTTGGTTGCTGAATTCAGGAACTTAGGCCCCAGCTCTAGGATTTGGAAGGTTCAGGAAAAAGAGTCCTGGGATGGGGAAGGGTCTGCTCCACTGACGAAGAAAATCCAGTTAGGGCCATAGGTGATGAGAAAGCTAGCCCCCTGAACAGGGTGAGGACCTGGGGCTAGAGCTTCCCCTGTTCCACGGGGACAGTGTTATAGACCGAATGTGCCTCCTCCAAATTCATATGTTGAAACCTAATCCCTAAGGCGGTGGTATTAGGAGATGGGGTCTTTGGAGGGCGACTAGGTCATGAGGGCAAAGAGTACTCACGAATGGGATGCCAACCCAGCTCATGGAGTGGAGGGGGCCACACTCCATCCCTTGTGTCCTCCTCAAAACCAACTCCACACCTGGCACATGCACTGAGAGCCTGTAATACTGGTAATGCTGTCTGACAGTAGGTCCTTTCTCTCTCTCTACTTGGAAGTAGGATGTCCCCTATCTGGCATCTCTGTTGCTCAGGGCATCCCCGAGCAGACCCATGGGCTCTGATCTCCTGCATTTTTTGGGCTGGGTCATTTGTGGATTATTCATTAAAAATGAACCCCGTCATGGAGCCAGTACTCGTGAGCTGGCAATGTCTAAGACATCCTGAGAGACAGCCAGAGGGCAGGACAGCTGGACCCACAGCCCTGCCTGCAACATCACCAGACTCCCACCTGCTGGCTGGTACCATGGATCCTGATTCAGGTGCTCTGGAAGAAACAGGCTCAGCCTGCAGCCTCCACAGTTCCTCCCAGGCTACCCTTGCCTGGGTCCATTTATCCATCACACACACACACAAAGGCAGCAGCAGCAGTGGTATCTCCGTGTTGAAGGAACCAGGCACTTACTTGCCTTGGTACCGTCTGGTTCCCAGAGCTTCTCCTTCAGGAAAGAGGAAGGGCAGAGAGTGTTAGCCCCCAGCTGTTAGCCTCTGGGTGAGGCCGGGATGGTGACTGTGCCCAGAAGAGGAACTTCAGATCCTCAGGGCCTTAGGGCTTGGGCAGCTCTGGAAGAACCTCTAGTCCCACCTCCCCAGGTGCCGTAGTTTGGGAGGGCTGTCATAATGAAATACCACAGGCTGGGTGACGTAACCACAGAAATGTGTTTTCTCATAGTTCTGTAGAGGCAAAATAGAGGTGTGGGCAGGGTTGGTTTCTTCTGAGGCCTCTCTCCTTGGCTTGTAGATGACCACCTTCTCTCTGGGTCTTCATGTGGTCATCCGTCTGTGCTGTCTGTGCCCTAACCTCTTCTTATAAGGATACCAGTCAGATTGGATTAGGGCCCACACAAACGGCTTCATATTAACTCACCTCTTTATTTGTTTTTATTTATTTTTTAAAGATTTTATTTATTTATTTGACAGAGCAGGAGACAGCCAGAGAGAGAGGGAACACAAGCAGGGGGAGTGGGAAAGGAAGAAGCAGGCTCCCAGCGGAGGAGCCCGATGTGGGGCTCGATGTGGGGCTTGATCCCAGAACAGCTAGATCACGCCCTGAGCCAAAGGCAGACGCTTAACGACTGAGCCACCCAGGCGCCCCTAACTCACCTCTTTAAAGACCTTATCTCCAAACATGGTTACATTCTGAGGTACTGAGGCAGGGGGGTTAAGGCTTCAACATGAATTTTGGAGGGATGCAAGCCAGCCCCTAACACCAGCACCAGAGTTTGAGGTCTCTGAAATGTCTCTGATGGATAACAGTAGTTTCTTATCCCAGTAAAAGTTAGTTTATCACAGGCAGTGAGGGGTGGGGCTCCGCTCTACTCAGTCTTACAGGGACACAGACCTCACCTGTCAGTGGCTCCTTCATCCCCCAGGGACTCAGAGTTCTCATTTGGATCCTCTACATTTTGTAGGCAAATGAGGGACGTAACACAAAAGTACTTTTATCCGAAATCTATAACGAACTCTTAAAACTCAACAGAAAATAACCAATTGAAAAATGGGCAAAGGATCTGGAGAGACAGCTTACCAAAGATATACAGATGGCAAATAAGCATAGGAGATAGTCACCATCATGTTATTAGTACACCACAGATTTTTTTTTTTTTAATTTGTTTTGAGAGAGAGAGAGGCTGACCGAGTGGGGGGAGGAACAGAGGGAGAGAATCCTCAAGCAGACTCCCTGCTGAGCTTGGAGCCTGATGCAGGGCTTGATCCTAGGACCTATGAGATCATGACCTGAGCCAAATGCTCAACCAACTGAGCCACCCAGGTGCCCCAGGAAACCACAGATTAACGAGATGTCACTACAAACCTATTAATATGTCAAAAATCCAAAAGGAACTCAGAATACCAAAAGCTGGCGAGGCTGTGGAGCAACGGGAGCTCTCATTCATTACTGGCGGGAAGGCACTTTGGAAGAGAGTTTGGCAGTGTCTTCAAGGCTAAACCTAGTCTTAGCATCCAGCAGTCATGCTCCTAGGTATTTACTCAAATGAGTTGAAAGCATGTCCACACAGAAAGCTGCACATGGATGCTTATAGCAGTTTTATGGAAGCAAACGAGATGTCCTTTAATAGGTGAATGGGTGAACAGACTGCGGTACATACAATAGATTATTCAGTAGTAAATACAGTTGAGCTATCAAGCAAAAAAACAAACAAACAAACAAACAAACAAAACCTTAAATGCATACAAAATGCTAAGTGAAAGAAGCCAGTCTGAAAATGCTATATATTGTCTGATTCCCACTATGTGACATTCTGGAAAAGGCAAAACTATGGAGGCAGAAAAAATATCAGTGGTTGCAAGGGGCTCACTGAAGATGGAGATGAACAGGTAGAGCACAGGGCATTTTTAGGGCAGTGAGACTATTCTGTATGGGACTGTAATGGTGGATACGTATTATGCATTTGCCAAAACCCTCCAAAGTGTACAATACAAAGAGTAACCTTAATGTAAATGATGGAGTTTAATTAGTAATGTGTCAATATAGGTTCATTGATTGTAACAAATATGCCACACGAATGCCAAGTGTTTAATAATAGAAGAAATTGTGTGCGGGTAGGTGGGTACATGAGAACACTCTGTACTATCTGCTCAATTTTTCTGTAAACTTAAAATTGTTCTAATAGTCTGTCAGTAAAAAAACAAAATAAAAACAAAACAAAAACAAAAAACCACAATGCGATATCAGTACACACTTACCAGAATGGCTAAAATTTTAAAAACACAGCAACATGAAATATTGGCAAAGATTTGGAGTAACTGTGTATTTCATAAATTGTTGGTAGGGATTTAAAATGGTATAGCTATTCTGGGAAACAGTGTGGCAGTTTCTTTAAACAAGAAAAAAGCTAAAAATGCGAATACCATACGACCTACAAATTGGATCCCTGGGCATTTATCACCGAGAAACAAAGATGTTCACACAAAACCTGTCATAAGGAAACAGCAGTGAAAGGGCAATCTATGAAATGGGGGGATGTTTGCAAAACAAATATCTGCTAAGGGTTAATAGCCAAAATACATGTGATTTTACCACAATGAAAAGAAAAGGAAAAACAAAAACACCTGTAATAGCCCCAAACTGGAAACATGCCAGATGTGATACCCAAATTGTGTTATGTCGCTACCACAGGACAGAATTTGGCAATAAAGTAATAAACTACTGATTCATATAACAACTTGGATAAATCTCGAGAATTATGCTGAATGGGGAAAAAAAAGCCTATATATAACATTTTTAAAAACAAAATTATGGATGTAGAGAATAAATTAGCGATGGGGTTAAGGAAGGATGGGGTCTGGAGGAAAAATGGGTGTGGCTATGAAAGAGCCACATGGAGGAACCTAGTGGTGATGGAAATATTGTCTATCTTGACAACATCTACATCAATATCGTATTTCTGGTATTGCAAGATGTCACCGTTGGGGGCGA
This sequence comes from Ursus americanus, assembly GCF_024610735.1. Lineage (NCBI taxonomy): Eukaryota > Metazoa > Chordata > Mammalia > Carnivora > Ursidae > Ursus > Ursus americanus. The sequence goes on from NC_142147.1 coordinate 56,880,457, forward strand.
CCAGGTGAAGGATACAGGGGATCTTTCTGTATGGTTTACATTTTATTTTTTGCAACTGCATGTGAATCTACATTTATCTCAAATAAAATATTCAATTAAGAAATCATGAGCCACCACCTAAGGTTAGCTGATTTTTATATTTCTGTGGTCATTCATTCAGCAAATGCTTTTGTACCTGGCTTCCCGATTCCGGGTTTATGGTGCAAGAGGGTCCCAGCCAGGAGGCCTGGTTCCTCCCCCAACAACCCCACTTTGCTCTTGTGTGACCTCTCGTCTGCACCACTTTCCTTACGTAAACAGTAGCTTGGTTGTGAGGATTAAATGAGCTCATAAATCATAAAATGCCAAGAACAGAAGCTGGCACATAGGAAACATAAGAAGGGTCAATATATATATTTTTTTCTTATGATCACTTGCTTCTTTGCATCAGGGTAAATCAGCGTGATCAGCAGGTTCTAGAAAGCTGTGCGGTATTGTCCCTCAGTGCGGTCCTTAGGCCGGGCAGCAGGATGGCACCCAGAAAAGGGTTTTCTCTGCCTTTACCCACGACCCCTCTTTTTCTGGAATTTTCCCTCCCCACTTCTTTCCTCCCCCCTCTCCTCCTCTCCCTCTTCCCTCCTCAACCCTACTTTCTTTTCTCTTTCCGCCCTGTTCCTGCTTCTTGGAGAACTTTCTCTCCTCACCTCTTCTCCCCTTCTCCGATCTTCCTCCCTCCTCCAGGTACCTCCTCCCATCTCTTCTCTTCTCCTCCCTCCCTTTCCCTGCCTGTCCTCCTCCCTACCCCTCCTTCCTAAGCCTCCCCCTCTCCCCTTCCCCTCCCTGACCTTTCTCCTCGCTCTCCCCTCTCGTCCTCTCTCCCCTCCTCCCTCTCTCCTCCCCTCCTTCCTCCCACCTCTCCCCCTCCCCTCCTCCCTCCCACCTCTCCCTCTCCCCTCCTCCCTCCCACCTCTCCCCTCTCCCCTCCTCCCTCCCACCTCTCCCCTCCTCCCTCCCACCTCTCCCCCTTTCCTTCCCCTCTCTCCTCCCCTTCCCCTCTCTTTTCCCCTCCCCTCCCCCCTCTCCTCCCTTTCCCCCCTCCCCCTCGCTCTCGCCCCGCCCTCTCCCTCCTCCCCCGACACACCCCGCCTCCGCCTCCTAGGTCGCCGTGCGACTGGGACCTCCCGGGGATGGAAGGGCGCGATCGGATCTCGGGTGAGCTCGGCTCCGCTCGGCTCTGCTCGGCGGAAGGCCCGAAGGCAGGCGGCGGCGCGCGGGCCTCTGGGTAGTGTAGTCCGTCCGACCGCGCAGGCGCAGTGCGGCCGGGCGGGCCCAGCGGGCGCGGGTCATTGTCCTGGCGGAGCGGCTCGGGTGAGTCCGGCTGCGGGCGGGGCGGGGCGGGGCAGGAGGAGAGGGGGGAGGGGCGGGGTTCCTCACCCCGCTCCCGGTGCGCGGACCGACTCTCGCCCGGGGGAGGTGAGGGGCGTGCGGACCGCGGGCGGGGAGGGGCTGGGGAGGCTTTGAGGGCTGTGGAGAGGGGGCTCCGGTCGAAAAGGAGAAAGGAGGCGGATCCGTGTGCCTGACCGCGTGTGCGCTGGCTCCGCCGTCGTGCCCGTGTGTAAGTCCGCGCGAGTCGGGGCGGCCACCTGCGCGCCTGCTTCCTGCGCGCCTGCCTGCCGTGATGTCTGTGGGTGCGCACCTGTGACCGGTGCTGGCCTGTGCGCGTCTGTGCGCGTGTCCGCCTTCATTCGCGGGGCCAGAGTGCGTCTGAGGGTGCCGGCCCCGGGCGCACCTGTGTCCGGTCCTGGACTCTGGCGCTGTGTCTTTGGGTGTGGGGTGTGTCTGTCTGAGGCCCACCCCCGTCAGCGTGTCCGCCTGTGTCGCGGTCTTTGGCCATTGCAGGGTGCGTGTGTGTGAGTGCGTCTGGGTGTGCCCCCCCAAAAGCTGGACAGGTGGGCCTCGCCTGGGCCCCCCAGAGGCCCCAGCTCCTTCCAGGCCCTCACAGACTTGTCTGGCCCCTCGAAGGCTCTGGAGAGGCTGGAGGCATGTGGGGCTGAGTGGGGTGCTCCTTTTCCTGCCTTTTCCTGCCTCCTCTCAGAGGGCCTTTTTCTGGGGAGTCCTGACCCTTACCCCGGCCTGACCTGGGGTTTATTCGTTCAGGGAATGTGTATTGGCCACTCAGAGTGCTGTTCTGGGCATTTTGCTGGGACTACCTCATTTAGACGCTTTCCAGTAACTCTGAGGTGGGAGCCCTTATCACCCCCATTTTACAGATGGGGAAACTGAGCTCAGAGACTAAGTCACTCAGCTCTGTACCCAGGCGTCTGGGTTCCAGAGCCCCCACGCTTAGCTACCAGACAAATGGGAAATTCTTTTTCCTTTCAACTCATCTGAGACAAAGTTCCAGGGTTTTTCCCCATGGGATTCTCCCCTAGAAACAATGGAAGGAAGGAAATACCAGAAAGCTCAGAGGAACAGGAGGAAGGAGGGAGCCACTGGCTTTGCAGCGGCCCAGATCTCGCGCCACACTGGGTTCAACAGTCCCCAGCCCTGTGCGTGTGTTACCTTACAGAGCCACTGTGAGTTCATGGGCTCCTTTTTAAAAAAAAAAATTTTTTTTAAATTACAGTTTGTGATTCCACTGCTATAAGGACAAATATAATCTGGGTTGGATTACATTCACCTTTTTTGATATTAGGGGCCCTTGGCTCGCTGTGCCTCGTAGTAAGTTGGCTCTGGTTCTGTCCATGTCCCGCCAAAGGAGCAAGTGTTGTTGACCTCACAGTGCAGGACAGGAGTCAGAGACGGCCAGTCCGAAAAGAATACCTTTTAAAAAGTTAAATCTTTTTTCAAACATTGCAACAGTAGTATGAAATTACTGCATCCAGGGAAACAAAAGAATACGAAGGAAATCAATGAATAACGCCTCCTTCTCACTCCCACTTTGTTCCCTCAAGGCACCGCCTGGTGTCCATCATTCCATGGCCTTCCCCAGGCTCAGAAATGCTGCACAGAAGCACACCCACCCACAGGTCCTGGTTTGTCTTTAAGTAGAGAGGTTAAAGTCAGGTATAAAACTCTGGTCTAACTTGTGTTTCTCACTTCGTGACATTACGGATGTGAGTAGATGCAGAACTAACCCCTCCTTTGTAGAGATGACCTGATCCTTCATAATGTGGCCTTTCCCTTACTGATGGGTACTTATTATTTTGTTCCCAGGACTTTTTGTTGGTTGGTTGGCCTTTTGCCTCTATGAATAGCGTTACGATAAACGTCTTTTTTCTGTGTTACAACCTTTTACGCAGAGCTTTTATCGCTATGGGCAGAGTCTCAGGGTTGCTGGGTTATGGGGTTCATATATTGCCAGCTCACTTTCTGGAAATGTGAGGGACTCCCATTCCTTCAGCTGTGTGCGAGAGGGCACATTTCTTTGTGTCTTTGCCAGCACCAGAAGTTTGCTCATCTATTCATTGCCCTCTGTGTTTGGGTGCCTCCTGTGTGCCATACATTGTCCTGGATGCCAGAGACACTGTGCAGAAATGATCATCTCTGCTTCCCAGGGGGTCGCATTCTGGTGGAGGGAAGACAGATGAGGAACTTGAGAACACCTCTTTAAAAAGACAGTTATTGATAATCATATGTGCTGTAGGAAGATGGTGGAGGGGGTGGGGGTGGTGCTGCTTGAGCTCAGGGGCCTGGGGGTGGGGGACTTACTTCTCCAAGGAGGTGACACTTAAGCTGACTGTGAGAAGGAGCTTGCCGTGGGAAGAGCATCCCCTGAAGAGGGAACAGCAGATGTGAAGACCAGTGTGCCTGGGGCCAAGTGTTGGAGGAGAGAGTGTAGTGGGAGGAGGATGGCCAGCAGGGGCAGACCATAAGGGACACATGGGCAGGTGGGAAGACTGTGGATGATTTCTCATGCTGTGGGAAGCCACAGGAGGGTTTTAAGCTGGAGGACATTTTTATTGAGGGCTTGCTACAGGCCAGACGTGGTGCTGTGGAGTCTGCGGATGGGAAGTGGTGAGAGACCTGAGCCCACTGTGGCTTCTTAGCCTCCGTGCCATTGGCAGTCTTTGCTGTGGGGCCCATCTTGTGCAGCTGCACGCTTGGTCTCCGCCCACCAAATGCCCATAGCAGCATGCTCTCCCAAGTTGTGGCACCTACAAATGTCTACAGACATTGCCAAATGTCTCCTGGGGCCAAAATCACCCCCTAGTGGAGAACTGGTGTTCTAAAGGCTTCTGCCAACCTGTCCTTACATGTGAGTTAAAATTACAACATTTGCTTGTGAAAGTGGGGGGCCCCCCTTTGGCCTCAAAAAGATCATTCTTTGTTTTCATGGTTCTTGCACTTTAAGAAACTCATTTGGAAATTAATGATTCTCGGTCCCCATCCCAGATGGTTTGACTCAGCGGTCTGGGCAGGGACCAAGGGATGTGTATTTTGAATAATAGTAAGCATCCCTGGTGATTTCGGGCTCCTTGAGAAATGGCACAGTAGTTAAAGGGCTTTTGTATACGAGAGGACTGCAGGTTTTCAAGTGATTCAGGGGGAGGTTTAGGGAGGCATATTTTGGCTTGTAGCAGAAGGAAAACTTGATTCCAGTCAGAGGTGTTGGTGACACAGTTAGTGAGCTCCTCATCATGGGAGGCATGCAAGTCCTGGCAGGTCACCATGGAGCCAGGACTGAACTAGCATGTCCTAAACTCTAAGAATTTGCGCTAACTTGTGCCACCTGTCCAGTGGCTTTGTCTTTTATTTAAATCGGCTCACTGATTTTTAAAATTATTTATTTTATTTATATCAACTTAGTTTATTATTTATTTTTTTTTAAGATTTTATTTATTTTAGAGAGAGAGCAAACACAAGTGGGAGGGGCAGAGGGAGAGGGCAAGACTGTCTTAAGCAGACTCCTCGCCAAGTGCAGAGCCCAGCGTGGGGCTCGATCCCAGGACCCCTGAGATCACGACCTGAGCCAAAACCAAGAGTTGGATGCTCTACTGGCAGTGCCGCCCACGCGCCCCTAAATCAGCTTAGTTTAAAGGGGCATTCTTTGTGATTGCCATAAACAGGAGCGGGGCATTGCTGTAAGAAAGGAGATACTTTAGACCAAAGCTGACTGCACCCCAGTCTTCGGAACATACTCAACCAACAACAGTAATAATAGCTGCTGTGTGTTGAGTTCTTACTATGCACTATAAGGCCCCAAGTTCCTTCGTGTAGCAGTTAGCTGAACCCCACGGTTACCCCCGTGAGATGTGGGGAATCACCTGCAGGGGTGGGGAGTGGGGCCTCAGACCAGCACTCAGACCTGAGAGGGGGGTGTGAGCAGGGTGGCTGGGAGAAGGCAGAGGGTCCTGTTGCTCCCAGCAGCCTGTGGGAATGGATGTGCGGGTGTGAGGGTGTCTGGGCGTGCATTGGAGAGGCAGCAAGCGCCTAGACCGGGACATACTCTGCCCCATTCCGTTCCCAGCTGTGTAATCTTGGGCCAGTGGCTTATCCCTTGGACCTCAAGTTTTCTCCTCTGTGAAATGGGGTGGGTGGAAGTAGGACTTACTTTGTGGGGCTTTAAGAGAAAGGAGAGATGTCCGTCGAGAGTCTTGCACAGAGGAGGCGTGCTTACTGTTTGTTTTTAAGGGGTGTGTGTGTCCCTCCTTGCCTGTCTCCTGGTGGGTATGTGTCTGTCTGTCCTGTCTGCCGTGAGAAGCAGGCCCAGGCCTAGTCTCTCACTGTGTCCTCTCTCTCTTTCCCAACCATAGTCCGCCCATTCCCGTCACCCTGGGCACTGGAGGGATGGCCACCCAGCTGCTGACTGACGAGGCCCTGGTGAGTCATGTCACCCTCTCACACTCCATTCCAGAGGCTCAAGCCCAAGGGGCAGGACTCCTGCCCAGGGATGACACTCTGACGCCCAAGCCCCCCCTGGGGCTCACTCACTCGGAGCTGTCTCCAGGGGCCTGTGTCTGTCCTGAGGAGGATGGGTCACGTGCATGGATGCTGCTCTCCTCTGCCCTTTCTGGGCCCAGCAGCCCCTTGCCTGCCCCTGACGCTGGCTTCGGTCAGCCGAGGGGGACAGGGCAGCTTGGGAGGGACCGGCTCTGTCCTCCGGGCTTTCAGGAGACAAGTGGGCAACTGGGAAGTGGTGGTTTAAACACATCACATCAAGTGCGGAAACGTCCCCTGCAGCGGGGCCTGGGCAGCACACAGTACCAGACACGTGAATGTCGCTGAGCACCCACACGCGTGGTGAAAGTACACAACACAGGCTGGAACAAGGCCCACATGCTTAGGACAGCGGTTACCTCTGGGGAGAGGGAAGAGGACAGGACGGGCCAGGGCAGCTGGGCGTCTGCGGCTCCCGCTAGTAGGTTTTGTGCTTTAGTGGGTGGTATGCGTATGGTGGTTTGTTGTATTTTTCTCTAAATTTCCTTTTATGCCAGAAATATTTCATAATAAAAAAAATAACACGTAAATACCCCTTCTAGAAAACAGGGAAAACCCAGTAAACTGTAGGTAAGACAATATAATTTACCCATAGTCCCTTTCCCCATAGCTAAAGCATATGGATATTTGTGTAGTCATTTATTTTCTTCCTTCTCTGATTATTACTTTAAAAAACTGACCAAGTTTTGGCTCTGCCATTTTAATATTGAGATTTTTTTTCCCCACCCAAATTTAATCAGTAGGGATTTCCCTTATTTTGAAACTTCATAAACTTTACAAACATCAGTTGTTTGGCTGCATAGTCATCTGGTGAGTTTCACCTTTTTTTTTTTTTTTTAATGTTTTTTTTATTATATTATGTTAGTCACCATACAGTACATCCCTGGTTTCTCATGTAAAGTTCGATGATTCATTAGTTGCGTATAACACCCAGTGCACCATGCAGTACGTGCCCTCCTTACTACCCATCACCGGTCTATCCCATTCCCCCATCCCCCTCCCCTCTGTAGTCCTCAGTTTGTTTCTCAGAGTCCATAGTCTCTCGTGTTTCATTCCCCCTTCTGATTACCCCCCCTTCTTTATCCCTTTCTTCCCCTACCGATCTTCCTAGTTCTTATGTTCCATAGATGAGAGAAATCATATGATAATTGTCTTTCTCTGCTTGACTTATTTCACTTAGCATTATCTCCTCCAGTGCCGTCCATGTTGCAACAAATGTTGAGAATTCGTTCTTTCTGATAGCTGAGTAATATTCAATTGTACATATGGACCTCAACTTCTTAATCCAATCATCTGTTGAAGGGCATCTCGGTTCCTTCCACAATTTAGCTATTGTGGACAATGCTGCTATGAACATTGGGGTGCATATGGCCCTTCTCTTCACTACGTCTGTATCTTTGGGGCAAATACCCAGTAGTGCAATGGCTGGGTCATGGGGTAGCTCAATTTTTAACTTTTTAAGGGACCTCCACACTGTTTTCCAGAGTGGCTGTACCAACTTGCATTCCCACCAGCAATGTAGGAGGGATCCCCTTTCTCCACATCCTCTCCAGCAGTTGTTGTTTCTTGCCTTGTCAATTTTTGCCATTCTAACTGGTGTAAGGTGGTATCTTAGTGTGGTTTTTATTTGAATTTCCCTGATGGCTAATGATTTTGAACACTTTTTAAAAAAAAATTTTGATGCTGTAAATAGTCTATCATAAAAGTAAAAGAAAATTCCTGGTAGGTGAGGAAATGTGTGATCATTATAAAGAGCTTAGAAAAATCCAGAAGAACACAGTGAAGAGAATCAGAGTGACCTGTGATCTTACCCCAGGAGATAACCACTATTGAGTGTTTGTGTGTCTTTCTTTCCCTGGATGCATGTTTCGTAAAAATGAGAATCACCCTGGCTAAGCAGTTTTTATATCCTGTTTTTTTTGTTGTTGTTGAAGCTTTCATCCTAAGCATTTCTCCGCATAGTTAAAAGCTCCCCATAACATCCATTTTAATGGCTACGTAAGAATTCCATCGAAGGGTTGTAGCTGGTTTCCTTTGTGGTTCCCCTGTTGTGGGACATTTATTGGTTTCCAGTTACTCGAGATTACGAACAATGTCAGGAGGGACATGGCTGGCGCATAAGTCTTTCCGTGCATTTCGTATGATTTCTTAGGGGTGCTTCCTTGAGGAGGAATCCTGGGTGGGGTGTTTCTGAGGCCTTCATGAGTGTCCTAGCGCTTTCCCCACCGGTGGTGGCAGTATGTGTTCCCGCCTGGCTGGAGGAGAGGTTTGCGTGGGCCCGTTGTCAGACTTTCTTCTGCACTTGGGATATACATGACACATGGTATAGACTTTGAGCGGGATGGGTGACAAACGGCGTCACACTCTCTCTGAGTAGCATTGTCTGTATTACTAGTGAGGGTTTATTTTCAGGAAATGTTTGTTAGCTGTTTCTGCGGGAGGGTAGCTTATCTGTCTTGCGCTTTACCGTCTACAAGACTCTCAGTATTGGAATTTCAGGCGCGCGCGTGGGTAAGTAGTCGTGGCAAATATTCTTCCCAGGCTCGCTCTTTGTTTCTTCATTTATTCTACATTTTTAAAATACAAAAGCATTTCAGATTGTTAAAACCAAATCTGCCTCTCCTTCTGTGCTGTCATCGTTACCTTTAAGGTCTCTGTTCGCAGGTCACACATGACCTGTATTTTCTTCCTTTTTTATCATTTGGATGATAACCACGAACTTTGGAATCTTTTACATCTCCCTGAAATTTAATTTGCTGTGTGAACGTGTCGGTTTACTTGTCTGTGACTTTCGGTTTGTCACGTCTTCGTTTCTGTAACCCCTTTATTGGGACGCACCCCGCCTACCACAGCACGTGCAGTTCTAATCACAGAGTGGTGTAGCGGTCACCGCAGTCAGTTCTAGAACGTTTTCATGAGGCAGACAGGAAATGTGTGCCCGTTAGCAGTTATTCCCATTTCCCCAGTGACCCCCTGGCCCTGGCAACCACTAAGCTACTCTCTGTCTCTGCGAATTTTCACATTCAGGCCGTTTCATGTACATGAAACCACACGCTGTGTGATCTTCTGTATCTCCTTTCAGCATGATGATTCTGAGGTCCCTTCATGTGGTAGCACGTGCGAGCGCTTCCTTCCTTTTCAGGGCTGAGTAATACTCCACGGCGGCGAGAGGGCACGTTTATTCACTCATTCATCAGCTGATGGACATTTGGGTTGTTTCCACTTTCTGGTTATTGTTAGTAAAGCTGCAGTGAACGTTATGGGTGTTTTGTTTGAACCCGTGTCCTCATTTCTCTTGGGTACATGCCAGGAGTGGGATTGCCCGCTCCCGTGATGACTGTGTTTAACCATTGACAGAGCTGTCGGACTCTTTTCCAGAGCAGCTGCACCATGTCTTCATTTTTAACTTGTCTGTGCTGGTTGTCTCGATTTGTTCTTTTACCTACATTATTTAGGAGGACTCCAAGAGCTTGGTGCATTTGCTGTTAAGCTCCACTTCTAGGGGAGGTCCGCTCTCTGCCCTCCCAGCGCCCTTTTGCAATAAGGTGTAGGCTCTAAGACTTCCAAGACCGTCCGTTGTGGTTTGGGTGCATTTCTGTGCACCCCCAGCCAGGCCTGGTGCACGGGACCTGCTCAGTAAATAGTTTATTGAGCGAGTGAGTTGAGAGGAGACATGCTTAAGGAAGATTTTCTGAAGGAATTATCATATAAAAAATTTAAAATAAATTTTAAAAGGGGGCAGGAGGAAACTTTTGAAAGTGATGGCTAAGTTTAAGATTGGAGTGGTGGTTACGTGGGTGTATACTTTCCAAACTTATCAAATTGCATTAATTAATATTCACGGCTTTTTGTATGGCAATCATACCTCAATAAAGTGGTGTTTTTTAAAAAAGAAGTAATTATTAGCAGGACTGGTCAAAGGATGTATTAGGTCAAAGAATCCAATAATAATATCATATAATAATTATTATTAATAGTAAAAAGTATACGTAAGATATATATGAAATGTCAAAATTAATCAAATGATGATAGCAAAAGGTGGCATTCATCGAGAGCTTCCTGCAGCCGTACCGGATGCTGTGCTGTGAGCATATATGCATTACCTCACTTAACGACCGTGTCACCCGCAGAGGGGGACATTGTTAGGAAGCCCATTGAGCAAATGAGGCTCAGAAAGGTTGAAACAGTAGCCCAAGGAAACACAACCTAGGAGGGACAGAGCCAGGATTTCATCGCAGGCTACCAGACTCCCAAGTCCAGATCCTTTTTTTTTTTTTTAAATAATGCATGCTATCTTTTTTTTTTAATATATATTTTTTTATTTATTTATTCGACTGAGATAGAGACAGCCAGCGAGAGAGGGAACACAAGCAGGGGGAGTGGGAGAGGAAGAAGCAGGCTCATAGCGAAGGAGCCTGATGTGGGGCTCGATCCCGTAACGCCGGGATCACGCCCTGAGCCGAAGGCAGACGCTTAACCGCTCTGCCACCTAGGCACCCCTCAAGTCCAGATCCTTAACCACTGCTGGATGCTGTGTCTGCATCAAGTGATGGTGGCCCCTGAGACGGGGAGGCCAGCGTGAGCCCACACTGGGCAGGCACTGGAGACAGGGAAAGAACTGGCCAACAGATGAGTTCTCCTCCCTGCGAGGATGAGCCATGGTTCAGGGTCCAGGGTGGGGGTGGTGTTCAGTGCACTGGAGGGAGCCAAGGACCTGTGGGTGGCAGTAACAGTAGCTAGTGGTTATTGAGCACCTACTGTATGTAGGTACTGTTCTGAGCAGCAAACATGGATTAACTTAATTCTCATGGCCTCCTTATTCATCGATCCATTTATTCATGCATGAGCTATTTATTGAGCGCCTACTGATGCCAGGCACTGTACAAAGTGCTGGGGATATCATAGTGAGCAGGACGGATGTATTGGTTTGCCAAGGCTGCCATAGCAAAGTACCATAGACTGGGGGCTCACAATGCAAATCTGTCTTCTCACGGTTCTACAGGATGAAGTCCCCACGGTCAAGGTGTCGTCAGGGCCATGCTTCCTCTGAAGGCCACAGAGAAGGAGCCGTTCCAGGCCTCCCTTCGAGCTTCTCATAGTTCTGGGCTTGTGGCAGGATAACGCCAGTCTTCAGATGGTGTTCTCACTGTGGGCATGTCTGTGTCTAAATGTCTTTTTTATAAGGACGCAGTCACGTAGGATTAAGGGCTCACCCTACTCCAGTATGATTTCATCTTGGCTCATTACATCCGCAGTGTCCCTGTTTCCAAATAATGTGCATTCTGAGGTGCTGGGGGTTCAGACTTCCACATAGGACTCGGGGGTGGGCATAATTCAGCCTACAACAAGTGCTTCGAATAGGACCCGGCCCACAGCAGCTGCATAATAAGTGGTAGGTCTTGTCACCGTGGTGGTTGACGTCATCCCCGTCGTCATTTCCTGCCGTGCTACAGGATATTCATTTTATCCACAGGGTTTACAGCATCCGCTGGGAAGACACTGAGGCTTCCACCCCAGGAACTCCCCACTGTTGCCCATGGCCTAATCTGCCTCTTAAGCCTCAGGTCTTGATCTAGCCTCCCCCCACAGACCCAACCACTCACCGGCCCCTCCGACTACATTCGGTGTCACCTTTCTGAAGTCTTCCTGGACACCCCCTAAAGCTGCCATTGCTCATGCACCTGGAGGATTTCGTTCGTACCTTCACGGTGGTATTGACCACATTGCCGGTCAATCATGTCTGTGTTCGTGTGCCTCGTCCACGAGGAGCTAGTTCTTGAACTTTCTGTGTCTGTCTCCCAGCACCTGGCTCAGTGCCTGCAGCTCCGTAGGGGCTCAGGACAGTGTGTGGAGCTAGTAGGTTCCATCTAGGATTCTGTCTTTATTGAGCAACTAATGCACATGTCCATTCACAGGGTTATGGTCATTATACCTTTGATTCCTTCTCTGTTTCTAAAGTGCGTGACTTTCTGCTCTGAACAACCTTATATTTGTTTTGTTTCTCTGTCAGAGGACCATCCCACTAGAAGTAGGTACCAAGAACACTGAGTGGTCGGTCCCCTCAGAACTCTGCACCTTGTTGAAATCACTCCAGATACATCCTGTCTGCCTCCCTTAAGTCCTCTTGGCTTTTCTGGCCATTTCTCCAGACCTCTGTGAGCAGGGCCCTGCGGTGAGTGGTTGTGGGTTTCCTCTTTCAGGAATCAGTGACGTTCAGGGATGTGACAGTGGACTTCACCCAGGAGGAGTGGCAGCAGCTGGAGCCTGCCCAGAAGGACCTGTACAGAGATGTGATGCTGGAGAACTACAGGAACCTGGTCTCGCTGGGTAAGGGGGCAGCTTCGCTGAATTGCTCACCATCGGCCTATCACTTGAGGACTACAAAGAAATAAGAAAAAGGATGGACAGATTTGACTATGTAGAAAGTTTAAAGATAAAAATAAAGTTGATAGGTAATGAAATGGGGGAATAATATTTACCACACGTATAATAGCAAAGGATTATAATTATATAAAGAGCTCCTAGAAATAAACAAGAATGAAATAAGAAACAGAATGTTAGAAAGGTAGACCAAACATAGGAGCTGGCAGTTCATAAATGTAGAAATATACAAAATCACACTTTATAAAAGATTTTAAAACCTTACCAATAGTCAAAGAAATAGTTTTTGCCCGTGTGGAATGATAATAGCCTATATCGTGAAGGTGTAGGGAAAAGGACTTTCTCATTTTAGGAATATAAAGTTGGGACAGCAATTTTGGAGGACAGTTTGGCGTTATCAACAGATTTTGAATGGTTGCATTTTTAGGGATCTGTCCGTTAGCTATCTTCCTGTGAGTGTGCAAACTTTTACATAGGAAGTAAAGGAGAAATGACCTAAACGCCCACCCATACAAGACTGACTAAACATATCAAATCGTGTCAGTAGGATGGAGACCATGTAGCTCATCAGAGACACATGTTCTTTGTAGACGCTGACACGGAAAGACGTTCCTTAAACCACCAACTTCCGGAACGAGCATGTATTCCCATTTCTCTTACAGCTTTCATGAAGTATAATTGTCCTACAATTAACTACACGTATTTAAAACAAACAGTCTGATGCATTTTGACATCTGTATACACCCAGGGGGAAACCATCCCCATGATCCAGATAATGAACATATCCGTTGCCCCTTGGTAATATCTCCCTGTGCTTCCCGCACCCACCCTCCATTCCCTGGGCAACCACTTTACGTGTAAGTGCTTTAGGGCACCGTGGTTTAATTTGCGTATTCTGGAATTTTATATATGTGCACTCATACAGCACATACTCTTTTTTTTTTGGTCGATTTCTTTCACTCGGCATAATTATGTTGTATGTATGAGTAGTTCACTTCTCTTTATTGCTGAGTAATAGTCTACGTCACGGATAGGCCACGACTTGTTTTCCGTCCACTCGTTGATGAACATTTGGGTTTCTCCAGTTCTGAGCTGCCACAAATAAAGCTGCTGTGAACCCGTGCGTATGGCGTCCACTGTGGACCCTTCTCTCCTTTCTCTTGAGCAAACACCGGGGAGTGGAATGGTTGAATCCCGTGGTAGGTGTGTACTAACGTCTCAGGAAACTGCTGGATGTTTTTCCAAAGCAGCGGTACCATTTTACATTTCCGCCAGCGGAGCCCAGGAGTTCCAGGAGCTCCGTGCGCTCGTCAGAGCTTCGTATGCGCAGTCTTTGTCATTTTAGCCATTCTCGGGGGTGTGCGTTGTTGCTGTTTTGCGTGCTTTTGGTGGCCTGTCTGAGAGACCGTTGCCTGACCGAGGGCCACTAAGGTTCACTCCTGTGTTTTCTCCTAAGACTTTTGCAATTTTGGCTCTTCATTTAGGTCTTTGGTCCATTTCGAGTTAATTTTCGTGAATTGTGTAGGAAAGGGGTCTAATGTCACTCCCGAATGTGGGTATCCAAGTGCCCCGGCACGAACTGCTGCAGAGCAGAACACTTTAATTAGATGTAGTCCGATTTATCCATCATTGCCTCCGGCATCATGCTTTTGGTGTCGTATCTAGGAAATCTTTGCCTATCTTAAGGCCACAAAGGTTTTCTTCTATATGTCGTATAGTTTTAGGTTTTGTGTTTTGTTATGTGATCCCTTTAGAGGTAATTTTTGTAATCATGCACAGTGTTAATTGAAGCTCATTTTTTCCCCATCAATTGTATATCCAATTGTTCCACCACCGTTTGTTGAAAAGACCGCACTTTTCCACTGGAAAAATTTCCACTGAATTTTCTCCACTGGATCGCCTTTGCACGTCTGTCAAAAATCAATTGTCCGTATATGTATGTGTGGGTCTAATTCTGGGCTCTGTTCTGTCTCCTCCTTTTGTGTCTGTCGTGACACCAACACCGCGTCATTTGATCTGCTCTCAGTGTCTGCCTTTGTGACCTGCGCTCAGTCTAGACAGCTTGCTCCCCTCATGACCCTCTGAGTGTTCTGCCCAGTGCCTGTGAATTACATGGTGTGGGTTTCGTGGCTGGCTGGGGTGAGAAGGCACTGTTCCCAGCCTTGATTGGCTCTGGGTACATTTTCAAATCCTTTGGGTGTGTTTTCCCAAGCTTGGGTAGTTTCCATGTCTGCACGTTCTGACCAGGAATCTGATGCTGGGGGAAGGACCTCGCAGATCTCCAGGGCACTCTCTCTGCTCAGGGAGTCTGTCGGGCTTTGCCTCAGTGTCCAACCCCCTCTCCCCCAGGCCGCATGCAGCAGTTTGCAGCCTTTCCTATGAGTAAGCTGGGTGGTCGTGGGGTCTGCCTCTCTGATCCCACCTCTCAGGTAACATTGCCCTTTATTGGCTGATGTCCAGTGTCTTATAACCTTCATTTTATATATTTTGTCCTCCCCCCACCCTTCCCCATTGCTTTAGGCTGTAGACTGAAGGGAAATCTTATCCCTGTTACTCTGCCTGGGCCAGAAGCCCCATTTGAGGGGAAAGAAAGTGTGCATACATATGTGTGTTTGCATAAAGGTATGTTGTATGTACTTTTTACAAAAGATGTGCACTAGGGAGAAAGTTCTGAAAACACACACCAAATGGTTAACACAGGTGAGATTGCAGGAGACTTCCGTTTTATGTTATTTTTTGATG
This sequence comes from Ursus americanus, assembly GCF_024610735.1. Classification (NCBI taxonomy): domain Eukaryota; kingdom Metazoa; phylum Chordata; class Mammalia; order Carnivora; family Ursidae; genus Ursus; species Ursus americanus. The sequence continues at coordinate 56,895,499 of NC_142147.1, forward strand.
TTTGATGTTTAATAACAAGTGAGAATTACTTTGTGGTCGGAAACAATCGTAGAATTACAGAATATGGGAAAAGAAACTGTGAAAGACAAGAAATCTACTACCACAACAACATCCCTATTTAGACCAAAAGGAAAGAATAGCGTTTTGCACATGAGTAGCTTTTTGCCAAAGTGGCCTCTGCAGACACTGTCCTGTTATCATTTCCCTCGACTGCAGCAAGTACGCCCACATCCACGCACTTCACCAGCCGCACGTCGTCGGTGCTCTGCTGTTTGCCAGGCGTCTTGGTGAAACGCCGCGTGGCCGGTTGGTTTAATTTGGCTGACGCTGAGCTGTGTATTCACAGCTTTTCATAGCTAAGGGCTGACTGTTTGCTTTTCTGCAAATGGTCTCTCCTGACGGGTTTTAATCCATAAAAGGGAGGCTGCCTCCTTTCCCTTGCTCCCTTAGATTGCAGGATGTGCTGGCTTTCTGCCTCCAGTCTCCTGACTTCTCAAGTTAGTATTTGCTCCAGAGGACTTTCAACTGTTTTCACAGCTGAGACTTTGCCTGCTTTGATCTCTGCAGCCACAGCCACATGATATCCCAGCGCGGTCAGACCCCGTTGGCCCCACCCCGATTCGCCGTCCCCTTCCTGTCCCCACCCCATGGCCTTCACGTCCCATGCCACCATCTGTACTAACAGCTGAACAGCACGTCACACCCCAAGGCGACTGAGCCACAGTCATTCCCCTACCTTAACTATTTCTCACATCTTTTCCTCTGGAATAGGAAAGCAACGCACAGCAAAAACAGTGACTCATCAGGGCCCGTGGCTCTGGGATCAGACCGCTTGAATCCCAGCTCTGCCTCGAGTGTGCTGTGACCTTGAGTTTGTGACTTGCTTCTCAGACCCTCAGTTCCCTCATCTGTAAAATGGGCACAATCTTTAGTACCTAACTCGCATGTGGTTTTCAGGGCTGCATGGAATGATCCATGCAGATGGCTTAGTACGCCAGGCACGTTGCAGGTGCCCAGTGAAGGTTCATCTGATGGCTTCTGTGTGCCAGGCACTGCTCCAGGAACTGGGCCTAACAAGGTCCATGTCCTCATGGAGCTCACTTTCCACAGGGAGGCTGGCAATAAACAGATCCAGGGACAGACAAAAGTTGCCACAGACCTTAATGAGCGCCCACAATGAAACAGGCAAGAGACTAGCATGAGGGGTGTTCCTTTCCACTGTGGGGTGGACAGGGAAGGCCTCCCTGTGGAGGATGTTAGCTGAGGGCTGAAGGATGTGCTCCATTGGAAAGGTGGGGTGGGGCAGTGACAGGCGCAAAGGCCCGGAGGCAGGAAGAACTTGGCATGGACAACTTGGCAGGGAATAAAAAGGGAACCACAGGGCAAGTGTGGCTGACAGCAAGTGAGCAGGAATGGATGGAGACAGGTTAGGATCGGGGGACCTGGCTCGTCCTAAGGACCCTGTAGGCCGGGGGAAGGTGCTGGCTTGGATTCTCAGCACACCGGGAGGACACTGGAGGGTTTGGTCTGACTCTTAAGAAGATCCTCTTGCTACTGAGTGGAAAGTGTGTCGTAGAGGGGTGAGGGTGGTGGGTCTTGCTGCGTTTCGGGCAGGAAATCCGGGGTGGCTAACTGGATCATCGGCAGGGGTGATGGCGAGATTCGGTCTAGTCCAAGCTGTTGTGCGTGTCCAGTGGCACTAATTAGCGGTCTGGATGACGGGAGGAAAGGGGTGAATCAAGGGTGACTGCTACATCTTTTTTTTTTTTTTTTTTGAATTTTTTAAGTGGCAAGTGAGACCTAAAACGTACCATTTTAACCTTTTTAGGTGTATAGTTCAGTGGCGTTGAGTACATTCACACTGATGTGCAGACGCAACCATCCATTCATAGAACTCTTTCCATCTTGCAAAACCGAAGTTCTGTCCCCATTACACACCCTCTCCCCACCGCGGCCCCCAGCCCCTGGTGCCGTGGTCTACTTTCTGTCTCTGTGAATGTGATGGCTCCAGGGGCCTCACAGGACTGGAGTCATACAGTATTGATCGTTCTGTGTCTGACTGACTTTGCTAAGTCTCTTTGATGAGGCTTTCTTTTTATCGTTGATTTTGGAGGGGCAGGGGTTCCCAAACCACAGGTTCTGAATGAGATGTACTAGGCTTGCAGTATCCAAGAGGACACCAAGTAGGCTTTCGAACATTCGTCAGCAGAGCCAGAGGAGGTCTGGGCGGGAGGTGCAAATTTGGGAGGCCTCAGCATGTGGAAGATACTGAAATCTGGACTCCCCTGGCATGGCTTGGCATGACTTAGGGGAGGGGTCTCAGACGCCCGTGGTTGTGGGCTAGGTCAGGGTTTAAATGGGGCAGCAGGAACAGCTGCTGCTTCACCCCGGCTTCTTGTTGCCTTGGAGGAAGGAGGGCCCCAGGTGGCAGTATCTTCTCATTTTTAATGAGATTTTTGTGTAAGATTTCATGTTTTTTAAATGTTGTGAATGAAGCCGTTAGACCCATGATACAGAGTCTGGAACTTGGAAGCGTCCCCTAGACTGGAAATAGAGATTTAGAAATGAACAGGATACACGTAGGGGAGGGGATTGGAGCCGCGGCATGGCCGGGACTACCAGGCAGGGACAGATGTGCAGAGGCAGGAGGGCCTGGAACCAGCTCTAAGGGACACCTACCGCTCCGGGACTGGGTGGAGGAGGGGAGTGAGGGGCACTGTGTGGGACAGGGAAGGACGGAGCTTGGCTGGCCGCGGGGGAGAGGGAGGATAAACAGCACGTGCCACACAGAGGTCAGCTGTCATCTTACTATTTCTAATAAAAATTGGTGCTTTGGGAAGCCTAGGTGGTGGGGGGTATTCAGGATGAACCCTGGAAGTAGGGAACCCACTGCATTAAACCTTGCTGGGGTTTGCAGAAGCCTCAGGTCTGCTCCTTCCAAGCTGTCTTACCTCCTGTTGTTTATCTTCAGACATGTCTCCTCCGAGCTCCTGTCCGCCGGCGTCCTTTTCACTGCTCTTCCTTCTCCCGAAGGGACACTTCTAGTTCCCTCTGCTCCCCTCATGTCGCTTCTGCTTCCTTAAACCACCTTTGTCACCAGCTCATTGCTTCCCTTCCGATCAGCAGGTTGTCATTTGCGTCTCCATCGTGCCCTGCTGTGTCTCTGATTTCCTGTTCTCATCCATCCATGGCTTTGGAGGTTCCTTACTCCCAGCATTGTTAACTCCATGCATTTCGTCTTCTCTTTCCCCTCCCCCAGACTTGGAGACTAGACCTGAAATGAAGGAGTCGGGTCCAAAGGAGGACAGTGCAGAAGACAGACCGTCCGCTGGGGTGGTCGTGGAGGGACCCACGAGAAATGGTGCCCACGGTCTGGCCTTTGAAGGATCATGGACACAGGGTGACTGGGTGGAGAGGCAGCAGGGAAACACAAGGACCTGTCTGGAGCGGTTGGAGGTTTCCCAGAAGCGAGGCCCCGCGTGCCGGGAGTTTAAGGCATTCACCCACCAGAGCTCTGGCCCGGTCCCACCATGGCCGGAAGGCCCACGGGAAGAGGGGGCCCGGCCGTTTGTCACGGGTGCCAAGACCTTCTCGAGGGACCTGGACCTCAGTCAGCCATCCAGACTCGATGTGGAGAAGAAATCCTACGACTGCAGCGCGTGTGGCAAGGCTTTCAGCCGGAGCTCGTCCCTGATGAAGCACCAGCGGATCCACACGGGAGAGAAGCCCTTCGAGTGTGACGTGTGCGGGAAGCACTTCATCGAGCGGTCGTCCCTCACCATCCACCAGCGCGTGCACACCGGAGAGAAGCCCTACCGGTGCGGGGACTGCGGCAAGGCCTTCAGCCAGCGCATGAACCTCATCGTGCACCAGAGGACGCACACGGGCGAGAAGCCCTACGTGTGCGACGTGTGCGGGAAGGCCTTCCGCAAGACCTCGTCGCTCGCGCAGCACGAGCGCATCCACACGGGGGAGAAGCCCTACGCGTGCGGGGACTGCGGCAAGGCCTTCAGCCAGAACATGCACCTCATCGTGCACCAGAGGACGCACACGGGCGAGAAGCCCTACGTGTGCGACGTGTGCGGCCGCGCCTTCAGCCAGAACATGCACCTCACCGAGCACCAGAGGACGCACACGGGCGAGAAGCCCTACGCGTGTAAGGAGTGCGGCAAGGCCTTCAACAAGAGCTCGTCGCTCACGCTGCACCAGCGGAACCACACGGGCGAGAAGCCCTACGTGTGCGGCGAGTGCGGCAAGGCCTTCAGCCAGAGCTCCTACCTCATCCAGCACCAGCGGTTCCACATCGGCGTGAAGCCCTTCGAGTGTAACGCGTGCGGCAAGGCCTTCAGCAAGAACTCGTCGCTCACCCAGCACCAGCGGATCCACACCGGGGAGAAGCCGTACGAGTGCTACATCTGCAAGAAGCACTTCACGGGGCGCTCGTCCCTGGTCGTGCACCAGATGGGCCACACGGGCGAGAAGCCGTACGCGTGCGGCGAGTGCGGCAAGGCCTTCAGCCAGAGCGCCTACCTCATCGAGCACCAGCGCATCCACACCGGCGAGAAGCCATACAAGTGTGGCCAGTGCGGGAAGGCCTTCATCAAGAACTCTTCGCTCACGGTCCACCAGAGAATCCACACGGGCGAGAAGCCGTACAAGTGTGGAGAGTGTGGGAAGACCTTCAGCCGCAACACCAACCTCACGCGGCATCTGAGGATCCACACCTAGGGGGGCAGCTGGGGCACCTCGTCCTGGGGCTTTCCACACCGGGGGGGTGGGGTCCTTCACACCGCGGCATCGAGATGTTCGGACAGGGTCGCCCACGGGTTAGAGGAGTCCTGCCCCAGAGGGGCCTTCCGCCTAGGGCCTTGTGGACAGGCTCCCTCCCTATGGGGCACCTGCACGTCCACAGCAGAAAGCAAGTCCCTCTGTGTCTAACGCACTTGGGACTGTGGTCGGGGGCACGGTGGCTGGAAACTCCCAGGAGCTCCAGGAACCCGGGCATCAGGGTTCCAGGCCGTGGGAATGACCTGTGAGAGCTCAGACAAAGCGTTCAGTGTCTCTGGGGCGACGCTCAGTAGGAAAATGCAGGAGGAGGTTGGAGGGGAGGTGGACTCGATAAGTGAGCGTGGGGACATTTCTGGACCCTAATCTGGTCCAGATTCAGGTCGTCACCTCTCAAGAGTTCCCTCCTGGGGTGGAAGCCAGAGGGGCCCTCCTTCCGTCCGTCCCCAAGCCGCCAAGCTGGCAAGTTGTAAATGGGCGGGAAAAGGTGGTTTTCAGAGTCAGCAAATAACACTAAGCACTTCAGATGCCGAAGTTTCTCAGAGTGTTAAATTTTTTAAAAATAAAACTTTTAATTAAGAGAGACCGGTGTCATTTTAAACAGTCACCAGGTGCAGAAGATACAGGCACTCGTGGTCCCGTTAAGATCCGCCTCAGTGCCTGTGGGAGAGGGGGAGGGCAGGCCACCACCAGCAGGCCTGATTCTCAGGTTTAAATACTTAGTAAGTTTGCGTCTCTGAGCACACTGTCCGTTTTTATGGTGATTTTTGCAGTTAAATTTGAAGGCAGCTCCGAGTGAGTTTCCTAAGGCTGACCTGACGCTTTGTTTACACAGAGCTCTCCCCCAGAGTCTCTTTTCTCGGGGCCTTTGACGCTGCCCTTTCTGTTTTAACACTCGCTGCTACTTGTCGCAAATGTCCCGGTATTTCCGAATGTCCTGTGCTTCCCGACGCCGGTGTCCAAGAAGAGTAAACGATTCATCTGAAGAGATCATTTATATCAGTAAGCACTTTGTGTTGTGAGTAGGAAGAGCAGCTGCTCACGAATGCATCATCAAGGCGGACAGCTTTTCGGATGGGTGTCTGACAGCCGGGTGGGCATCAGGATAGGTTTGTTCCAGACGCGGCATCAGGAGTGTGACTCTGGTGCTCTGGCTTTCCCTTCCTGTGCCGGCCTCATCCTTGGCCTGGCTTCCCTCATGTTTCATGGTGGTTCCCAGAGCTTTTTCTCAGTCACGTCCCCGTGGAGACAGACCTCTTACAGTGACACAAAAGCCCGAAGCTTCATTCTGTGAACTCACCCACCAGTGGATTGCTGTGACCAGAGAAGCGTCGTGTGTGGATGGGCCAAATCTGGGTCTCTCCCTCATCCCTGAAATCGTGGTAGTGACCCAGGTCTTGAGCTGCCGTGTGCCCTGATGTGGCCGTGGGGTCATTCCATCCAGAGCAGAATCTGGGGGAAGAGGGAGGATACAGAGAAGGCGGCCCCGTGGTGTTATGCCACGGGGGCTGAATGGGGCTTAGAATCGCGTGGCTGCTCTGGCTTTAATCATCAGAGGGAGGTCTTACTGCACGTGGCACTTCCTTTGGGAAGTGCTGTCACTGCCGTGGTGACCAGGAGGGCCCTCAGTCCCCTCCGTCGTCATCCATATTCCCTTCACCCGGCCACAGGGCAGGGGCAGGGGTAGCGGGGGGCCTGGGACAGGGGGTTGGCCAGGGGCACCCCCAGGAACTGAGAGATGCGGCCGCTTGTCTGCTTGTCCCGACGTGGCTGGAATGCCCCATCCCCACGCTTCCCTTCCTGTCATCTGAACGAAATGTCGCCCAGTCCACCTGCATGGGGATTGGCGGGGAGAGGTGGGGGTAATAGCATTTGGCAAATCCAGGGCAGCACGTGTGGAGGCCTTTGTGGTGAGCCATGACAAGTGTGAAAGGTGGCCGGGGAGAGTAGGGAGCCCGGCCGTGTGAGCCCAAGCACGTTCTGTCCGACCCCTGTCCCCCAGTGGCGGCCTCAGCCTGAAATGGGGCAGTGAGAGTCTGACGGGGCTCACCTGTCTCCCGGGTGGACCCAACAATGCCGAGCCTTTGGTAACAAAGCCCGCCTTCCTGTCTGTCTCCTGTCTCTATCTCACCTCCTCCCACCGCTCTACCAGGGCCTGGGGGTTAGTGCTCTGAGGAGGCAAGTCTGGTGCCTTAGGACCTGGATCAGAAGTGGCTCCCGTGGCTGGCTCCCACGGGGATCCCACGGGCTGGGAGTGCCGTCTGCTGTGTGTCCGGACCAGGTGGCCTCCACCCCCACCGACTGTGGCAGACCCGCGTCAGTGTGGTCAGGAAGGGACGTGGGGAAGCTTGTCGCCTCTCCGGCCCTTCTGGGAGCCAAGAGGCCAGGTCTCTGGTGGCTTGTGCCCGCTGCCGTTGTCTTCACGCCGCTGTGCTTCCTTCTGCCCTGTCACCTGCATTGTCCCGGGTCCACCCTCAGCTGGCATCTTCCCCCTGCTGGTGACAGGAGGCCCTCTGCTTCTCCCTGCTCCACGTTCCCTTGCCCGGCCCAGTGCTCTCCTGGAAGGGGCGCAGGGCAGGGACGGGGAGGGGTGAGGCGAGGAGCGCCAGCTCCCATTTCACTCACTGCCACCTGATCCCTGAAAGTGGGATGGGATGGGGGAAACCGAGGCCTGGGACAGGGCCGGGCCCCGGCGGCACCCATTTTACAGCAGTTCCCCAAGCCGAGGAGGGGGTGCAGCACCGAGCAGGGATGAGCTTCCCGCGTGCAGGGCTTACGTTCTAGTGCCGCCGGGCAGGCAGCGGTGAGTGGGCTGGAGAAGCCTGAGATGCGGAGTGAGGCTGTGGAGGGGAGCCTGGTGGCAGGAGAGCAGCAGAGCCAGCCAAGGCAGGAAGCCCGTCCAGGTTGGGTGGTCAGCAAGGCCGCTCAGGAGCAGACATCTAACAGGGACTGGAAGACGCCAGGGGACTTTTAGCAAGGCAGGTGAGATTCCTCCCGAAGGGCCCAGAAGAGGGGGTGTGAGATTCAACACCGATCCTCATAAGGGGCGGTGGGAGCATCTCGTCACTACAGTTAGTGTTTGCCGAGCACTGGGCTCATGCCTAGGACGTGACACAAACGCTGGCGTTCTCACCACAGCGTCCACTGCGCAGGTGGGGAAACTGAGGCTCAGGGAGACTCAGAGACCCGAGTGAGATCACACAGCCTGAACGTGAGGGCGACAGGGGTCAGAGGGGAGTGGGGCTTCGTTGTGGCAGAGCCCGTGCCCCGACCCCTGGACAGGCCACCCCCACGCCTTCCCTAGACGCCCGAGAGGAAGGCAAGTCATATTTTCATAATTTTATGTAACGTTCTGGAGTCGTGAGAATGAGTCAGTTCTTGTACGAATGTAGAATGGAACATAGTAGTCCGTGCTTGAATCGAGCACCTGCTGTTACTGTCACCATCGATGAGAAACAAGCCCTCACTCCGTAAGGGAAGGAAAGGGGGCAGAATAAGGGAGCCAGGAGGAACAGAGGCCCTGCAGCCAGACTGCCTGGGTTCAGATCCAAAGTCTGCACTTGCTGCGTGACTCTGGGCAAGTTTCTTGACCTCTCTGAACCTGTTTCCTCATTTGTCAAGTGGGGGTAATACCAGTCCTCACCTTATGCGTTGGTTGTGGGCAATAAATGAGAGGATGTATGTACAGCATGGAAAACAGTGTTGTTGACTGAATGGTTTGTGTCCCCTTGAGAGATAATAGGAATCTTTTGTATAAATTTACTCTGGCACGGAGCTCCTCAATCTCCTGGAGTTTCCTGGAGTTTGGGTGATAGCAGTGTCTGCTATTCTGATGAGGTGACTCCGGGTGGGCCCCTGGAGGGTTGGTCATCGGAAACACCAAGCCATGAAGCTTGGGCATTTCAGCACCGCCCCCCCCTTCTCTAGTGAGGGGAGAGGGACTGGAAACGGAGTTAACAATTGGCTGCGCCCAGGTGCGGAAGCCTCCACAAAATCCCGAAAGCACAGCCTTCTAGCTGAGCTCAGAGAGCTTCCAGGTGGTGAACACATCCACATACTGGGAGGGGGCGCACCCCTGCTCCGTGGGGACAGGAGCTCCTGCCCTTGGGACCCTCCCAGACCTCTCCCTGTGTGCCTCCTGTCCGGCTGTGCGTCCGCGTCCTCTGTCAGATCCTTTTATAATAAGCCAGTGACCTAGTGAGTGAACTGTATCTGAGTTCTGTGAGCCCCTCTAACAAACTGAGCAAACCCGAGGATGGGGACTGGGAACCTCTGATACACAGGTGACCGTCTGGGCTTGTGAATGGCCTCTGACACCGTGCACAGGGGGAGCCCTCAACCAGTGGGATCCGACGCTTCCTCCAGGTAGACAGTTGAGGGGAATCGTAGGACACCCAGCTGATGTCAGAATGGCTGGGGGTGGGGGGACCCCCACACATCTGGTGCCCAGAAGTGGGATGTTTTTCTACTCATACTTCAATATAAATATAAAACGTAATATATATAATACACATATATAATATATACATTGTATTATATAATTATACAGTAATTAATATATATTACATAATATACATTATATAATATATGTAATATATGTACAATTTATGTAAAATAAGATAATTTTGGGTGTATATATAAGATACATACAATGTTAAAAATAGAGCTACCCTATGACCCAGCAATTGCACTACTGGGTATTTACCCTAAAGATACAGATGTAGTGAAGAGAAGGGGCACCTGCACCCCAATGTTCAAAGCAGCATTGTCCACAATAGCCAAACTGTGGAAGGAGCCGAGATGCCCTTCAACAGATGACTGGATAAAGAAGATGTGGTCCATATACAATGGAGTATTACTCAGCCATCAGAAAGAACGATTACCCAACATTTGCAGCAACATGGATGGGACTGGAGGAGATTATGCTAAGTGACAGAAGTCGAGCAGAGAAAGACAATTATCATATGGTTTCAGTTATATGTGGAACATAAGGAATAGTGCAGGGGGGAAGGGAGGGAAATCTGAAGGGGAAGAAATAAGAGGGAGACAAACCATGAGAGACTCTTAACCATAGGACACAAACTGAGGGCTGCTGGAGGGGAGGTGGGTGAGGGGACGGGGTAATTGGATGATGGGCATTGAGGAGGGCATGGGTTGTGATGAGCACTGGGTGTTATATGCAACTGATGAATTACTGAAACCTACATCTGAAACTGATGATGTACTATATGTTGGCTAATTGAATTTAAATAAAGTAAGAAAAAAGATATATACAATGAGCTATATGATAGTATATGATACATAATAAAATACATGGTATATATAATGAGATATATATAATAAAATACACACGTACAGTAAGATATGGCTTGTTTTTCTGGAGAACCCCAAAGGACACAAGGTCCCTACTTAACCATTACCTGCCTGATTTCCCTGTTTGAAATTGTAGCTCCATCCCTGCTTCATGATCCTGATCCAGACTACAGCCTGTCTTCATACTGATTTTAATGTTTGGCATCTGTCTGCTTCACTAGAGTGAGGGCAGAGCTGGGGATTTGGTCGATTTTGCTCACTGTTGTTTCCCCAGGACTCACAACAGTGCCTGGTACACAGTAGGCACTCGGTAAATGCTGAATGAATGAGTCAAGGATAGCACTCAGTAAATGCTAGCCAGCTGGATAATGAATAAGTGAGTACGTCTTCCCAGGTACCGCACCGTTCTCTCCAGACCTAACACGGTTCCTGGACACCTGGATGCAGCTTGTGTCCCTTCATCCCACAGGAAGGAACATGGGAGGCAGAGTGAGCCGGTTGAAGATGTGAGGGTTTGAATCATCTCAGCGGCGTGCGTGGGGGCTGCCGGAGTTGTCTGGTACCTGCCCTGGGCGGCTGAGGGCTGACCAACAGAGGTTGGAGTGTGAGGGCCTGATAGAGAAGGTTCTTGGGGTGTGGGCGCTCTGGATGCGTTGTCTGGCATTTGAAAAGCATATTTACAGATGAGTTGTTTGCTGTCTCTAGGAATTCGCTAGCTCTGGGAGGGGCAGTCTCTCCAGTGTCAGCAAAGCCCCGAGAGGTGAAAGTGGCAGAAAACAAAAGGCATGGTGAATACATCATTGCCCTAGTCAGAGCAGGGGTGGCTGGACAAGGCTCCCTGCAGGCCTCTGGCCAAGCGGCAGCCAGAGGGAGGGGGCCCTTCTGCTTTTCCCGCCTAGACACTGCCCCACTGTTGGGGACCCCACCAGAACCTCAGGGACCCAACACGCCTACCCCAGAATATGAGGAAGGGTGTCCTGGGTCAGCCAGCTCCCCCTCACAGCCGTGGATTCGTGGCCTGGGAGTGGTCAGACCAGGAGCCTGATAGGGGAGGAGGCTGGTGCTGCAGAAACCCAGTGAGGCAGTGGTGAGCCTTCCTAGGCAAAGCCAGGAGTCCCTTGGAATCTTTGGAATTACAGGAGAACAGTCTTCTCTCACATCACAGACTAATCCCTGCACCCACCCAACCCCGCTGTGAGCCCCAACGTGCTGGATGGAATCCCCGTGAACGTAAAGTGCTCTGAGTCAAGCACATGCCTTATCCAGTACGTACCTCACCCACAGCCTTCATATTTTAGTATTTCATTATTAATAATAATTATGCTCTATTTTGTCAAGAATAAATAGTAAACAATAAATATAATAATATAAACAATACAAATACAACTAATATATAATATAAATATAATGCTCTATTACCGATAATAAAATATGTATTAAGGGGCGCCTGGGTGGCACAGCGGTTAAGCGTCTGCCTTCGGCTCAGGGCTTGATCCCGGCGTTACGGGATCGAGCCCCACATCAGGCTCCTCCGCTATGAGCCTGCTTCTTCCTCTCCCACTCCCCCTGCTTGTGTTCCCTCTCTCGCTGGCTGTCTCTATCTCTGTCAAATAAATAAAATCTTTTAAAAAAAATGTATTAAGAAATAACTAGTATCCGGAGTGCTATTATTATCCCACTTTTCCAATGGAGGAAATGGAGCTCGGGGGACACATACTTTGCTTGAGATCAGATTGCTGAAAAGACAGACTCTTTATGTGCAGTGTTTCTGTTTTCTGAATGGTACCCAATTTCTGTATTTATTTAAGAAATGCTCTTTGGGCCAGAACTGGACAGGCCACACAAACTACACGTGGGGGAAGAACCACACTGGAACCCTGTAGTGTATGTTGTGTGGTTGGCAGTGTGATCGGGTTGGCTGCGGGGTCAGCGGATCCTGGGGTCTGCTGCTGGTCCCCACACTTACAAGGTGCAGATTGCTGAGCTCCCTTAGGGCCTCCTTGTCTGTTAAACAGGGATGGTGTCTGACCTCCCATCAGGGGTGGAGGTGATGGGTGAGGTCCCGGGCCTGGGTCAGCATGCACTAAATGCAGCAAGGAACCCCAAGGGCCTGGGACATTATTCCTCACAGCCAATTAGGAGGAGGGTGGGCTTCATGGGGTCTCTCTCCACCATCTTGCACTGCCTCTCCTGGAGATGCCTGGGGGTGGGGATCCAGAGGACAGGTAGGGGAAGGGCAAGTGGCAAAGTCTCGGCCATTTCTGAACACATTCTTCTCTCTTTCTACAGGTGAGGGGTAGCCCCCCACCCTGGATGCAAGTGGGAAATGTGGTCTCCGACAGGACACCTGTGTCCCCGGACGAGCTCCACACCATGAAATAAGGGTTGCTGGCCCTCCCTGCCACCCAGGTAGGTGCTCGGAGAATGCTTGCCAATACCATGTAGATATCAGCGACAGTTATAAAAGGTCAAGCTTCTAGCCATTTGGGGATGTCATAGATTGAATATGTCCCCCCAGATTTATATGTTGAAATCCCAATACCCAGTAACTTCAAAATGTGACTGTATTTGGAGACGGGTATTTAAAGGGATCATTGTGGTTTAATGAGGTCATATGGGTGGGCCCTAATCCTATGGCTGCTGTCCTTATAAGGAGAGAGACACACCAGGGGCTCACACACGCACACACAGGGCTGCCATCTGCAAGACTAGGAGAGAAGCCACAGGAGAAGGCAACCCTGCGGACATCTCGGTCTCAGAATTCCAGCTTCCGGAACCGTGGGAAAATAGATTTCTGTTGTTTAAGCCCCCCAGTCTGTGGTGCTTTGCCATGGCCGTGGGAGCAAACCAATGCAATGAACAGAGCTCCCATTGGGCAAACGTCCCTTGCCTGAGAGACCCAGACCATGCTGCAAACAAGCAGCCACTGAACAGAGAATCACGTTTATTCTCTTCTGGATTAAGCACCAGGTACACAGACAGCGGGTGGGATTCAGGACCAAGGACAGGGGCTGGTCTGGCCCACAGGAAGGCCTAAAGGTGAAAGAATGGAGCCATCCCACCACCTAATGTGGTGGAGCCCACCCAGAGAGGACCAGGGAAGGAGACCCTGCGACCAAGCAGGGACCTTGCCGTAGCACGGTGAAAGAGCCTGGAATTCCCACAGATTACCCTTGGTTGATGGCCATGGGTTGGCCAACTTTCTGTGAAGGCCCAGATGGTAAATATTTTACCCTTTGCAGGTCGTAGAAGCTCTTTGTCTCATACTCTTTTCATTTTATTTTACAACCCTTCCAAAAGGTAAAAACCATTCTTGCCTTGCAGGCCATGCAAAAGCATGTCTGGCCCTGTGGGTTGTGGTTTCTCAACCCCTGGTCTGTTCTCCTCCCTGGGACTGGTGACAGCAGAGTGTGAAACCAGTGTGCGCCCTGTGTGGTTGCATAGGTTGTGCACCCACGAAGCGGGCCCTGCTGTCAGAATCTGTCTTTACCGGATTCTCAGGAATGTGGCACCAGCCTTACGGGCATCTCTTGAGGTCCCTAAGTCTAAAGAGAAACATCAGGCCCAGCACGCGAGGCTCAGTTGTTGGTTATCTGGGAGGAAGCCCTGCTCCCCGAGCTGGGCCCGCGCGGGGCCACCTCCCCGGCCATGTGGGTCTTCTGGTGGCAGGTGAGATTCCCGATGCGCCTGAAGGCCTTGCCGCACGCCTGGCACTCGTAGGGCTTCTCCCGAGTGTGGATTCTGCCTTGCGCCGTCAGTGTGGGCTGGTGCCGGAAGGCCTTCCCGCACTGCGCGCACTGATAGGGCTTCTCTCCCGTGTGGATCCTGCCGTGCTGGACCAGGGTGGACTTGTGCACGAAGGCCTTGCCGCACATGCCGCACTGGAAGGGCCTCTCGCCGCTGTGGATCCTCTCGTGCAGGATGAGCGCGGACGACTTGGTGAAGTGCTTCCCGCACTGCCGGCCCGGGTACGCCTTCTCGCCCGTGTGCGTCTTCTGGTGCCCCACCAGCGACACGCTCTGCGCGAAGGCCTTGCCGCACTCGTAGCACTGGAACGGCCGCTCGCCCCTGTGTGTGCGGTGGTGGTTGACCAGGTCGGACTTCTTGCGGAAGGCCTACCCGCACACCCGGCACTGGTGGGGCCTGGCGCACGCGGGGGCTCGCTGGTGCCCGAGCAGGGACGAGCACTTGGTGAAGCGCTTGCCGCACGCGTCGCACGCGAACGGCTTCTCCCCGGTGTGGATGCGCTGGTGGTCCAGCAGGTTGGTGATGAGGGTGAAGGCCTTGCCGCAGTCGCCGCAGGGGTAGGCCGCTCGCCCGTGTGCGTGCGCTGGTGCCCGAGCAGCTGCATGTTCTGCACGAAGGCCCGGCCGCACTGGGCGCAGCGGTAGGGCCGCTCGCCGCTGTGGATGCGCCGGTGCACCGTGAGGTTGGCGCGGGGGCTGAAGGCCTTGCCGCGCTCGGCGCACGTGAACGGCTTCTCCCCGGTGTGCACGCGCCGGTGCATGGCCAGCGTGGCGTCCCTGTGGAAGTGTCTCCCGCACTCGCCGCATGCGAAGGGCTTGTCCAGGGCGTGCGCGCGCTGATGCCGCGCCAGCTGGGCCAGCTGCGCAAAGGCCTCTCCGCACTCCCTGCACACGCAGGGCTCCTCGCCGCCAAGGACTCCCCGGGGCCCTCCCAGTCGGGATTCCGCGGGTCACGCGGGCCCCCTCCCTTCTGAAATTCCTGGCTGGGCGTCTCTGTAGGGGCCCTTCCTGAAGGCCCCTTGGCCTCTCCCGTCCTGTCCTCGCAGAGTGCCAGAGGCGGCTCCCTCCCAGCTCTTCCATGGCTTCCTCTGGACCGTCCCTGTCAGGCCTGGATTCCAAATCTGAAAGAGACTCAGAACACACATGTCACCCACGTAGCCTGCTCCCAGAGCTGGGAGAGGTGAGGGTTGGGAGCTAGGAAAGCCCAGAGAAACCCCCTCAAGCACTTCCCAAGGGTTTTAGAATAAGGCGTGGTGGGCAGGTGCAGTGGACTGAAAGTTTGTGTTCTCTCCTCCCATTCATATGTTGAAATCCTAAACCCCAGGGGATAATGTTAGAAGGTGGGGCCTTGAGGAGGCGAGCAGGCCTGGAGGGTGGAGCCCTCATAAATGGGCTTAGTGCCCTCCCAAAAGGGACCCCACCCTGCCTCCCTGCAAGGACACGTGAAGTCCCTGGCCCTGAACCAGGAAGAGGGCCCTCCCCAGAATGGTTGGTCTTACCTAGTGAGCTCAGGTTCTGGAAGTTCTCCAGCATCACGTCTCTGTACAGGTCCCTCTGAGCCGGCTCCAGCTGCTGCCACTCCTCCTGGGTGAAGTCCACGGCCACGTCTTTGAAGGTCACCAACTGCTGCAACCACAAAGTCCTCTGGTCCACCCAGGCCTGTGGGGGAGGTGGGGCAGGGAGCTGGCTTCAGTGGGTCATCCCTGGGAGGACCCCCTACGCACCAGCGCAGTGTCAGCACATAGCAGGTACTCAAGAGACATCAGCTCAGATTAGGATGACCATTATTATTACAGGGCTGGAGTTTGAGGCTGAGTCCCTGGGTTTGACGATTCTTTATGAGGACACAGAGGACTCAACGTAAAGTCATCCTGTGGCTGCCCTGCCCCAGGTGATGGGGAGACGGGCCCTGGAGGGGACTCAGGTGCACAGGGGCTCATTCGACTCTCTGCCACCCATGAGAAGGAGGGCGAGGGGACAACACTACTCACCAGGGCCTCGTCAGCCAGCAGCTGGGTGGCCATCCCTTCACTGCCCATGGTGATGGGGGACTGGTGGCTGAGTCTGGGGGCTGATGGGGTGAGGCGGAGGGAGAGAGAGAAAGAGAGGGAGGACAGTGAGGGACCAAGACTAGCTCTGCTCTACACACGCACGCACACACCCCCATCCCCCTTTTCTCATCCACAGAAACACAGAGACACACGGCAGCCACAGCCCTTGGGCTCACACTGGCCAGACACCCACCGTGTAGGGGAAGTGGGCAGTGGAGACATCTCTCCCAGGCAGGATCAGACCCAGGCCCGCTCTGTCTACGCATCCCCACCATCCCTGACCCAGCTCACGGGGCTCTTTCCTCTGTGCTGACCCAGACCTTGTTCACAACTCTCCTTGGACACTTGTCACCCTGGGCTGAACTGTGAGGCTACAGGAGCCAGTTACTTGGGTTCAGATCCCAGTTCTGCCACTTACCCGCAGGGTATCTTTGGGCAAGTGACGTAACCTCTGCCCGCCTCAGTTTTGTCATCTGGAAAATGAGGATAAGGTACCCACCACACAGGGTCGTTATGAGGTTTCAACAGGTGAGTATAAGCAAATCCCTTAAAGTAGCATGTGCCGTATGGTAAGGACATAGAAATGTTTTCATTCCATTTAATTTTTAAAAAGATTTTATTTTGTTAAAGTAATCTCTGCACCCACCGTGGGCCTTGAACTCACAACCCTGAGATCAAGAGTCACGTGCTCTACTGGCTGAGCCAGCCAGGCACCCCTGTTTTAATTTCATTATCACCATCTGTATATATAACATTCCCCTCCACCCCACTTAACTGGGATTCCTTTTATTAGCCTTTATCCCAGGACTCTGCATAGGATTTGGTCTACAGCAAGCTTCCTTGTTTTATTATGGTCAAATACATGTAACATAAAACTTACCATTTTACCATTTTATCATTTAAAGTGTACAATTCAGTGGCATCGATAGCACATTCACACGGTTGTACAACCATCACTTCTGTCTCGTTCAAAACCAAAACATTTTCATCACCCCCGAAAGGAAACCTTGTACCCACGAAGCAGTCCCTCCTTACGCCCTCCCTCTCCCAGCCCCTCGCAGCCACCACTCTGCTTTCTGTCTGTATGGATCTGCCTGCTCCAGACATTTCCTATAAACGGAATCCTACACTGCGTGGCCCTCTGTGTCCGGCTTCCTTCACTGAACGTGACATTTCTAGGGTTCACCTATGCAGTTGTGTGTATCGGGGCTTCACTCCTCACGGCCGAATAATATTCCACTGTGTGAACGGACGGTTCTTATCCGTTCATCTGCTGATGGAGATTTGGGCTGTTTGTCCCTTTTGGCCATTGTGAGTAATGCTCCTGCGAATGTGCACGGTCAAGTGTTTATCTGAGTCCCTGTTCTCAATTCTCTGGGGTGTATACGTGAGTGGAATTGCTGGGTCATGTGGGAATTCTGTGTTCAACTTTTCAAGGAACCACCAAACTGATTTTCCACAGCAACAATGGGCTTTAAATTAGAAGATAACTCTGGAAATATAAAAGTGGAGGAGACAAGGGTCTTTTAGGTTGTCTGGGGCCACAGGGTCTCAGAACCTGCATTTTTAACTGGTCCTAATCCCCACCAGGGACCCTGATATGGCTCCAGTTCCCCCTTCAAATTCTTGTGATCCCAAACCCCAATCTGTAAAAAGAGAAAACTGAGCCCAGCAGCAACCTCTGGGTGTTTCTTTCTTTCTTTTTTTAAAAGATTTTATTTATTTATTGAGAGAGAAAAACAGAGAATAGTGGGGGGAGGGCAGAGGGAGAGGCAGACTCCCCGCTAAGCAGAGAGCCCGACACAGGGCTCCATCCCAGGACCCCAGGATCATGACCTGAGCCAAAGGCAGATGCTTAACTGACTGAGCCACCCAGGTGCCCCTGGGTGTTTATTTCTAAATGATATACAAGTACTACAGTGCATTATGATACAAAATAGAGATTATATCTATGTATAAAATGTGTACTCTATATGCATAGTACTAAATACCAAATATATGGGTGTATAAGGTACACACATACACACTGTATATATACATATATACCATATTTACAAGTATATAAGGTACACACATACTCTAAAGACCATATTACCATATGTGTCTATGAGACATAATCACACAGTAAATGCCATATATACACATATATAACATATATATGAACTGATATACATGACCTGTATATAAGAGGTATAGGTACTAAATATCACATATACATTATATGTGGTCCTATCCCACACTAAATACCACATATACCTATATATATGTGACCTTATTATCTGTGTGCTATGGTACCAACTACCATCTGTACCTGTTTACTGCATGGAATCATGCACACTAAACACTGTATATACACATGTGTAAGATGTGAACTGATTATACATATATCATTGTTCTGAATACCATATGCGTGAGCATATAAACGGTTTACACACAACAAATACCGCATAAACATGTATATAAGGTGTATAAACACTACCACATATACTTATAAATAAGGTGTATATATGTACATTACTAAATATTGTATATACATTTATATAAGGTGTATATGTACACGCACATTAAATACCATAATTACACTAATACACATAACTACACCAATACCGTATGCCACTATGTATATGCCACTAAATAACGAATTTCAATGACTCCAACAGACCATACACTGAAAAAAGGCATGATTTAATCTAAGGGAAAAAAAATCTGCCAATTAAACCGCAACATACCATCAGTGGTAAGACGCGCTAATTTCGGAAATGTTAAAATGGGGGGGGGATGTGAAAAATGCATCTTAGAATTAAAGTTGAATCGCTCTCCTTCAGCTCACACTGAAACGACCCACGAACACAAGCTCTACAGCTGTCTGGCTTCACCCCACTGCATGCCTGGCACACCCCATGTCCGAGACCACTGTCCTGACACAGCGCAGGCCCCGGGTCCAGGCTGCCTCGGCTGGACTCCCTGCCTGCCGCTCCCTAGCTGTGTGCCTGGGCAGGTCACTTAACCTGTTTCCTCATCTGGAAGGGGAGGGGCCTAAGACCCCTATTTTGTAGGGTGGTTATGAGATGGTACCGGCACAGGGCTTCCTAAGTGTGGTTATTAAATTGCAGTAACTGTCCCACCATTGTGGGGGCGGGGGGGCTTTTCATTTTTGTGCCTCAGTTTCCACATCTGCAAATGGGGGAAATCCTAGTGCGAAGGGCACTGGGCTCCTGTGGGGTTCAAGGAGATAACAGGGTGTCTCTCCGGTTTTCGCAGGCGTCCGCCAACAGCATCGCCCGGGAGCTCCGGGGCCCCGCCCTGGCGAATCCGAGCCGGTCTTCTCGGGCGGGGCCTGGGGGTCTGCACCTCCGACGAGCTCCGGGCGGCGCCGGCAGCGCGGGAGGGGAACCCACGCTCCGTGGGGCGCTGACCTAGGCGCTGAACTCCACGCCTGGTACGGAGCAAGTGGACGCTCCGAAAATGCTGGCGGCAGCGCTGCCGTTACTATTACCTAAACAACAGCAACAACGAGAGCAGCTCCGACGGATGTGCTGTCCACACCCACTGTCCGGGCGGGGAAACTGAGGCATGGAGGGGTGGGATTCACAGCCCCTCCGGGCCCCTCCCGCGATCCGGGGTGCGTGATCCTCCCCACGACGAAAACCTGGCGGACCAGTGAACCCGCCGGGCGGCGCGAACTCACCGACGGCCACGGGGCGGTGGCTGAGCTCGGGCCGCCGTGGGTCCGGGCGAGCACACGGTTTGCGCCTGCGCGCCCCACCGCTCCCGCCCCGCCCCTGCGCCGCGCAGGACCACGCCCCCCCCCCCCCCCGCGCTCCAAGATGCCTCCGCAGGGGAGGAGGCCGAGGGGAGGAGGATGGAGGAGTGGGGATGGGAATGGGGGAGGAGCTTGGAGGGAGAGAGTGGAGAAACGGAGGGGAAGGGCTTGGAGGAAGGAGGGTAGAAGGGAGGAGGATGGGGGGATGAGGGGAGGGCCTTGGAGGAGGGCAGGAGGGCAGAGGACAGGGAGGAGAAGCGGGAGGGGCTTGGATGAAGGAGTGGGGAGAAATGGGCGGGGAAGAACTTGGAGGGAGGAGAAGAGGGGAGGAGCTTTGAGAAAGAGGAGGAGGAAGGAGGAAAGGGAGGAGAGTTAGGGAGGGGCTTGGATGGAGGAGTGGCAGGAGAGGAGGGGAATGGCTTGGAAGGAGGAGGGAGAAGGAAAGGAAGGGGCTCGGAGGGAACGGGGGTGGAGGGAGGGGCTTGGAGGTGAGAAGGGAGGAAGATAGGGAGAGGAGGCGGGGAGGGGAGAGAGGGGGGAGTGGAGAAGGGAGCCGGGGCGGGGCTTAGAGGGAGAAGTGGGGAGGAGTGGGAAAGAGAGGAGGGGCAGTGCAGAAAGGAGGGGAAAGTGAATAGAGGTGGAAACAGGAGGAAAGGTACGTAGGATCGGGGGAAAGAGGAGAGGAGGGTAGGGAGCGTAGGAAGACGGACGATGAGAAAGGAGGGAGTGGCAGGAAAGGCCAGGATAGGACAGCTGTAGGAAAGCAGAGAGGGGAGGGGAGGTGGAGTAAGAGGGAGGAGGAGCGAGGGGAGGGGCAAGGGGGAGGAAGTGGGAGGAGAGGAATGGGAGGGAAGAGAGGGCAAGAGGCGATGGAAAGGCCGCGGGAAAGGGGGCTGGTGAGGAGCTAGGGGAGAGGAGGAGGTGAGAGGGGTGGGGAAGCAGGGGAGGAGGGGGTAAGAGGAAGATGAAGGAATGAAGAAGGGAAGGAAGAGGAACAGTCTCAACAGTACTGAAAAAAACAAGGAGGTGATGGGTTAGAACTGGGCGGGAGCAGGATCTCTGACCCCAGGTGTGCCTGGGTTCAAATCCCGGCCATGTGTCGTTGGACCTCTGAGCCTTGGTTTTCTCGCCTGTAAGGAGGTTGGGAGTAAGGGAACCTACCTGTAGGGTTGCTGTGTGGGTTACACGAGTTGATTCCCGCGGCGTTCTTAGGAGCTCTGCAGAGGACCCGCTAACGCCGTCCAGCAGACCTTTATGCGCGGGTGGAAATGCGCTCTCTCCGCGCAGTCCGAGCTGGTAGCCACTGGCTACAGCGGGCTGTTGAGCACTTGAAGTGTGGCCAGTGCGGGCACCGAACTGAATTTGTAGCTGTGTCGTATTTTAATTAATATAAAGTTTCATAGTTCTATGTGGCTACTGGCTGCCGCAGTCAACGGTGCAGCTCTAACGTCTTAGCAATTTTTATTGTATATACTCAGCTTCTGTTGCATTTTCTAAGTTTGATGGGTCCTCTTTAAAACCCCACAGCAGCAGCACTAACAACAAGACCGCACTTGTTGGTATTTATTAAGTGGCAGGGACTGTTGTAAGCACTTGGCGTGGATTCATCCGTTGGATCCTCACCACGTAGCTCCGGGGTGTGCCTCTTGCCGCATATCTGGGTGACCTTACTACTACCATCACTTATTGAGTGCTTGTGTGTCAGGCCCCGGAGAGACTCTGGACGCCCACATATGCCCTTTAACTGCAGGAGGCGGCGGCTTAGGTGTACTGAATTTGCCGAAGGCCACAGGACAGGGTCAGCAAGATGCGGGGTAGCATGTGCTTGTGTTTTTGTCTCTACTTGGATCTAAGCTCGAAAATTCTGGAACTCACAGAGAACGGATGGGCAGAGCAGAATTCACCTGCCCTGCATGTTCTGCCTCCCGCCCCAGGGGCACTACCTCTTCCCAGGAGCTGAGTTGTTATTGTTGCTGCTGCTGCTGTTGTTGTTATTGTTGTTTTCTTTTGGTTTTCATTGTTCCTTTCTCTTCTCTGCCCCCTGCCTGCCTTTCCATTTTCCTTTTAATTTTTTTCTCGTTTTGGGTATTAAAAATGGCACGCATTTTTTTGCTGCACCTGCTATCAAGAATTAGACATTGTTCTCTCAGTCCTTGAATCTGTGCTGTCTGCGTGGCTTGCTTTGACCGATAAAACGTGGCAGAAATGATGCCGTAGGATTTTGCAAGTTCGATCTTCTGATTCTGTGTGTGTGTGTGTTTTTCCCCCCACACCACCAAGCAACTCTCTGACACTAGCTGGGTGTTGGAGACCCTATCTACCCAGAGGAGGTATCAGTCTGAAATAGCTAACTGGTACACCTTCCCAAAGTAATTTCCTGTTGGCACTCCCACCACCAATGTATACAAATGCCTGTCTTAGTTACTGCCCCGCCCATCATGGGCATTGCCCCTGAGCTCCTGAATTTTGGAATCTTAACTACATGGAAGAGGGTCAAAGTGTATGTGTGTGTTTGGGGGGATGGAGACTGATTATTGTCCCCCAATATCTTGTCTCGACTTCTTCCACAGTGCTAGAACCCCTGTTTTAGCTGCATTTCCCAGGCTCCCTTGCAGCTAGGTGTGGCCTTGTGACTAGGTTCTGCCCATCCGTGGAGGTGTCTCTGGTGGCCCCAAGTGAGAGCTTTGAGGCAGTGCACTGCTGCATTCAAATTCTGAGCTTGCCACTCCCTTGTTAGGGAACCTTGGGAAAGTGACTTCTTTTCTCTACAGCTTAGTTTTTTCATCTGTACAGTGGGGAGAAGGGATAGTATCTACCTTATATTGCTGTTGTGAAGGACAAATGGAGTCTTATGGTAAAACATTTAGAGCAGTTCTTGGTACATAGTCTGTCTTCCGTGTGGTCATTATTATTATAATAATTTTATTATCACCTCCTAAAGTTGAGGTTTAAGTGCCACCCTGCTCCATGTCTGTTATCAGAACAAGTCTCCCTAGTGTTTGTTGGTCTCCCAAGACCAGGGAGAAATATTGGGAGGGGATTCTATCCGTCCATCTACCCCCATTCACCCCCACCAGCACCGCCACTCAGGGGTGGGGGTCAATGGATTTTCCATTTCCTTCATCATGGATACTCACTCGCCCTGTAAATATTTCCCAAAGCACGAACACTCATAGGAGGAATCTTTTGCCCAAGTTTCTTTGAAGAACTGCCTATGGGGATGGGGATGTTTATTTAAAGGGGATCACCTGCCTCACAGAGGGGGTGAGAGGTGGGAAAGAGGTGGAGGAGAAGAAGAAGGAGGTGTGAAGCTGCCATTTTTTCACTGCCGAATTTAATGTCGCACAGGGAGGTTGGTGTGAGCAGAGGTGTGTGGGAAGGGGAAGGTGATACTGGGGTCAAAAAGGAGCCTGAGTTGCTTTTTTCTTCTTTCCCCCTTAGCAGTGGGAGAGAGGCCATCTAAGGAATAAGACAGTGGATGCCTAATATAGAAAAATACTTTGATTTCCTGCATCTGCTGATAGGCAGGAACCTCAGGGACAAGAGGCTTCGGGGTGAGCTGGGAGTCATTCCTTCCAGAAGTATCTGAGCACCTCTTCCATGCCAGACCCTGTTCTAGGAGCTGGGGGTCCAGCAGTGAGCAAACCAAGGCCCCTTGTCTTATGGGGCCACAAGTGCTAATTTCTGAGCGCGATCAGAGGTAATAAGGTGGGGAGTGAGGGGAGGCTGCTTCAGCTTTGGAGTCAGGGAGGACCTCTCTGAGATGATGACATTTGAGCAGAGCCCTGATGAGCAAATATGCAGAGTAGTAGCAGGATTTCTGTACAGGTTATCAATCTATTGAGATGCTTCTGTGAAAGTTGGTACACAGTTGATGGGAAGCGCCTGACCCTTCTGCCTTGTCCCGTCTGCACATCGCCAAAAGGGTGCTAGCTGCCGGTGATTAAAATACTTCAACTGGCTCCCACTGCTGAGCAGGTTGCTGATGTATTGAAATTCTTTAGCGGGGGAGACAGAACAGAACCTACCCTACCTTACCTGCTGCTGGGACCCTCATGTTCCTTTCAGAAAAGCAACGGTGAGATTATACAAGCCTACAAGGTAGTATAGAAAATAAGACGGCGTGCCTCCTGTGTATTTACCACACAGATTTCTTTTTTAGCACGTAGGGACACGACTTTTATTTTAAAAAGTAGGTTTTTTTAAAAAAGATTTTGTTTATTTATTTGACAGAGATAGAGACAGCCAGCGAGAGAGGGAACACAAGAAGGGGGAGTGGGAGAGGAAGAAGCAGGCTCATAGCGGAGGAGCCTGATATGGGGCTTGATCCCATAATGCCGGGATCACGCCCTGAGCCGAAGGCAGACGCTTAACCGCTGTGCCACCCAGGCGCCCCTAAAAAGTAGTTTTTAAAAAAGATTTATTTATTTTAAGAGAGAGAGAGAGAATGAGCAGGGCAGAGGGGAGAGAGAGGGAGAAAGAGTCCTAAGGAGACTCTGGGCTGAGCACAGAGCCCGACTTAAAAAGTAGTTTTAAGCCACCATACATCTCATGTCAACATTGTGTCCAGTTTTTTTTTCATTTTATCCTAATCCTGTAACATTTACCTACTTTTGTACTTTATTTCTCATTATTCACTTAAGAGCTTATTTGATACAAAACTCAAAGGGGATGAAAGAATATATGACAAAAAAGCAAGGTTCTCTCTGTCTTCCAACACTGGGTTCTCTTCTGGAAACCCTTATTTGACAGCCTTCAAGAGATGTTGTCCATGCACATACACCCCCCCCCCCCCCCAATCTCATTGGATCCTAACAGGGCCATCGGATTCCCTAACAGGGAATCAAATGGTAGGACTGTCTTTCCCTTAGCTGGTGGTCTACATCTGAGGGAGGGTTTCCACGGCAATCAACCATCTCTCACAGATGGAAAGAAAAGACAGGTTGGTTGCCCAAGAATGGATCCGGGATCCTCTCTGGGGGAAGAGGACCGCTGTGGAGACCCAGAACAAAGACCGAACAAAGTAGACACAGCCAGCCGTGCCCCAGCCCCCTCCCCTCAGGAATGGACAATCCTGGGGGTGAGACTGGGGAGGGGAGGCGCCTCAGCTGGTGTTGAAGAACCTCCAGAAATAGTCTGCCCCACGGAGCAGGACGGGAAGGCTCTAGAGCCAGTCTCTCAGGTCTGAATCACAAGTCTGCGATTTACTGGCTGTGTAAAAACCCAGCCAGGTCACTCGGTTTAGTAGCTACTGGAAGGTGTTGGGAATCAGGGGTGAGCAAGAGCATTCACGTCCCATCTCTTGGAGGGGGAACTCACCTTCTCCAAGTCCCTTTTTAAGTAGTCTTATTTTATTTCTGGACAGTTAATAAGTAAACATATTTTCTTTGTCAAAGGTCAAAACATATTGATAAAGCAAGACTTCCTGCTGATCTCACTTCGTCAGCCCGAGCCCTCTGCTCTAGAGGTGAGTAACTGGTGGATTTGGGGTGCACTGGGAGGGTGCTTTTCCTTCTCATGTACATATGTGTCTGCGCTCATAGAAAGAGAGCAATTTTTGTGCGCATATCCGGGAATGCATCGATTCCAAGCTGCACTTTCCTTATTACTAGAACAAGCCTGGCTATATTACCCATCCCATAATAACAATACGAGAAATATATAGGTCTTTACTATGATATATATGCGATTATTACTAATAAGTTGTAATAATTAAATCTATGTATCATATTTCTTTGATGCTAGGGTGCACTTTTTTTTTACATTCTTATATCTCTGACTTTGAAATATGCCTTCATATTGTCAGTATCTTTGGATTTTAGGATTTTAACTTTTTGTGTTATAAGCAATACATGTGGAAGCAAAACTGTCACATTCACAGTGTATATACCATAGTCAGGAAGAAAAATTTTAGTTTGCACCCTGAGATTAACCAAATGTAACAGGGCCTCCCTTCTAGTGGTGATCCCCAAATAATGAAGCACTTCTTGTAAACCTGTAATCCGTGGTAAAAACCTTAATCCCTGAATTTTGCCATGCTGAGACTTGAAGATTGGTCTTCTGGCTGTGATCCTTATTTAAGAAAACTGCTGGTTTTTCATCATCAATGAACAAATGTAACCCGATAAACTTGGTGATCTTCTGAGCCTTTTCTCTTAAATGCCAGTCGTGTTTTAAATCTGCCAAGCCTTTACGTACACATCTGTGCATGCGTAGAAAATATCCGACGTTGCTTTATATGTCGTTGGGTTTCGTAGGAGTGATGTCAGGCTGCATCTGTGGCTTTGTAGCTTGCTTTTTTCCATGCAATGACGTGTCTTCACGCTTTTTCCACAGCAGTCCCCAAAGATCTATTTTGTTCTGTAAAATGAGGGTAAGAACCTTACCTAACTGCCAGCATGAAAGAAGGCACGTATTTCTCTAAGCAGACTTGGCAGCTCTGCCATTTTTCCGTTTCACCCCAGACCCTCTGCCCCCAACAAGTGACTAAATGCTTCAAGGTGTTAGGCAACTAGGTGAATTTTCTCGCTTCAGTCATTCGTCTTTTCCCCTGCAGAATAAACTGAAGAATTCTCAGTAGTAGCGAAATAAGAAGGTCTTTGATGACAGATTGCCCTGGGTTAAATCCTGGCTGTTTACAAGTTGAATGTGGGCTTTTTCCAAGAGATCTGAGGCTCCCAAAAGACCACTCTCTGGAAATAACCTTAATGTCTGCTAGTTGGGGGAAAAACCACCATAACTAAATGCAGCCCCACATAGTGGGATTAATTCTCTGTAGTTGTTTAAAATTTTTTAAAAATTTTTATTTATTTATTTGCCAGATAGAGAGAGAGAGAGAGCGTGAGCATGAGTGGGGGGAGGAGCAGAGGGAGAAGTAGGCTCCCCATTGAGCCCAAAACCTGCTGTGGGGCTCAATCCCAGGACCTGAGCCAAAGGCAGACGCTTAACTGACTGAGCCACCCAGGCATCCCTCCCTGTAGTTGTTTAAAAGGATAAGTAGATTCTTTTCTTTGTGGGATGATCTTTGCCGACAGGATTCCTTGCTCGATGCCACAGCCCTGTCTTCTGGGCTGCATTCAAGGAACCAGAGTGGGGAACAACAGATCAACTGCCCATGGAATGGTCTCATGGCAGAGTTTTGCTCAGTAAGGACTCCTTGATCTTAGATGACTCAACTGTGCAGACCATGGGCTGCATCCAGCCCACCGATGTGTTGGTTCAGTTCCCTCATCTTCTTTTTAATTTAATGAGTTGCCGTGATTAAGATATTGGCATATTTTATGTTTACAAACATCACTTTCCATTCACTCAACCCTATAAAAATAATTCATAAAACTTCCAGAATGTGTCAAACAATGTTCTAAGTGCTAGAGGCTCAGGGATGAATTAGAAACGCACAGTCCCTACCATCATGGAGTCTACATTCTAGAAAGTGGGGCAGACAATAAGCAAGAAATATATATATATATATATATATATATATATATATATATATATATATATATATATATATATATAATGTAATGAGCTCTAGCTTCTTTAGATAATTTGCAATATCAAAAGCCACCAGGCCAACAACTCCATGTGAAGATAGAAAAGTAGGTAAGAGTCAGACCTCAGTGACTCTAGCTAATCAAAGAGTTCATAGCAAAGGCTCGAACCTTTCTGCCTCTTGAAAAGTGTGGCAATCATACTCTTAGGGATGGGGATATGCCCGAGGCATCCTGGATGTACCCTGCAATGGCCAGCACACAGGGTGCTTTATGAATGTCTGTCTCTTGAGTGATAGCAGCAGCTGTGGCTTCCCTGGTGACCAGATCTTTGGTAAAAACAAACATATTCATTCCTTCATTCATTCATTCATCCCACAGTAGTTGGATTTTTATGCCAGGGGCTCATTCTTGAAGACCTTGGACAATTCAAAACTCACATAATTCAAGACTAATCCTAACAAAAGTGGTTGGCATGTCTGTTCACTAGCAAAAGTGATAGCCTAATAACAAGGATAGTTTACAATGTACACAACTGGTCATATTCAAAAGTACGGATTTTTTTTTAGGAACTTAAAATTTTTAAGGCTTCTTCTCATTTCAAAAAATGCCCCCAATGCTCATGATTTCAAATGTTTATAATTCAGGTTAGCATAAAATATAGCCAAGCTGTATTTATATAAATCTACAATAACATCCTTCTTGTGACCGCACCTCATAACATAAAAACTAGGGTCTTACCAATAACTCACATATACTTATATAGCACTCCCATTTCCCCCCAGCCCAAGGTAACTGTCATCCTGAATCCGGGGTACTTTTCCCTTGGTTTCCTTTTTGGACATTTTCCCCTGAGTGATGCTCTGGAAACTCTGTGTTAATAATTCCAGTCAGGTTGTAGTTGGGCCCTGCTGCCCTAAGAGCCAAATTTGCCTCTTAAAATGACTCTGCAGTTTTCTCCCTCATCTGTTTTCATCCCGTGCTCCCCACAGTCCAGAGACCTTTGTTTCCAGGCAACAGCAGGGCTTTCCCCAGGCAGACGGGTTCTTTGAAAAAGAAAGAGGAGAGAGGGTGAGGTTGGCAAGAGGGGGAAATGGGGGGGGGGGAGAAGGAGGGAGGGAGAGAGGGATGGAGAGGGAGAGAGAGACAGAGAGAGAGAGGGAGACAGAGATAGAGGCAGAGAGAGAGAGGGAGGGAAAGAGAGACAGAGGCAGAGAGAGGGAGGGAGGGAGAGAGATACATGGAAAGAGACAGAGATAGAGGCAGAGAGAGAGAGAGAGGTAGGGAGAGAGAGGCAGAGCGAGACATAGAGAGAGACAGTGAGAGATAGAGAGGGAGAGAGAGGCAGAGAGAGAGGGAGGGACAGAGAGAGACACACATACACGCAGACACAGAGATAGAGGCAGAGAGAGGAAGGGAGGGAGACAGAAACAGAGAGGCAGAGAGAGACAGAGATAGAGGCAGACAGAGAGACATAGACAGAGAGACAGTGTGAGGGAGAGGGAGAGAAAGAGGGAGGGAGAGGGAGAGAGACAGAGGCAGAGACAGAGAGGAGAGAGAGAGAGGGAGAGGGAGAGAGAGCGAGAGCCCTCTCCAGCTAGTACGCCTAGAGATTCAGCACCACGGACAGCTCAGCCTGACCGGTTCAGCACCGCGGACAGTGTTCAGGAGCCCGCTTCTGCCGCTGGCTCTGCTAGATACATGCGCTTTTCTTCTCTCTGTTTCCTTCCTTCCTTCCTTCCTTCCTTCCTTCCTTCCTTCCTTCCTTCCTTCCTTCCTTCCTTCCTTCCTTCCTTCCTTCCTTCCTTCCTTCCTTCCTTCCTTCCTTCCTTCCTTCCTTCCTTCCTTCCTTCCTTCCCTTCCCCCTCCCTTCCCCCCTTCCTTCCTTCCCCCCTTCCTTCCCTCCTTCCCTTCCCTTCCCTCTTTCCTTCGATTTTATTTCTGGGGCGCTGGGTGGCTCAGTTGGTTAAGTGTCTGCCTTTGGCTCAGGTCTTGATCCCGGAGTTCCGGGATTGAGGCCCATATCGGGCTCCCTGCTCAACGGGAGTCTGCTTCTCCCTCTGCCCTTCACTGTGCTCGTGTTCTCTCTCCCTCTCTCGCTCTCTCAAGGAAATAAAATCCTAAAGATTTATTAGGAGCAGGGGCAGAGGGAGAGGGACAAGCAGACTCCCCGCTGAGCAAGGAGCCTGATGCACGGGGCTCGATCCCAGGACCCTGGGATCATGACCTGAGCCGAAGGCAGACGCTTAACCGACTGAGCCACCCAGGCGCCCCTGCACGTGCTCTTCTGAGCATTCCTGGGCCCACTCGACAACCATCATCCTCAGAGTTTCTGAACGCTGATAGCTTGGTAACCCAGGTTCTCCTGGTGTTAACCTCAAAAACACAGGCATCTAATACTTAACTTGCCTCAAAGAGGGTATTCTGAATTTTCTCACAGACAAAAAAAAAAAGTGGGTCTTCCTTACTGCATTCACTCTAGGGCACTTTGCTCAGGCTCAAAGTTCAAAAGTCTTCCTTCATTCCTTCCTTTCTCCTACCTCTCACATACCGTCCATCAGGGAGTCCTCTCAGCTCCGTATCTAGAGTGTATCCTGAATCTGCCCACTGCTTTCCACCTCTACTGCCTCCACATCACTCCAGGCCACCATCATGTTTTTCTTGGTTTATTCCAATAGCCTCCTAACTGATCTTCCCAGTTTACCTCTTGCCCCTTCTAGAGTTTCCCCACACAACAGTTTCAGTCATGCCTTGAAAATGTAAATTGATTATATCACACCCTTCCTCAATGTCCTTCTGTAGTTTCCCAGTGCACCTACAATAACATCCAAAGATGTTGCTGTGGCTTTCAAGACGCTGGATGGCTCTCTGATCCTATCTCCATTACTCTCTCCCTTGCCCGACCACTCTGGTCACACTGGCCTTCTTGTTGTTCCTCAGGGCCTTTGCACCTGCTGTTCTTTCTGCCATGAATTCTTGCATCACTGGCTCCTTTTCACCTTTTGGGTCTTATCTCAAAATGCCACCTTTTCAAAGCGACCTCCCCTGACCACTCCTGTCTAAAGTGGCCTCACAGTTGATCTGTTTCATGTAATTCATAGAATTAACACAAACTATATTTTGTTCTATATTTATTGGTTTACTTGTCTGTTTCATTTCACTAGAAGGTAAACTCCATTAAGCCAAGACTTCAGCTATCTTGGCACCCAGAACAGCATCTGCAACATAACAGCTGTTTAATAAATATTTGTTGAATTGCTGAGTGAGTGAGTAAGTGAGTGAATGAACACCTAGCATTAATTTGTCTTTTCCCGCTACTCATGGAGCCCCAAAGAGATGTCAACAGCACTCAACTCCTGGTATAGAAGAGCCGTCATAGGTACTGCTCCAGGCTTTGAGAGCTGTGTTGCTAGTCCCCAAGACCACCCCATGGTTTGATGATTCCCTAGCAGGACTCACAGAACTCCTCATATAGGCACACTCCAGATGATGATTTATTACAGCGAAAGGGTATAAAGCACAGTCAGCAAAGGGAAACAGCTCATGCACATAACACATCTTCACCTTTCCCATGGCCTCATGGTGATCAGTGTTTACGTCTTCACCCCTTGACCTGCCATAAAGAGTGAGGATGTGTCACAGCTAGGGTGATGGTGAATTGGGGCCGATAATTTAATCTACCACATCAAGTGGCAGCTTCTAGTTATGATTTATTTATTTTTATTTTATTTCCATTTTTTCATTACGAAGCATGAAACGAGCTTTCCACTTGTAAAGTGCTGCAAAATTTCCTTTAAGGGTCACTTTAAAGAAAGATAGAAAGTGCCTTTATTTAAAATAAAATTACTACTTACTAATAGACGGATGTTATACAGAAATGGAAGCAGTCATAAGGTGATTTCCATTTATGCAGAGACGTGGCATAGATTGAGAAAGGGAAATGTGAGAGACTGAAGAAAGGTCAGAGGAAGACATAGAGTAGGCTTCTAGACACTCTGTCTGCTCTGGGGAAGGAGTCATTTCCTAAGAAGTCATTTAGTAGTCCCCCCCCCCACCTCTGACCCTGCGGAAACCCCTCAAACTTGAGTCTGTTTCAAAAACAACCCTTAATTATCTGAACTGTCAGGATCACACCTGGAATTTCCCCCTTATGGAGAACCTGGTGTTCAGTCTTTGTGTTCAGTAATAATGACTCAGTCTGTATGAGGTGCGTGTATTAACTCTGATGTTCATGATAACCCTGTGAGGTAGGATCTGTTATTGTCCTTATTTTACCAATAAGGAAACCGAGGCCCAATTAATTCACTTCCCAAAGTTACATAGCTGATGTGCAGTGGATCTGGCTCTGAGGCCAACCTCTCAAGCCCCTCAAAGGCTCCATGAGCTGGGCAGCTCCCTAGTACCCTGCACTGAATGTCCTATTATCAGAGGAAATAGTCAGGGGTGAGTGAGGAGGCTCACTCTCAATCTGTCTCTCCTCTGTTCACACTGAACTATGCTCAGAATGGCTGGAAGCTCATCGCCTAAACTTCTAAAGGAAGAACTTCCGGGTGCCTGGGTGGCTCCCTCGGTTAAGGGTCTGCCTTCGGCCCAGGTCATGATCTCTGGGTCTTGGGATCAGTCCCACATTGGGCTCCCTGCTCAGTGGGAAGTCTGCTTCTTCCTCTCCCTCTGCCCCTCCACCCACTGCTTGTGCTCTTTCTCTCCCTCTCCCATCCTCTCTCTTTCTCAAATAAATAAATAAATCTTAAAAAGCAAGCAAGCTTCCCCTCCCAATTATGTGACATATATGGAAACACCTAAGAAAACCAATCTCAGTCCCCCCATATTCTTGTCACATGTCCTCTGGACAAGTCGTGTAACTCCTTCACGCCTTAGTTCCCTTCTCTGCTAAATGGGGGACAGTAATACCATACGTACCGTTCAGGGTCATTGAATGAAATGAAATAACGTACACGTACGTGATGCCTTTGCTCATCGGATCGGTTAGCTAAATGACAGTTATTTCGACTGTTTTTCTGGGAGACCAGGATTATTCAATTGTCTGTCCATTTGGAAAAGAAAGTAGATCTTACTTCACACTATTAAAAAAAACAACCCAGAAGGTGCAACAAACTGAACGAAAACAAGACTGCAAAGTATGAGGTTGTGGAGGAAAAGTGTGTTTATGAGAGTAGAAAAAAATGGATAGCTTGAACTTTATCGAAATCCAAAACTTTAGGCACTGTGTAAGCAAAGTGAAAAGATAAGTGACAGGCCAGGAAAAAATATCTGCTACGGACAGAGGAACAGGCAAAGGATCGGGATCCAGAATATGTAAAGAGAGCCTATGAGTCAAGAAACAAAAGCTGTACAAACAAACAGAATAAGGCAGGGAGGGTATAAACAAGCAATTCACAAACAAGATAAACCTGGTCAACAAACACGTAATGAAATGAAATGAAAATAAGACCACAAAGAGGGACCACTTTTTCTTCCCACCTATGGCTTTATAAAAAATCTAAAAGTTTGGTGTAGCTTCCACGTAGGAGTTTGGCAGGTAGTGATTACATTCTAAAACGTGAACAACAGTGCTAATAGTAGCAACAGTTAGGCACTGTTCTAAGCACATTACAAGACTGGCTTCTTTTTTACCTTAACAGCAATCCTGAGAGGTGGTAAGCAGAATGGGAAACCGAGGCACAGAGATGCTAAGTGACACAGTCAAGGACATACTAGTAGCAAATGTCAGAGCCAGCCTCTGACCCCAGGCGGCCTGGCCTCAGGAGCCCAGGGGTTGCCACACCGTTGCCCCAACTCCTTCCTCCTCCCCCCACCCTGACCCGGGTTTGCGGAATAGAGATCACCAAGGATCCGAGAAAGTTGTTGGCCTTGGCGCGCATCCGCAGCTGGGGAAGTTGGGCAAACCTCCGTGCGCGTCAGCGGGGGATGTATGGCTCATCCCACTGTGGCCGACCCATCGCGGGCACAGCACCACACCTCCAGCAACCTCCCCGCAGCCACGTCGTCCCTGTTGTGGCACCTCCGCTCCTTTCCCCCTACCCCGCTGCAGGCTCCGGCTCCCGGGAGGGGAGAGGGGAGGTGGCGAGAAAGCCGCCCACTCTTCCCAACTCCCCCAAGTCCTCCACCCCCACCCCCGCAGCCTCCGCGACTGCGCAGCCGCAGTCGCTGCGCCTCCAGCTCCGTGGTGCCGGGACTGGGTCTGGTTGGGGAGGGTGAGTCCTTCGAGGGACCCCACGGACGGGAGGTGGGGCTGCGGAAAGGGGCTGGGGGCGCGGGAGCGGGCGGCGACCTGGGAAGCGCGCCTGTGAATGTGTGCCAGCGCGTTTAAGGGTGGGATCGGAGGCATTCCAAGGGTGCGGATCCGGGGAGGGGTCTCCCACTCCATCTGCTGGGAGAGGGCTGGGCTGGGTCAGGGTCCGGTCTGCTCCTCCGCCCAGAGCGGACTGCCCAGCCGCGGGTACACTGCAGTTGAATTTCGGCCTCTGCGCCAGGAGGGGAATGACCCTGCATTGCGTGCCCTCGTGGGTCGCTGAGTGCACGTGCGCCCGGGTCTCGCGGGGGGTCTCAGCATCTGTGTCCGCCCTCCGGGTGCGTTTAGCACGCTGAGTCTGTGTGCCCCCCGCGTGCACACCTGCGCATGTGTGCGTTGTGTGGGCGCGCGCGGACCTCCCTGCGGCTGCCGGGCGCACTGGCGCGGGCGTCTGACACGTTTGCATCCCCTCCCAGCTCCGATTAGCTGTGTGGCTTTGACCGAGGACCTTCTCCGTCTGTAGAATGGGCGGAACAGTATCTGCAGCGGAGAAAAATGGCGAGGATTACATTAGGAAAAGGTTGCGGCGTGCGCCCCGGGGACTGACGCACTGGCGCGCTCCCGGGAACGGCGGGGGCCAGTGTTACTGCTGCGGTTGTGGTGGCCCGTTGTTGCAACCCCAACTCCCTCCTTTCTTCGGGATGACCAGTTTGCTATTTCGCGAGAACACGGAGGCCGTGAGGTGTGAATTCCTTCACACGCACACCCCTGCCGCCCCCTGCAGAGTGCTCTCTGTCCCTCCCCTCCTCCCTTCTCCATCCAGCCGGATCCAGCCTTTCCTGACCTGGACCCCCAGGCTCTTGTCTTCTCCATCGGTCACTTCTTTCCCCTCAGTCTAAACACACAATTATAGCTCATGTTAAAAACAAAACAGGACCCCCTGCTCGTGCTCTCTCACGAACTTTTCCATCAAGACCAACATTTTTTTTTTCCTTGGAAAATGTTGTTTATACTTACGGCCTCCTCTCCCCGCCGTCTGCATACACCCCAGGGCACAACGAAATTGCAAACTGGTGGCGCCACAACCTGCCCTGTTTGGCTTGCTGGCATGTGTCTTCCTTTTAAACATCTGAAAGTATTTTAAAATGTGGAAGATGTAATCTAAAACTATAGATTTACAGTGTTTTCTTGAGAAACCAGAAGATAGGAGACCCTGGGCCCACGTTTTCGCTGGACAAGTATTAGTTGGGCTTCTTCAGACAGGGTTGGGATCTCTCCTTTGCCACAGTCCCCACCACTCCCTTTCACCTCTGCCCCATCCCAGGCATCATTTGGCATTTACTCACGTTTTCCTTACAATAGAGAAGTATTTCTCTGGACCCGTATTTCATTTTCACTTTCAAACAGTTATGTAAAAGCAGGGGAGGGACATCTTTATCTTTTTAGTCTATCCGTTTGTGTTATCTGCCCAACATCCTGGAGGTTGAACCTTGCTGCTGGCGTTTCTTTCTGCTGCAACACCATGTCTGCTGCTCTGTTCCTTCCTCTCTGCTCGCTGTCCCCCTGCTGTGGGACATGCGAGCCACTGAAGGTGTCGAGTTCACCCGCACATCACCAGTACTCAGCCCAGGTCTCGCACAAAGTTCTGGCTGAGAAATGCGTTGAAGAAGTCATTTACATTCAAGAGTTCTTGGGTGACAAGTGTTAATGGGGTCCCACAGGAAGTGATGTCTCAGCTCAGCCTTGTGGTATGGGCATGGTTTCTAGAAGCCAACATGGAAGGGCAAGGACGAGCCAGGCGGAGGAAAAGCCTGTGTGTGCCTCCACTCGTCATGTACTCACTGTGTATGACGTCTCCTTCCGTCTCAGCAGAAACCTCACAACGACTCTGTGAGGTAGCCGCCGTTTCTGTCGACACCCTCACTTTACAGATGAGCACGCTGAAATTGGAGAATTTAAGTGGCCTGTCTAGGGTCACACAGCGAGTGCGTGGCAGAGCCGAAAATTCACGCCCTGCCAGGCTGGCAGCCGTGAGCATCCTGTTATCACCAGTCAGCCTTCCCCCACCCTCGACTGTTCTTTCCTGCCAGCAACACCCACGCTACATTCCCCTACTCTTTTTCCTTTACATCCTTCCCTTGTTTCTCTTCTAGCATTTTTATTTAATCCCTGTGGTAGGCAGAAAGATGGTTCCCCAAAGATGTCCACGTCCTCATCCCCAGAACCTGAGGGAGCAATCACAGGGGTCCTTAAAAGTGGAAGAGTGGGGCAGGAGAGTCAGAATCACAGTGACACAGTGTGAGAAAGACGCCAATGGCCAATGGGGGCTTAACGATGGAGGAAGGAGCCTTGGAGCCAAGCAATGCAGGTGGCTTAAGATACTGGAAGAAGCAAGGAGATTGACTCTCCCAGAGCTTCCAGAAGGAACACAGCCCTGAGACACCTTGATATTACCCCAGTGAGATCCATTTCAGACTTCTGAGCTACAGATCATAAGTTTGCATTGTCTTAAGCCACCCGGTTTGTGGTAATTTGCTGCAGCAGGCATAGGAAACGAATGCGATATCTAAAGCGTCTTTTTAATGTCAGAACTTTGTGAACATTGATGTTGAAGATACCGCAGAACCAGGTTCAAACAACACAACAAAATACATACGATGTGCAACTCTCAAAACCAACATTTATTTACTTAGGTATCGAAACAAATGTGCAGCAAACCACAAATAAAGTTCTATGAGATTTAGACAGTTTGCATTTTATTTTCGTTTTCTGTTTTAGTGAGGTCTAAAACACACAGAGCAATGGCACGAAGTGTCCGGTTCAGTGAAGGGAGATTTCAGTGCATGTGTGCAAATGTCTTCACCCATGAGACCACTCCTCAGGTCAAGATATCGAACATCTCCAGCACCCCAGGAAAGTTCCCCTGCCCCTCCCCCTGTTCCCAGCCCACAACCAATAATTGATACCAACATCAGTTTCTTTGCCTGTACCTCACTTTTTTCAATGAATTAAATGACACATATGCTCTCCTTTGCGGCTGGCTTTTCTCACTCAGTTTGATACATATATTTTTAGATTCATCCGTGTTACTGCGTGTATCCTTTTTGTTTGTACCCTTTATTTCTGGGTAATACTCCATTATATGAATAAATTGTGGTTTGCTTATCCATTCTCTTATTGATAGACACCTGGGTTGTCTGTGAATATAAATAGCTGTGTTTTACGATATAGCTGATAGCAACATTCGAATACGAGTGTCTGTGTGGACAGGAGTTTTCCTTTCTCTTGAGTGAGTGTCTCGGAGTGAAATTGCATGTTCAGCTTTAGTAGGTGTTTGTCCAATAGTTTTCCAAGGGGTTGAGCCAACATACACTCCCACTCTGAGGACCCCACAGTCACCGCACTTTTAAAGTCTATCTCAATGAATTTTCAAAGGGAAACTTTGTTGTAAATGGAAAGCCACTATCCCCTCCCCCCACCTTTTTTTTTACAATATTGAGGGTAACCATGAAAATAAGCACCGGAAAGAAAACAATATCCTTACCTCCTTGCTGGGTACTTCCTCCGTCTGGGCAGGAAGCTGCTTGTTCTGTCTTTGAGAGAGGAGACGGAGGTGGGGAGGGTAGGAAGGCGTATTAGCATCAAATGCAGACTTTCTCCCTCAGGCAATGGAACCACCTCACACCCATTAGAATGGCTACTGTCAAAAAACCCAGGGGCGCCTGGGTGGCTTGGTTGGTTAAGCATCGGCCTTTGGCTCTGGTCACGATCCCAGGGTCCTGGGATTGAGCCCCACGTTGGGCTCTCTGCTCAGCGGGGAGTCCGCTTCTCCCTCTGCCTGCTGCCTCTCCTGCTTGTGCTCTCTCTGTGTCAAATAAATAAATAAATACAATCTTAAAAAAACAACCAGAAAACAAGTATTGTTGAAGATATGGAGAAAAGGGATCCCTTGTGCACCGTTAGGACCGTGAATTGGTGTGGCTGCTGTGGAAAACAGTACAGAGGTTCCCGGAAAAACTACATGTAGAATTGCCCTACGACCCAGCAATTCCACTTCAGGGCATATACCCCAAAGAATTGGAAGTAGGATCTCAAAGAGACACTTGCACAACCATATTCATAGCAGCATTATTCACAATGGCTGCAGCATCGAATGGACAACCAAACGTGTGTTATTCAGCCTTAAAAAGGAGGGAACTTCTGACGCGTGCCGCACCACTGGTGACCTTGATGACATCACGCTGCGTGACATAGCGAGGCAGAAAGAGACAGATACTGTGTGATTCTACTTACGTAGGTAGCTAGGGTAGTCAGATTCATAGAGATAGAAAGTGGGATGTGGTGCCAGGGGCTCGGGAGGGGGCGGGAGTCGTCGTTTAGTGGGGATGGAGTCTCAGGTGTACAGGAGTCGGGAGGTTGGGTGGTGGTCGCGGCTGCACGACACTGTGAATGTGTTCAGTACCACCGAGCTGACACTGAGAAATGGTTAAGATGGTAAACTTTGTGTTATGT
This sequence comes from Ursus americanus, assembly GCF_024610735.1. Taxonomy (NCBI): domain Eukaryota; kingdom Metazoa; phylum Chordata; class Mammalia; order Carnivora; family Ursidae; genus Ursus; species Ursus americanus. Next base: position 56,933,412 of record NC_142147.1, read on the forward strand.
GTACTTTAACTCAGTTTTAAAAGTATTTAATTAGTTAATTATTTTATGTGAGAGAGAGAAAGAGTGGGGGGAGGAGCAGAGGCAGAGGGACAAGCAGACTCCCCACTGAGCGCAGAGCCAGTCCCCGGCTGGATCCCAGGACCCTGATCGCGACCTGAGCTGAAATCAAGGGTCAGACGCTTACCCGACTGTGCCGCCCAGGCGCCCCTGACTTAATTTTTTAAAAAGAAATAAAAGAGGGTACCAAAGGGGGGGGAGCCTTGCGTCCTTGGGGTTCAGTTTTTTTTCGTCTCGGGTGTGTCTAGGACCAACTCCCGGCCTGTCCGGGACGAGGGAGAGTGTAGGGACTGTGGCGGTGGAGGCTCTGGGGCCATGTCAGGAGCCTGCCCTGCACCGCTGTGTGGGGCATTGAAAGTGTCCTGACCAGAGGGGGTCTTGAGAACCATGGAGCTGGTGGGATGGACTGGGGAGCGTGGTGAGGGAAGGGGATCGGTGTGGTCAATGGTGGAGTGGGCCAGCGGGGCAAGACTGGAACAGAGTGGGGGCAGCATTTTCTAAGACAAGAGCAGGTGTGCTTAGCAGTCCATTGGATGTGCGGTTGTGAAGAGAAGTGGACGGTGATGCTTGTGGACAATGGTGGGGCCCTGGTCAAGAACAGGGGACCCAGGAGGAAGGCTGTGTTGGGGGCTGGGGACGGAGGGCACAGGTGCCTCGGGAAATGCATTCAAATTTGGGTTTTGAGGGTTTGGGAGTTGCCCCGTCCGTAAGGAAGACCTACATGATGATTTGTAATGTAGAAGCAATGAACGCATTCTGCATATCCACAGCGTATGTGTTAGTTTCTGATATGAAAGCATTTCTGATCGACTCACGGGCACAGGGATAGCCCCGAGAGCCACATCTCCCCATTTTCCAGGTTCATAAATCATCGGTTGTTTCCTCTGACCCCCTTTTGTCTCTGTCTTTTTCCTTCACTGTAGAAGTATTTCATTTCATTTCTATTCTATTTATTTTTTAAAGTAGGTTCCACACCCAGTGTGGAGCCTGAACTCACAACCCTGAGACCAAGAGTTGGACGCCCTACCGACTGAGCCAGCCAGACACCCCCACAGAAGTATTTTAGAGCAGATCTCAGCCATCATGTCAGTGGACCCTTACACACTACAAAACCTCTAAAAAAATAAGATGGATATTTTCTCATCTGTCCATAAGACCATTTCCACACCCAACAGAAGCGATGAGAATGCTGTGACATCATCAAATACCCAGTCCATAATCAGTTTCCTTGAGTGTCTTCAAGAGGTATTTTTTTTTCACACCAGGTTTGACTCTGACTCCAAATATGGTCCCCACGTGCTTTTTGATCATTCAGTCGCTAATGTCTCTTTAAATCTAGACTATATTCCCTGTGGTTTCTAAGTTGATATAACAATTTTTATTTGTACAAACCTAATTAAAGAAGAAAATGCTTTAAAAAGCCTTTTTTCCCTACACCAAGAGAATTTACTCCTTTTAAAAAAATTACTATTCACCAGGGCCGTCGTCGTCGTCAGTAGGTAATGTACTGCGAGGTTGATAATGCATACAGTTCCCTAGAATAAGAACATAAACCAGCCTTAGGGTCTCAAGGAAAGGGTTACCCAGTATAGTTCAGACAGCTCCTACAAACAACCTCCTGAGTTTTGGGTTGACAAGATCTAGAATGAGAATACTAAAGAGTGTCTCATTTTATTTATTTATTTATTTATTTATTTATTTATTTATTTATTTATTTATTTATTTATTTATTTTAAAGGTTTTATTTATTTATGTGACAGAGAGAGAGATAGCCAGCGAGAGAGGGAACACAAGTGGGGGAAGTGGGAGAGTAAGAAGCAGGCTCCCAGCGGAGGAGCCCGATGTGGGACTCGATCCCAGAATGCCGGGATCACACCCTGAGCCGAAGGCAGACGGTTAACGACTGCACTACCCAGGCGCCCCAAGAGCGTCTCATTTTAAATTAGACTTTTAAACCCCCACCTGGGGAATGCTTCTTGGTTTTCTTTCGTGCCAACCAAAGAGAAATTTGGGGCTGCTGGGGGCTGGTGGGAAGACTGTGGCCCTTTCCACTGCAGCCAGAGGGATTCTGGGGGTGACTGTCTCTTCCTAAAGCCTTCTGGCTGTGTGCTTTGGGCTGTGGAATGAACGAGTGTGTGAATGTGCCGCTCTCTGGCCCCCACCTCGAAACTCCTGTCCCTCTCCTGCTGTATTTGTCTCTCGTGCACTTATCAGTTGGCGCGCTGGCTGCCTCTCCCCACTCAGGCCCCCACTAGAATGCAAGCCCACGGGAGCAGGAGCCTCCTTCCGTCACGGCTGTGTCTCTGGCACCTAGAAATGGTGCCCGGCACGCAGATGGCACTCTAAATATTTGTGGAATGACTAAATGTTTGTCCGCCCCCAGGTTCTGGATCCTGTGCCCCGGGAACCCAGCGGGAGCTGGAGGAGAACGAGACACTTGCCTTGGAACCTCGACGTCCCGGGAAGATGCAGAGCCTCAGACCTGAGCAGATTCGGGGGCTGCTGGAGCCTGAGAGGGCCAAGACGCTGCTGCCCCGGGAGAGCAGGGCTTGGGAGAAGCGTGCCACCTCGGCCAAAGACTGGGTGGCTGTGGAGGTCGGGGCCACCAGCTGTGATGGCGATGAGAAAGGTGAGGGGCCGGCGTCCCGGGGGAGGTGGGGCAGGTTGTGGCAGAGCCTCGGGGAAGACACAGCACTCATTCCTTCACTCTTATTCATGGAGCCCTGTGTCTATCAGCCTTTGCCGGGTAGCAGGTCACCCCGAAACTCAGTGGCTTAAAGCAACAGTCATTAGTCTGCTCGGGAGTCTGCAGGTCAGCCTATGACGTGGCCCCAGGGGACAGTTCTCCCGCTGCCCGTGTCCGCGTTTGCCCACGCTGCCACCAAAGGCAGCTGCTGACCTCACTCGCATGTCTGGCTGGCTTGAGGGGGCTGACTTTGGGCCGCTTTCTCCCGCAGGCTAGCCCAGGCGTATTCTCATGGGGTGGTTGTGCAGAAAGAGGGAAAACTTCAATTCGCAAGCACTTTTGAAGCTGTACTGGCCACGCAGTTGCTCACAGGCCGTTGGTCAAAATAAGCAACGTGGTCAAGCATCACTGTGGGAAGGGGCTGCCCAGGGGTGTGGGCACGGGGATCAGTGAACAAGTGGAAGGTCACTCGGGATGAAAATCTACCACAAGCACCTACTATGTGCTGGGTGCTCGGGATCTAGACGCGAACAAGATGGCCCCAGTAGACCTGATTTCAGTGAGAGACAGACGATGAGCCACAAAATTAAAGAAAGGTAATGTCTGATGAGAGCTCTGAAGACAGTAAAATGGGCTGATGGACGGAGAGGGACCCAGGGGTGGTCAGGGAGGGCGAGAGAAGGAGGACCAGGAGTCCTTTATTCCGAGAGCTGGGGGTCACCTTGTGGGCCACTGGAGCCACAGGCAATGACCCCACGATGGCGACAGGCTGGCTGTGTGCTGAACAGAGCGGAGACCGGGGCAGAAGGTAGAGCTCAGCCAGGGCCAGCGACGGGGCGTCTTGGAGACGGCGGCACAGCAAACGTTATTTCAATATTGGGAAGCTGCTGGAAGGTTTTACGGAGGAGGAAGACAGGATCTCATTTGTGTTTCAAAAAGATTCTGCTGACTCTGTGGTTCTCACTGGGGGCGATGTTACCACCCACCTCCCCTCCCCAGGGGATGTTTGGCAAAGTCTGGAGTTTGGGTTATCTGAATGGGGAACATGTTACCACCACATAGCAGGTCAAGGCAATGCTGCTAGTGGGAGGACGAGGATCCACCCTACAGGTCACGAGACCCACCCCACTACAAGGAGTTACACAGCGGCACCCAGGCTGAGAAAGCCCGCATCCGGCTGCGTGTGAGGATGAACTGTAGGATCGGGAGGTCGGAGTGGAGGCTGGTAGGCTGGATAGGAGTCTCCTGCAACCGTCTGGGAGAGAGAGGACCTAGCTACGTGTGGCAGTGGTGGACATAAGGGTAGGGATTTGGGACACATCTGGGAGGGAGAGTCAGAGTTCTTGCTGATGGATGTGGGGAGGGGAGGACAAGAGAGATTCCCAGGATAACTCCTGGGGTTTGGGCTCAAACAGCTGGACTGAGGGTGGGACCCCTGAAAGGCAGCCCCACAGCAGAATGGGGAATTGACCTTCTCCTAGGGGCGGTGTCTTCCCTTCTCCCACAGGGGATGAGCAGGCCTGGGACGGAGGTGTGGGTGGTATGGGTGTCAGTAAGGAGGAGGTCTGGGGGCTCCTAGTGGGGCCTGGGTGCAGGGAGAGTGGAGCATGCCGATCTTTGGCCTGACCCCCAGTGCTATCCAGCTAAGGAGTGAGAAGGTTGTTGAAATTTGAAAGTGGGGAGGTGTCTCCACCAGCCGCCGGAAGCTGGCAAGCCTGCTTGGTCCTGGCTTAATTCTGCAGCTCTTTCCTCGGCTCCCTAACTGGGTTTTTGCAGGAGGCCCGTAGAGAAGGGACTATTTTACTTGTTTGACAGGTGAGGGATCAGAGGCTCAGGTGGCAGAGCACATCAGGTGACCCACGTTAAGTCTTCCACGTAATGACAGAAACAGGATCAGAACTGGGTCTCGGATTCTATCTGGGTCACCGGAGCCACATGGGCCAGAGGGTGTGTGTGCATGAGTGTGACAGGAAAGAGAACAGGGGTAGGATGCCGGGTGGCACAAGCAGGCGCAGCCCCCCCCCCCCGCCCCCACCGCCCCGACCCCCAGCTGCCCTGGTTGCTGACTCGTGGCCCCTGTCTCCTGTGCTCAGGTCTGTCTCCTCAAGAGCCTGGGCTGGCCCAGGACTGGAACGCGGCGGAGGGAGATGAGGAGTCAGAGGACTCGCCGGTGAGTTGGTGGTCTCCTCCTCTTCCGCAGACGCCCGCAGATCTCCGTGGGTGGTCCCTTCCCTTCCCCCGCCCGCTTGGGGGTGCGAGCCCCAAGCAGGTCCATGGGAGACAGGACAAAGCCTGTGGTCGTCGGACCTGGAGTGGAGGGTCGCCATGTGATGGGCTCTGTCCACATGTACCCTCCAACCCTTCACTCATAAACTCAGATTAGCCATTCATTCCCCTGCCTCCGCATCCGTGTGCGCGTTCCATCCCTCCCTCTGTCTGTCTGTCCGTTCATCCACCTCCTCTGTCTATCTCCTCGTCCATTCACCCACCGATCCTCCTGTCCATTCACCCGTCTGTTCATCCGCCGACTCACTGAACATCAAGCCTTCACTGTCCTCTCATGCACCCAGGCTTTCATTCGCCGGCACACCGTGCATATATCCAGTTATCTGTGTACTTGCCCACCCGTCCATCCATATGCAGTCGTTCCATCCATTCAGTTGCCGTATGTCCTTGTAGACGTTTCCCCCTTGGAAACTGAGACTAGTTGGGATTTTCGTGCAAGGGGTTTACTGAGGGAGCATGCTCTCAGGAGGCACCCGTAGCTGGTGAGGGAAGCTGGAAAGGGCGAGAGGGAGTTTAATTGGGGTTCAGCCTGGAGCCGATCCCACGAGGAGCTCTGGGACGTCAATAGTCCTTGTCCTCCTCCGGGCCAGTGGGGAGCCTGTTACGCCCCGTCACTGGTGTGGACGACCTCCCGTGTGATTCTCAGGGAGGTAGCTCCCATAGCAGAGGGCATTCATTTCTCAGAAGGGGCGATCATGAACGGAAGCGATCGGCCGTAGTTAGCAGCCGATTCGCACAGCAGCTTGAAGGGCGACAAAGGGGAACCAGGTGAGGCATGGTTGGGTCTGTTATTAGCCGTGGGGTGTGTGTGTGTGTGTGTGTGTGTGTGTGTGTGTGTGTGTGTGTGTAAAACTTCTGCATTGCTGATGACCTGTATTTATTACCCTTTCTTAACTTTAACTCTGATTTAAAAAATTACCATAAATATTTCCAACAAAATGCACAGATCAGTGAGCGTGTATACGTGTAACCAACACCCCAAGGAAGATATTGAGCACGGCCGTTATCCTAGAAAATTCCCTCATCTTCCTTTCTGGTCTCTCTCACTCCGCCACCCTGAGGCAACCCCATTTCTGATTTCTGATAGATTAGTTTTGCCTGCTGTTGAGCTTCATAGAAATAGAGCCCTACCGTAACTCACATATATTTCTGAAAACCCAAAAAAGAGATTATAGCACAATTAGTATCCTGCCATTTGGTGTCTTCATAATAAATATTCTGGATAGCTTTCCGTATTGATATATGTATTGATCACCTTTGTCCTTGTTTACATTTACTTTCTGTAGCTCCCAAGTGTTCTGTAGTGTGTGTGTCACACCAGTTTCCTCAACTGACGGACTGTCAGATCTTTGGTGTTGTGGTTGCCACAGAAAAATAAATATTTGTCAAGTTGTCCTGTTTTTCTATAGCATGAATTATGAGGAACTTCATAAAAATCTGTATTTTCTGGTCTCCAAGATCTCCTGCATCAGAAAATCCAAGGGCGGAGCCCCGATTTTTGAAAAATACCCTCCACGATTTTCTGAGGCTTTGCCAGGTCTCGGAGCTGCTTGAGTTGAACATTTCATAGTATCTGCTCCATCCGGTTCTCTTCTTTTTCAGGATTTTTTTTTCATGTCGCCGCCGCCTAGCTTCCCAGATAGCTCACTATGTCATATCCATTCCCAAAACTTCCCTGATATTTTAGTACCTGTCGCACTGCACTCATCCCTCATTTGGAGAAGAACTGTCACCATGAACCATCTTGTCTTCCCACCCTTCCTCGTGTCTTTCCGTTCCCGTGTTCATCTGACAGAGATTTATGGAGCTCGTGCTCTGTGCCAGGCAAGAAACAATGGTGGCCCTTGCATTTCTAGTACTTACCCATTTTCCCCTCTGTTCCAGGGCTTTGTGGAGTGGTCGAAAGCTCCACAACAAACCACCATAGTCTTGGTGGTGTGCGTCCTGTTCCTGTTCCTGGTTTTAACAGGGATGCCTATGGTGTTCCACATTTAGCTCTAGTGATGACGACTGTTGTGAAATAAGACGCACTGCTTCTTGGTAAGGCCATGTCTTGGTTAAAAATCAGGAGTAGGTGTTGCATATTAGCAAATGCCTTTTAATTTGCTTTTTAAAAATTTTAATCCAAAAAGAGGATTTTTTTTTTTTTTTTGTATTTAACTTTCTGGGGTGAGGTTTTGCATTACCGTATTTCACTGAACTTAAAACATCGTCGATTGTAACACACATATTATTTTATATACGACTGAGAAAGAAAAACATGCTACTTCATCGTAAGACGCCACCATCCGGACGACGCAGCCCGACGTCAGAGAGGATGAAAAAAGGTGCAACTTGGGACTGATGAAATCTGGTAGACTTCTTAATATCACATCATCTTTGTCATCTTCGGACCATGGTGCAGCACTCTTCCCAGACCCTGACTGTACGTCATGGTATTTTATGTATGAGTCTTCCTTCTCTCTCTCCACACGTAAGATCGGTGCTATCTCTGTCGTGTTTTGGTAACATGCCCAGGCTTACAGCGTACAAGGACGTCACTTTTATTGCTGTCTAAGCCTTAGAATAGTTTCTGTAGCTTAAGAAGTATCACTTCCTTAACATTTTGAAAGAGTTCACCAGTCATCAGGGCCTGGAGCTCTGGGGAGAAAGTTGCAGCTAAATTCTTAGGGGGCTTTCTCAGTTTCTTCCCATGTTATCAGTTTGTGAATACTTTTTACTTCATTAATTTTGGTGATTTATAGCGTTTTTTTAAGCTCTAGGGAATTCTTCATTCCTCTGAACTTTTCAGATTGTTAGCCGAATTATAAATACTGTTCTGTAATTAAATGAAAAACTTCTTTATTTTGTTCTAACCCCTTTCTTCCTTTCGACTTCCGTTTATGGTTTACCCGTTATTAGATTTATCAAAGTTTTGCCTCGTCTACGATTACTTTTCCAAAGAACTAGCATTGGGATTTATTTATATCCATATTTTTCTAGTTTGTAATTTTTTCCCATGAATACGTATGGGGTTTATTTTTTTATTATTTCTATTCCTTGTCTGTTTTTGTGTTGAATAATTAATTCATTGATAATCTCTTTATGAGATTATTTGCTAAAATAGTATGCTTAATAATAAATGTACTTCTGGTTATAGCTTTGGCCACATCTTAAAGTTTGGTAACTTGTGTGCTTGGTTATGTTGTCATCTAAATGTTATAATGTAGCGTTTCTAAGGCGTGCTTTAAACTCAGTGACCAGATTTATTTAAAAGTAGTTTTGTTTTAATGATTCACTACACTGTGAACAAAGAACGTGGCCTCTACTATATCTGCTTTCGACACCTTTTTAAAAGCTTTTATTGTGGCCCTACGACACGTCCAGTGTTTGTACAGGTTTCATGGACATTTAAGGTGAATATGTATTTTCAGTCTGTAGAATTCAAAACTGTACATGTCTATTAATCAACTCAGTTTTACCAATTATATTGCTTACATTCTTGTGTTATTTAATTCTGGCTCACCTTCTCTCTCAAAAACCAGTAAGGTTATGTGAAAATCTGTTAGTACGACTATGTTTGTCAATCCACTTTTGTAACCTTTGCTTTATGTATTCAGCCACTGGGTAGTCTGATGCCCTTAGTTACAGCACTGTTACGCCTTTGCCAATTAAAGGATAAATGTAAAAGACCGAGCACAATGCCAGGCGCGTAGCAGCCACGCAATAAATGTTAGTTAAAACCTGATTCTGAATCCTTTGTGAAATAGAAAATGATTGCCTTTAAACCAATTTAATCCTTTGGCTTATATTTTACCTTGTCTGATAGAGGTTGGTATTTCCATCCTGTTCTTTTTAAATTCGTCTGTGGGTGTGTTTGCGTGTGTATTTAGACTCTTTCTATCATTTTGTTTCGATAGAGGACTTCCAGTGGCCTCTCCTGAGTTTGCCAAAGAAATCAGGGCCGGGAGAAGTATGGGATTCTGTCTCTCCCCATCCTTCCCGCCAGCTGATTGCATCCAACAAGCAACAACAGTCCCTTAAAAGAAACACAAGCCTCAGCCGTTACATTCACTAGGATTTATTGGTTGCAGATAACAGAAGCTCAATTCAAATGAACTTAAGCTCATTATTGATTAATTATGGATTCATGTTACACCACCAAAGTTCGGGATGAAACTGGCTTAATTTATAGCTGGTTCCCGGGTCTTAAAAATATCACTGGGACCTCTCCTCTCCATTGACCTCGGGGCTATGGTCCCTTTCAGGGGTGACCTCCTTTTTCTCCACATGGCTGGGAGGATGGCTACCACCACCACCCTGATCTTCTCTGCCACACAAACTGGAATCTTGAAGTAAGGAATGGAGGCAGGAACAAGCTGTCATGGGAACAGGCAGAGAATGCACAGCAAGGACAGGGCAAGGGTGGAAATGGGGAGATGCCTGTGAGGACCGTCCTACGTGTCCCGGCCACGGGGGCTGCTGTGGGGGCTGTGGGCTGTGATTAGTTCAGCCTGTGCGACAAGTCTTAACTCTGTGGGGTATTGAAAAGAATCACGATACTAATGTCGATCAAATAAGCAATGGGCCTTCATCTGGGCTCTACCACATGCCGGGAACCTCATTTCACCGACGAGGAAAGTATCCACCTGCACCCCTGATGTTCTGTTCTCCATTCAACAGCCAGATAGATCCCATGAAACCATAATTAACACCATTCCTAACCCGCTCGCTTCAGCAGGTAAAAGCCAAAGTCCTCACTGTGGCCGCCCACCCCTGCGGGAACCGGCCTGCGCTCGCACCCCTCCCTCCGTTCCAGCCGCACTGGCCGCCTGCTGTTTGAACAAGCCCATCATGCGCCTGCCTCAGGACCTCGGCACTGACTCCAGAACGGACCTCTGCCTGGAATGCTCTTCCTCCAGAAGCTGACATGGCTCCCTCACCTCCTGCTGTACTCTGCTCCAACGTCTCCTCAGAGATGCCGTCCTCCGCTGGTCAGTCTGCATAGCCTGTGTCACCACCTGACAATTACGGGTTCTCGAGGTTTTGGTCTGTCCTCCTCCTCTGCGGGGTGTTTCCCTGGAGGAACTGAGTTCTGGGAAGGTTCGGTTGCGGGAGAGGGGCTGCAGAGTTCAGCCGGCATTTCCCAGGCACTCTCTCCACGCCAGCTGGGGGGACCCCAAGCCTTTCTGACGCCCTCCCCCATGCGCTTGAAGCTGCTCTGCCCCCTCCTGGAACGGGACGTGCTGGACCCAGGGTAGTATCTGTAGATAGTATCTGGGGAACACAGTGGGGGGGGGGACGTAGGGGACCTCACATAAGTTGGCAAATACGGGAAATCTAAAACCTTAAGGAAGAAACTGGCATGCGCTGTGTGAGGTTGACGGCTGGCTGCGGGGCGGCATTCTTCGAATGCCTATTCCTTTTCCTCCTCACCTCCTGGGGCATTTCGGGAGCTCTGAAACAGGTGTCTTCCCCGGGGCTCAGCTCCTCCACCGCTGTGGACTCGGGGCATCGCTCGCGTGCGCCACTTTCTGCAGCAGGAGGAACCCCAGACGGCCCTGTCCTCCAGGGCTGCGACGCTCGTCACGCACACTCCCACCCTCCCGGATCTGCTGGGCTGCACAGCTGGCCAAGCGGCCGACACGCGAGATGAAGGCAGAGCAGCGTGGGGACCCATGTGGCCCAAATCCACGTGGAGGTCCCCGCTCCCATGGGAGCGCACTGCGCCTGCGCGGGTGAGCCGGCCCTGGCCCGCTCTCCCTGAGGTCTTGGCCGAAGGGCTCCCAGGCCGACGCCGGTCCCGCCCACGGCCCCGCCCACTGTCCCAGGAGCCCCGCGACCTCCAGCCTTTCTGCCGCAGAGGGCCCTGTGGTGATTGAACTCAGGCCCCTGTCTGTAAACTAGGGTCCCACTTCACTCATTCATCCATTCATCCAGCACTCCCTGAGCACCTACTGTGTGCCGAGCACCTAAGCAGGGCGAAGGTCAGAAGGAGGAGTCAGACTGTGTGGTCCATTACCCCGAATAGCTCTAGGGTTGGAGCAGGTCATGTTCAACTATTCGTTCACTCAGTATTTCTTGAGGACCTACTGTGTGCTGACACTTGAGTTGGGAGATGTCTGGGGCATAGGGATGAACCGGCTGTGTAGTCCCCAACTCTGAATGATTCCAGGGCTGTTGCTGGGAGGTACAATTATTCAGACACCTGGAGCTTCTTAATGACCTACTATGGGCAGCTTGTGCTAGACAGTTTGGATCACAGGAAGGAACCAGGATGCATGCTCTCTGATCCAGGGCTGGTGCTAAGGATGTTCACTTATTCATTAATTTACCCGGCCTAATAATTTATATCTCCTAAGCACCTACTGTGTGCTGATGCTTGGGCTGGGTGATGTCTGGGGTACAGGGAGGAACCAACTGTGTGGGCTCTGACCCTGAATGACTCCAGGGCTGATGGTGGGCTGTACAACTAGTCACCCAGTACTTCATGAGGACCTACTCTGTGCTGAGGCCTGAGTGATGTCTGGAGCACAAAGACTCAGACACCATGAGTCTTGACTCTGTAAGGCAGGTTGGGGATTTTTAACTCATTCATCTATACATGTGAGATTTCCTGAGGACCTACTGCATGCCAAGGCCTGTATAGGTAACGTCAGGGCAAAAGGCCCTTCACCAGCTTCCTTGGTAGGACTAAGAGCCAAGGAAACTAGTGGGCAGGGAGACAGATGTGTTTGTGTTTATGTGTCTGTGTTGTTGTCTTAGCTTCCCTCCTCCTTATACACATTAAAGATCATTTATGTTTATTTTCAAGGCTTGACATTTTCTGACAAATTACATCCCTTTTTCAAACTTTTTCAGGGGCCAAGGAAATCTGAATATGGAACAGACACTGGATTATCAAGAAATTAATGTTTCACTGGGTGTGACAGTATTGTGGTTGTATAGAAGATAATCTTTTTTAGAGATGCAAATGAAGGTATTTAGCAGTAAAGTGATACCAGGTCTGCAATTTACTTTAAAATAGACCAGGAGGGGCGCCTGGGTGGCACAGCGGTTGAGCGTCTGCCTTCGGCTCAGGGCGTGATCCCGGCGTTATGGGATCGAGCCCCACATCAGGCTCCTCTGCTATGAGCCTGCTTCTTCCTCTCCCACTCCCCTTGCTTGTGTTCCCTCTCTCGCTGGCTGTCTCTATCTCTGTCAAATAAATAAATAAAATCTTAAAAAAAAAAATAAAATAGACCAGGAAAAAAATATAGACATATTTCATGACCTATTTTAAAAGCAAATATGTATCATAAAATATGGTACATTTTGTAATGAAATCATTTTTAGGTATTGTGTTCCTATTCTATTAAAATAGTATTTTTTAATGCATTCAAATTGGATGGGCATATGGGCATTTATTTTACTTTATGCTTTTTTGTATAATTGAAAAATCTCACAAAAATTTTTTATTGTGGGGGGCTCGTTTTTATGCAGAAGGGGGTTTACTTTTTTTTTTTTTTAAAGATTTTATTTTCCCCTTCAGACCCTGCTCCCTTCGTTAATATGCCCACATCACCAAAGGAGCTGAACCTTTTATCCAAGTAAATTTATTGAACAAATGCCTACTCGGTCATAAAACCTCCAACCATTAAAAGACTAGCTAGAGACGCACAGACACTTCTTTGGGTCTACTGTTGTGGTCACATTTATCCTTCTGAACCAGGCAGCAGCGGGGGGGTGGGGGGGGTGCAGTCTGGCCCTGCGGTCCAGTCCCTGCGCTGGCACCTCCTCCCCGTGTGACCCTGGGCAAGTCACTGAGCTCCTCTGAGCCCCGGGTTTCTCACGGGCAGCGCAGGGAGGACGGTGGATCGCCCCTCAGCGCCGCGAGGCCGGAAGTGAGGCGTGGAAGCGCTGGGCGCTGCGCGGCTGGGGGAGGCGCCCTTACGCATCTGCTCTCTCCTCCCGCCGGCCGGCGGCCATCGCCGCGGGCTCGCTGCTGCCCACCGGCCTCTCCTCCCGGTGCGCGCTCAGGTGTTGCGTCAGGTGCGGCAGCTGCGCGAACGTGTCGCCGCACCGGGCGCACGAGTAGGGCTTCTTGTCGGTGTGCGTTCGCTGGTGGCGGATGAGAGCGGAGGAGAAGCTGAAGGCCTTGCCGCAGCCGCTGCACTCGAAGGGCTTCTCGCCGGTGTGCACGATGTGGTGCTGGATCAGGTAGGAGCGGTTGCTGAAGGCCTTGCCGCACTCGTGGCACGCGTAGGGCCGCTCGCCCGTGTGCGTCCGCTGGTGCAGCGTGAGCGACGAGCCCTGGCTGAAGGCCTTGCCGCACTCCCCGCAGCGGTAGGGCTTCTCACCCGTGTGGATCTTCTGGTGCTCGATGAGGGAGGATACGTGGCTGAAGGCCACGCCGCACTCCGGGCACTTGTAGGGCTTGGCGCCCGTGTGCACGAGGTGGTGCTGCACGAGGTGGGAGCGGTTGCTGAAGGCGCGGCCGCAGTCCTGGCACGCGTATGGCCGCTCGCCCGTGTGCACGCGCTGGTGCTGGCTCAGGTGCGACACCTGCGTGAAGGCCTTCCCGCACTGCGCGCACGCGTACGGCTTCTCGCCCGTGTGGATGCGCCGGTGCTCGGCGAGCGAGGCGCTCTGGCTGAAGGGCGCGCCGCACTCGGGGCACGTGTAGGGCTTCTCGCCCGTGTGCACGCGCCGGTGCTGCGTCAGGTGCGCGATCTGCGTGAAGGCCTTGGCGCACTGGCCGCACGCGTACGGCCGCTCGGCCGTGTGGGTGCGCTGGTGGCGGATGAGCGCCGAGGAGAAGCGGAAGGCCTTGTCGCACTGCGCGCACGCGTACGGCTTCTCGCCCGTGTGGATGCGCTGGTGCTCCAGCAAGGACGAGCGGTTGCGGAAGGCCTTGGCGCACTGGCCGCACGCGTACGGCCGCTCGCCCGTGTGCACGCGCCGGTGCTGCGCCAGGTGCGTGGGGCGCGCGAAGGCCTTGCCGCAGTCGGCGCAGCGGTGTGGCCGCTCGCCCGTGTGCGTGCGCCAGTGGGACGCCAGGTAGGAGCCCTGGCTGAAGGCCTTGCCGCACTCGGGGCACGGGTAGGGCCGCTCGCCCGTGTGCGTGCGCCGGTGCAGCGTGAGGTGCACGCTCTGGCTGAAGGCCTTGCCGCACTCGGCGCACGCGAACGGCTTCTCCCCGGTGTGGGTTCTTTGGTGCAGGGTGAACGCCGAGCAGTAGCTGAAGGCCTTGCCGCAGTCCCCACACTTCCACGGCTTCCTGGGGCCGCCCCCTCGCTCCTCACCGGAGTCGGCCACCTTCTGCTTCCGGTTCTTTCTCGGCGCACCGCGCCTCTGGGGCCCGCTGTCGGTCTGGGTGCGGGGAGGGCCTGATCCGGTTCTCGGGATTCCACCGAGTTCATCCTGTGCCTGCACACCGTCCCCGGCGGGGTCTTCCCCGTGGGCCACAGCCTCCTGCTTCAAACAGATTTCCTGGTTTGCCTGCCGGTCCCTGACCTGACCCTCTTGTTTCCAGGTTCCTCCCGCCTCGGAGCCCTGGGGGGCGGCCTTGGGCAAGAGTCCTTCCATCCCCGCTTCCTGAGCCGCTGCCAGTTTTCACATCTTCATGACTGGATCTGAAAGAGAAAAGTCAAACAGGTTGGTCATTTGTCCTGGGCTGGAAAAGACTCCGTGCAGGGTCTCAGCCTCTACACTCCTGACAGCTGGGGCCGGGTCATTCTTTGTTGCGGGCCGTCCTGTGCACTGTAGGATGTTAGCAGCACCCCTGGGTGTCCAGCCGTGGATTACAGGTAGCATCCCCCACCGTGTGACCACCAAAAGTGTCTTTCGACATTTCTAAGTGTCCCCTGGGGGACAAAATGATCCCTGATTGAGAATCACTGACTTGACGAACTGAAAACATTTTTAAAACATCCTTGCAAACACAGGACTCTGACAGCTTTTTTTTTTTTTTTTTAAGATTTTATTTTATTTATTTGATAGAGAGAGAGAGTGAGAGAGATAGAGCGTTAGCAGGGAGGAGAGGGAGAAGCAGGCTCCCAGCTGAGCAAGGAGCCCAACGTGGGGCTCGATCCTAGCACCCTGGGATCATGACCTGAGGCAAAGGCAGACACTTAACCCACCGAGCCACCCAGGCACCCCTGACAGCTCTTACATATAGCTTTGCAACCTGGTGCTACAGGCTAGAATGTGTCTCTCCCCCCCGCCCCAAGTTCATAGATCAGAGCCTGAAGTGAGGTGTCTGCAGGTGGGGCCTTTGGGAGATAATGAGGCCCCCCATGATGGGACTGGTGTCCTCATAAGAGGAAGAGAGACCAGAGCTCCCTCACTCCACCATGTAAGGACACAGTGAGGAGGAGACCATCTCCAAGCCAGGAAGAGGGTTCTCCCCGGAACCCCAACCATGCTGAAGCCCTCATCCTGAACTTGCAGCATCCAGAACTGTGAGGACTGGATCTGTTGTCGAAGACACCAAGTCTGTAGTACTTTGTCATGTCAGTCGGAGCTGAGAGTTTTCTCTGCTGGAGAAAAATCATACACAGAGGAACAGGGAGCTCCCAAACTCCATGCATAATATACGCCGGTGGGAGCAGGCACTGGGCAAATCACTGGCGTTTTCCAGGAAAGTTAAAACACACATCCCCTGTTGCCCAATAATTCCATTCTCTGGAATGGGAGCAAGAGAAACTGCACACATGTACCTGGAGGCCTGTCCGAGGTTGGTTGTAACAGCCAAACGCTAGAAAACAATGCAGCTGTCTGCGCACAAGGGAACAGTCCAATGACCAGGGCATACTCATACAGTGGAGTATCTCACAGCATAGACACGAATGCCCGTCAGCTACCATACCAGCTCAGGACCTCAGATACACAGTGTCGGCAAACAAAGTAAGATGCAAAGAATTTATCAGATACGATGTTATTTAGGTTAGAAACAGGCAAACTGCCCCATCTACTTTTTAGGGACTATGAACACGTGGGAAAGGTTCACTGCTCCGCCTTGGACTGGGCCCGGCAGCATTCCCTGTGACAGAGGCAGAGCTTGGGCCCCTCTGCAGACCTGGCGACTTGGAATCTGCTTGTTAACAGGAGCCCCCCGTGATTCGTGGGCACAGGAATGTCTGAGAGGGGCTGGCCACTCTGAAGCCACTTGGGTGTATGTTACAGTGGCGATAACCAGCACCCATTGAACACAGAGCTACCTGCCTGGCATCCTGTAAGCTCTTGTCATGTGTTAGCTCACTATTCCTTAGTAAAGCTCCCAGACGTGGCAATGCGAGGGCCCACACCTGGGCCACCTGGCTCCAGAGCTTCTCCTCCACAGTGCCCTGCCCTTCTTGGGCTCCTACTGCTCCAACCATGGGCCTCCCCTGTTCCACAAACATTCCAGGCATGCTCCTGACTCGGCCTTTGCACTGCTGTTACATTTGCCTGGACTGTTCTTCCCCTGAGCCCAGGCCTCAGGGAGAAGACTTCTGAGTGTAGACCCAGAAGTGAAGGAGTGAGCGTTCTGGGCCATGAGTGCAGCAGGGACAAAGGTCCCGAGCAGGACCATGGCTGGGGTGACAGAGAAAAGCAAAGGTGCTGGGCAGCAGGGGAGGGGTGGGACAGAACAACCGGGGCAGGTGGCAGGGGAGATTAGGTATGGAGAGGATGAGGGTCAGAGCAAGCAGGGTCTTGTGTGCAGTGGTGAGAACGTTGCTGGTGGGAGGCAGGCTGGGCCTGCCCAGTTCTGGTGCCGTCTCCACAGGCAGCCCTCAGGCCAGAGTCAGGCCCAGCTGTGTCCCCAGAGAGGGCAGGGGTACCCACCTCGGTCTTGGGGGCTTTGGGTCCTATCCACGTCACTCAGCTTGTGGCCCCTGCTCTGGCTGCCGTGCACCAGTGGGTCTGGTCAGCATCTGTGAGAGAAAGAAACGGGAGCTGTGAAGGAAGATGCTGGGACAGAGGGTGTTTCCTCTGGGTGCGTGGGGGGTGGTATGTGGGTTCAGGGCGGGGTAATCCTGGCATAGGAATGCAAACAGGCAACCAGAGGGGAGACGCAGACACACTCATAGGCAGACACACAAGGAGTCACACAGAATCCCACATGCCACCCTGCTACACACAGACAGGCCGTGCACTGGGACTCCACCCACAGTGACACACCCAGACACACGCAGTCACACGTGGCAGGCAGAACGTCACACACGTGCAGGGTCTGGCCCGTGTGCAGAAGCACGGCGACCCCAGGCTTGCACAGCGTCTCCTACACACCCTGTGACCCCTGGACAGAGTTCCACTTGCAGTCCTGTTGGGGCACACAGGACGCAGGCGCACTCCGGCTGGCAGACACGCCCATCGAAACACCGTGGACAGCAGCACACCCAGGCACACATGGTCACAGGTTCCACACATGGGCACACGTGGCACGGGTCTCCAAGTGCAGACACCTGCTCGATTGTGCACACTGCTCCCCCCTTATGGGCACCTGCCGGCAGATCAGTCACGTGTAAACACACAGCGACGTGGGGGGGCGGACTCACATGCAGAGTTGCACCCAGTTACACACCTGCTAGGGCACAAACGGAGGTGGTCACCCTCACGCAAACACACAGGGGTGGACTCATGCACGGCTCACACCTGCACTGGCACGCAGGTGCAAACACGGTGACACACGGACTCACATCAGCGTCCCAGGCATAGCTGCGCGGGCACAAAGTTCTAGGGTGATGCACGTGCACACGCACGGAGACAGGAGGGACGGGACTCACATGCACACCGCGCTGGAGTCACGAACGTACAGCGACACACCGACAAGCACACCCACTCACGCACGCGCACATCACACACCAGTGCCCTGGCCTCTCAGCACCAGCTCCCAAGGCCGGCGGCGGCTATCCCTGAGCTCGGTGGGTTCCGGTCAGGTTCTCCTCCGTCTCTGGCCCTGCCCGGCCGGCGCGGATTCCAGTGGCTCCTGGTCCCGCGGTGGCTCGGAAAGCCGGCCGCACAGGTCACGGCCGCGACCACCCGGGTGGGCCTGAGCCGAAGGCCGGTGCGGACTGCGCATGCGCGGCGGGACAACGGGGGCCCGCGCGGTGGGACAACAGGGATCCGCGCGGGGCTCCCGAGAACTACAACTCCCAGAAGGCGCCGCGCCAGGGGGCCCGGAAGCTCCCTGCCCTGTGCGCTGAGGGGACTGCTGGGGGCCGGCCTGGGGTTCAGGTGGGGGGCGGGGCCAGGAGTATGGGGGCGGGAGTCTTCCTCCTCAGGATTGGGGTAGTCCACAGGTTTAGCGGGAAAACCGAGGGAGGATCAGAGACGCTAAGTCACTTAACGCAGGGCAAACAGCACAGCGAGGGCGGGAGCTGGCGCTTGGAAAACATTTGTCTCAGAAATTTGATCCAGTTTCCTTCCAAAGCAGAGAAGGTGACACAGGCATCCATGTGGGCCAACGGTAATAGGAGCAAACCCGTGCATCTGTGTGTACTCATGGCCAGCCAGTATTTTCAAGAAATTCTGTTAGCATTCAGAAATTGTTAACATGGCTGTTAGGTAACTGGGAAAGCAAAGAAACGGGTGAACACAGAATGGGAAGACAAATGTATTTCACCCAAATCAACATGCCACTGATTGTGAGACATCACATTATTTTACAGACTCCAGGGCTGCCCGTTAGACCATCACACACACTTTCTTTACACTTCAGATTTTCATCTTATGTGTAGACCTCAAGAGGCATTGTGTTTTCCCTTATCCTTCTAGAAGCTTCTGGCCTTGCCATGGTAGGAACACACCCAGAGTCCTTGCCAGCCTGCAACTCATGGAGCAGAGCCTCCCAGGTTAATGCACCCACCTGTGGGCTCAAGAATAAAGGATTGTGGTTTTAAGCCACTGAGGGCTTTTTTTTTTCCTGGTTTCGTTTTATATTTGAAGATTTAAAAAATACCTCTTACATATTCCTTATAAACCATGTGGAGAGCTCAGAAGTCTGCAGCATTTTTTTTTCCTTTAACCACTAAAGAGCTGGCAGGAATTATTCAAATACAGGAAAGAATCTTTTTACTCATGTATAGCGTGAGGAAAAACATTCTCCTATGCTCATTTCATTATTCTGTGGTTTAGAAAGTCAGGGCACAGCAGGGAGGCTTCCCCTCTGCTCCACGATGGGACGTCATCTGAGGTGGCCTGAACAGCTGGAGATGGTGGGGCTGGTTCATGTAGAGCCATCCATCAGGGGCCTGGGTTCCTGTCCATGTGCTGGACACGGACATCTCCATGTGGCTAGCTTGGGCTTCCTCGCAGCGTTGTGGGCACAGAATAGGAGAAATTCCTAGATGGTGGTTCAGGGCTTTAATAGGAGTAATCCAGGAGCAAGCCCCTGCATGGAGGGGCTGTTTGTTACATGGTGGCTTAGTGGCCACAGCTGACTGAGACAAAGGCAGGGCCAGGACATGAGGCTGAAGATGAAGGTAATTCAGTTTCTTGTGGACCATACTAAGAACATTTCCTGAGGGTAGTTGGGAGTCACTGTTGTGGTTTTTTTCCTTCTTTTAAAGCTGGAAGAGTCTGCAAGTATGTTAATATGTGTCCCCGCCTAGTGTGGGTGCTGGGTACTGTTTACTCCAGTCCTTCTGGGTGGTCCTTTCCTGAGCCTCAGACCATGGCTCTGCTAAGTGCTCAGAGGGGGTCCTCCGTGGATCTCCCAACTTCTCTTTCTCTGCTGCTCTATCCTACTGAATACTCTTTCCCATAAACCCTGGCCCCGCAGTCTTGCTAGACACACAGCTCCATCTCTTCAACTCAGGGGGCAACAAGGCTCTGTCTGGTTCCTCCCCTGCACCATGACCTGGAAACTCTGAGGACAGTAAGTTGGGGCAATCGTAGGGCTCACCTCATTCATTTCCCTCACGTGCCAGTAATCACCATCCTTCGTAGCCTGATGTCCGTTGTCATAAAAACCACTGTGTTTTGCCCCTTTTATAGTTGTTTTAGAGAGAGGAAATATGGTCCTTAGTACTCCATTTTGGCCAGAAGCAGAAGTCCCTAATTAAAGTTCATAATTAAAACTCACCTCATTTTTTATAGAAAACAATGGCAGGTGTGATTTTACCAAAGAAGAGCGGAAATGGTCTGAATTTATGCCAAGAGGGATGTTATTTTTTTTTCTCTGAAGGAAGATAGTGACGGTTTCACCTGAGTGGTGTATTAGCTTCCTGCGTAAGGGTTTGAGAACCCTTGTCCACCCTTGCTGAAATCTTGAGAGGGGACATTTTCTTCAAAGAATGGACAATAGAAACAGCTCAAACATTCTTTTCCTTTAAATATGATTTTTAAAGCTCTTCTCTTTAGAAAGATATGTAACTGTTATGGGCTGAATTGTGCCCCCCCCCCAAGAAAAGAAAGATGCCTGGGAGTCCAAACCCCCAGTATCCCAGAATGTGACCTTAGTTGGGGTCTTTATCCTTAACAGAGGTAATCAAGTTAAAATGAGGTCCTTAGGGTGGGGCCTTAATCTAACATGACGGGTGTTCTTGTGAGAAAGGGATGCTTGATCACAGAGGCAGATGCACATGGGAAGGGGGCAGATTACAGGGGTTGGCCACCTCCACCGGACATCTGCACAGAATTAGCATCTGAATCCATCACAGGGGCTGGAGCCTGGCCAAGCCCGCCGGTGACCCTGAGAATTGCAGGAGCCTCAAGGGGAACTGGGAAGGACAGGGTGTGCAGAGAGAGGACAGAGATAAATGTTAGCTCTAAGCGGAATTAGAGAAATCATCCCTAAGTATTACTTCCAAAAAGAAAGGAGAAAGAGGCCAGATGTGAACTGCGGGACGTGTAATTACGTTCTGCAGTTACCCGCAAGGACCGGCAGTAGGATACCCGTCCTCTGTTCTCCGACTACCGCGCTGACCACGTGGGGGCGCTATGGCCTCACAGAAAGAAGGATAAAACCTGCTCAAACAAAGCCTTTCCCTTAAAAAAATAGGAGAAGTAAGATTCTAGTGGGGAGCCCGAGAGCCAGCGGGAGACTGGGTTGGGGTCCTCAGTCCCTTACCCCGAGGAAATGCAGTTTTAGGCCCCTCACCCCAGGAAAGCTCCTTGCACACAGGCTCCTGGGAGTGCAGGGCATGAAATTTTGTTCAGGCAAAAAGGAGTGTGGCATGTTGCTTCCCCCTCACCTCTCCAGGGCCTGGCTGGGTGGACAGGAGGGTCGGGGATACAAAGGTGCCCCATGGCAGTCCAGGAGTGTCACTGGCTCTGCGCACCCTGGGCGACCTTGTCTTTGCCCCTAGCAGCACTGGTGTGACGGGATCAGAAAGCCGCAGGGCTCTCTCGCTTGCTGCTGGCTCCACATAGGCCCATGTCCCAGCCTTGACCTCACCGGCTTCTGCTGAGTGCCACCCCCTCCCCCATGCCGGGGCCAGCAATTTCACCCCCCTGTGCCTGCCGGCTCATGGGGAGGAAAGGGTGGGGTCCCCAGGGATGAAATCTTCCGTAGCAGTTCACACTGTTGTCTTTAAAAATTATATTTCAGTCTGTCCTATTTTATCTCATTAAAAATATGCTGGTCAGGATAAATGGGATTGATTACACCACCCCTAGTATAGACCGCCCCCTTTAGAGACAGCTGAAAAACACTGCGGTTGAAAGTGCCCATAGAGGAGCTAGACTTTTGTAACTTGGCCCCTGGCTAAGCTGAAACAGCTGTGTGACTCTGGTCGAGCTTTGTCAGCTCTTGTGCCTTAAGTTTTTCCTACGTGTAAAATGGGGTGATACTGTGAGTGGCCTCTTACGAGTGTGGTGCAGTTTCAAGTACCCAGAGCAGTGTCTGACCCAGGATGGGTGCCACATAAGAACCACAAGGGTGATGGTGGTGGTGATGGAGCCTAAGCAGATTCACCAGGTCAGTTTTGGCCCCAGAAATACAATATTTAATGTTTAAAAACCACTGATGCATTAAGACTCAATTTCTTCATTGGTGAAGTGGAGACAAAAAAAATGTACTTCCTTCATAAGGCTGTAGTGAGAATTATAGAGGTGATTCATTCATTCAACAGATTATCATCTATCTATCTACCTACCTACCTATCCATTCATCCATCCATGCACTAACCCATCCATCCATCCATCCACCCATCCATCCATCCATCCATCCATCCATCCATCCATCCACCCATCCATCCACTCACCCATCCACTTATCCATCCATCCATCCATCCATTCATCCATCCATCCATCCACTCACCCATCCATCCACCCATCCATCCACTCACCCATCCACTTATCCATCCATCCATCCATCCATCCACCCATCCATCCACTCACCCATCCACTTATCCATCCATCCATCCATCCATCCATCCACCCATCCATCCACTCACCCATCCACTTATCCATCCATCCATCCATCCATCCATCCATCATCTATCTCTCTATCTATCTTCTATATTTTTAGTATCTACTCTGTGCCAGAAACTGCTCTAGTCACTGGGGATACAATCGCTAACAAAAATGCCTGCTCCCCCTGGGTCTTCGATTCTGTTGGAAGAAGACATTCTTACCCAGTGAATAAGTTAATTACCTAGTATGCTAGGAATTGATAAATGCCATGAAAGCAAATGGAGCCCAGAGGTAGGAGGGGCTGACTTTGGATGGATATTTTGGTTATAAATACTTTCTTCAGAGAATGCCACACTGAGCACTTGCTAATTAGGCAAAGATAAAAGGAGGTGAAGGAGAAAAATATTTTTGAGAGAAGGTAGAGCAGGGGCAAAAGAGCTGAGCTGGGAATGTCCAGTCCTTGGAGTATTGGCATGGAGTCACAGCGCGCTTCAAGTGGAGTGGACGAAGTGTATTGTAGGAGATATAGTGGGGCCGGGGCCATGCACGGCTTCCAGATCACTCTAAAATCTTGGCTTTCACTCCAAGTGTGATGTGCAGCCAGTGGATGATTTTAAGAAGAGTAGCCGTGATGTGACTGACATGTTAATAGCATGACTTTGTTGAGATGACAGTAAAGGTGCGAGAGGAAGGGTGGTAGCGGGTGACAAGCACGGGGGAAGGAACAGTAGCCCACGTGTGGATGATGGCGGCTTAGACAAGGACGACAGTGAAGAAGATCGTTAAGAGGTGTTCTGATTTCCACTATTTTGGGGGAGAAAAGCCAACAGGATTGGCTTATAATTTATACGTCCAAAACGGTGGCAAGCATGACACCAAAGTTTTCAACACTGAGTAACAAAACACCAAGTTCCTGTTAACTGAGATGCCGAAAACTGTGGGAGAAGCAGGTAGGGTGGATCTCCTTAGGATCTCTTCAGTGGGTACGCTCCGCTCGAGTTCTCTTTTAGGCATCAACTGGAAGTTTCCAGAAGGTAGTTAAATGGGGGAGTCTGAGCTTCGTGGGGGAGGACTGGAACAGCTATGACTTTGAGAATGCAGTGTTCTGAAAAACAAGAAATATTGAGGGAGGAAGACATCAATAACCGTGTCAGGTGAGGCTTCTGGACGACTCCCCGTTGGGTCCTACAGTTTGCTTAAGGCCACGGTAAGAAGCGGTGTTCCTAGAGTTGTCAACCAATTCTAGTTGTCTAGAAAACTTTTACTCTTTAAAAATTGGATTTTTTCCAGTTTTCTTGAACTATAAATGACATACATTTTATTTATGTATTATGTATTTATTTATAGACAGTCCACAAGCCTTCATTGAGATGAGGAAACAGCCTTCTTCATTCTAAATCTTTCCTAAGATTTTTTTTTTATCAATGTGCTTCTTCAAAACATTCCATGAATTTTTTTTCTTCTTCTTACGGTACATGTAAGTCAAGAATCTGAAACTATAGGAAACAGTAAAACAAATCCACAGGCCCTGGACATGCCTCCTGTAGGAGCCTTCCCCCCCCCCCCCCGGTCTCCCATTAAAATGTGTCACATCAGGGGCGTCTGGGAGGCTCGGTTGGTTAGGCATCTGTCTTCAGCTCAGGTCATGATCCCAGGGTCCTGGGATCCAGTCTGACATCGGGCTCCCTGCTCAGCTGGGAGTCTGCTTCTCCCTCTCCCTCTGCCCCTCCCCTCACTCACGCTCACTCTCTCTCCAATAAGTACATAAAATCTTTAAGAAAATGTTCATTTATTTTAATTTCGCTTTTTCAAAAAGGTCAAGGCTGATTTTTTTTTTGTTGTTGTTAACATTTCACTTTAAAGATAGAAACAGGGGAGAGCAGAGAAGGAGAGAAGCCGGCTCAGGGACGTATGCATTTTAAAAACTATTCGTTTTAGGACTGTGATCCAAGGTCTCACAAACTGAGTGGCTTACATGACAGAAATGTGTTGTCCCACGGTTTGGGAGGCCAGAGCCGGAGTCTGAGGCCACGGTGTGGGCAGGCCGTGCTCCCTCTGCAGGTGCTCGGGGCGGCCTGTTTTCTAGCTTCCGGTGCTCCGGGCTTGTGGCAGTGTGACTCGTCTTCCCGTCTGTGTCCGAATTTCTCCTTTTTTGTAAGGACCCCATTAGTGCTCAGAGCCCACCCTAATGTTCTCAGCTTAATTAATTTGATAATCTGCTAAGACCCTACCTCTAAATAAGGTCGCCTACACTGGGACTGGGAGTTAGGGTTTCAGCGTAACCCTTTTGGGGGTGGACACGATTCAAGCTAGAACAGCGAGGAAGGGGTTTCGCCCAGCCATCTTCAGCTGCTCGAATGAGAGGACAGAGAAGTCAGGGAGCGGTTCTCAAGCGTGGGCGGACTTTCTCAGGAGAAGAGAGGGAAGGTTCACAGGGGCCCTAGGTTGTGCATGAGGAATTCGTTGTGTCGTTGGGCCGTGGATTTATACCAATGGTGAGGGGAGGACAATGAGGAACAATGGAAAAGCAGAAGGACTGATGCATTTTAGGCACCAGTGGGGTCAAGGCGTTATTGGGATCAAGTCGTAGACAGGGGAGCTCACTGCGGTGGAGGGAGTGACCTGGGAAGGAGCAGCTGAGGTAGTTTACGGGACAAGAAGGAGGTCAAGACTCAAAAGATCAGGGTATTGGAGGCATCACTCACCTTACAGTGCTTTTCTTTCAATCTTAAACAATGACAATCACCTAATAATGGCATGTGTGTGCAGGTTGGGCACTGCACAACTTCTCCAACCTGGGAATTAGGACAATTCCACTGTCATTTCCTGTTCTGCCTTGACTTTCACGCGGTGCTTACTTCAAGTTTCTAACAGCCGCCACTGACAAGCCAGCTCGCTGTTCGTGTGGCGTCAGACAGATACTGAATATTGCTGTTAGTTCCTCGTGTGTAAAATATCCAAAGGGCCTTTATTTTTATTTTTTATTTTTTTGTCATTAAGTTTCCTAGGACAATATTCTGTGGCTGGCTGATGGGGATACAGCGCTTCGTGAAAACACCGGCCTTGTCTTGTCCATCTCTGTGAATGTTAATTGTTCATAGACTCAGTGCCGCAGCTTCCCCCATCAGCCCCCGCCCCTTCCCATGCCTGCAGCTCGCCGCCTGCGGAAAATCAGGACGGAGTGTGGGGAGGGGGAGGAGCCCGTTGTCATGGGGACCTGCCGCCGAAAGCCCGCCTTGGTCAGAAAATGGAATTCAGGCTTTGAGAAGAGGAGGAGACACGTGATTTCTTGGGTTGAGGTAGCTTATATGGGGATTCCTAACTCTGATCAGAGGCTGAGGCTGTGAGTGAGCTCCCCAGCAGACCTCTCCACAGGGCCCCCTCCTCGCTGATGCCCAGGGGGGCCGCTGCTGCCGGAGACCCCACAGACCAAGCTCTCTTTACATCCGTAATCTCCCTGCACAGGTGCGTGAGGCAGGGCTTAGAGGCTGCCGATGTGTTGTCCTTGGATGGGGACTTCCAGCGTCAGCGTCCCCTCATCTAGGCATTTCCACCCCCACCTGGAAGGGCGTAGACCCGCTCTCCTTGCCTCCTGTTCCCCCAGCAGCCTTCAGTCCCATTCGATCTCTGGGGGCAGCTAGGAGAAACACTGAAGAGTGAATCGGTTAAGGCACTCCACTCCCCTGTTTAAACACACCCGCTCTCCAGGACCCCTTGTCCCCTCGGAATGAAACCGAGATTTTCCCTTGGCCTGCTTGGTCTTGGTGAGATCGTTGTGGTCCTACTGATTTTATCCCCCCTTGGTCACTAGGCTGCAGCCACGCTGGTCTCTGTGCCTCCAAAGAACCAACCCCAGGACCTTTGCACGTGCTGTTCCTGCTACCCCTCCTCACCTGGGTCTCCATGGGGTGCCATCCTTTCTCCATTCAGATCAGAGGTCACCTCCTCAGAGAAGGTCCCTGAGTGCCATCCCCCCAAACCCTCCACACTCTTCCCCTGCCTTATTTCCACCACAATGCTGATACTTCCTGTATTCCCACACCTGTTTATTGCTTCTCCCACCACTGAAATGGGAGCCCTTTGGCGTGTGGTAGAAAGAACGGAGCTAGGGGTCTGGTTTTCTGCTGGTACCAGGGTTGTCACTGGGGAATGTAAAGGTCCAAAGAGCAAAAATAACCATAAGTGATTTCTTGTCAAAAAAAAAAACTAAAATATTCTGTTTGTTTTGCTACTTCTGTCAGGGAAGAAGGAATCTCGTGGTTTGGTGACGGGAGAGTCAGAGGTTTGAGAATAGGAGAGCCGGTGTGTGGCTTTTTATTCAGTGATGTCGAATATTTTGATCAGCTGGAATTCGGGGGCGGTGGTCTTGCTGAGGGTGACTGCCCACATCCAGGGAGTAGAGGAGTTTTGTGAAGGTGTGTATTTCTGTATTTCTGATCCTTTTCACCTGGGCACGGTGCCTCCCAGGCAGCCCAGGCCTAGAGAATGGCAGGCAGAGTGTGTCTTTGTATGCACACCGGCCAATACAGAGCCCACACCTGTCGCCTGCTCCCTCGGGCTCTCCTGGGTGGGCCAACGTCCATCAGCCCTCACCCCCCAGGGCAGGTACGGGGCACCTCCAAGCAGCCCCTAGGCCCTTGAGCCCATGGAAATGACTCAAAGCAGCCAATCCAAAGCCTGTTCACTCTGCCTCACGTGTACCTCCCCTGCCCCACTTCTTGGAAAAGTAACACACTCTTTTTTTTTTTTTTTAAAGATTTTATTTATTTATTCTACAGAGATAGAGACAGCCAGCGAGAGAGGGAACACAAGCAGGGGGAGTGGGAGAGGAAGAAGCAGGCTCCCAGTGGAGGAGCCTGATGTGGGGCTCGATCCCATAACGCCAGGATCACGCCCTGAGCCGAAGGCAGACGCTTAACCGCTGTGCCACCCAGGCGCCCCAAAAGTAACACACTCTTAATGACTGTCATTTCCAGTTCTGTTTAGCTGCTGTGTGTAAAAGTTTGTGACTCGTGCAATTATCAGTTCCATTTTGTGCAAGCCCGGCAAAGCCCAGATGCATCTCTTCATGGCGTGTGTGGGGTGGGGGGTCTTGAAGGATAGTTTGGGGATTACCCTATGAACAACCAAACTGCAGTCTCAAGACCCCTTCCCTGCCTGTCTTTGCCTTAGTAGGACCCTGGTGAAACCACAAAGGCAAGCCAGAGGGCAGAGGAAGAAGCCAGGTCTGGGATGGCCGGTCCCCCAATGTTCAGAGACAGGATGGGGTGCGGATGTGGGAGACGCGGGCTCAGGGCCGGAACCGCGGGAGACTTGCCCTCTGACTTTGCCCAGCGTTCCCAGCTGTCAAATGCAGACCCTCCGAGGCCTCGCTCACAGCCAGGGCTGCCCGGCTGTGGGAGTGTCGTCCGCGGGCAGGCAGCTTCCAGGGAGCGGGTGTGAAGTCCACTCACCCGGCTGAGTCCACGCCGGGGCTGCGGGCATCGCACCCAAGCCGAGCACGGCCGTGCCCAGACCCTGGTGTGTGCACTGTTATAGTCCCCGGGGAAACAGTCTTACTAAACCACAGCAAAACCCCAAACAAATAGAAACATGCTCGTTATAAAAGTGTCTCATTCATTTGCTCTAATGCAGAGTGCCTCGGAGTTCATCGCGTACCCATGTGGGCGGTAGATGGCAGTCTCGAATCACGGAAGATGCACAGGCTCCTTCTTACAAAGACTTAAAAAAAAAGATTTATTTATTTATTTGAGAAAGAGAGAGGGGGGAGAGCTCGTGGGAGCAGGAGGGTTGGTGTGAGCGTGGGTGGGGTGGGGGGAGCAGGACGGAGGGACAGGGACAAGCTGACTGCACGCCATGAGCAGAGCCTGAGGCAGGGGGTGGGAGGGAGAGGCAGGTGGGGGAGAGGCAGGTGGGGGAGAGGCAGGTGGGGGAGAGGCAGGGCTGGATCCTAGGACCCTGAGATCATGACCAGGGCCAAAGACAGACGCTTAACCGACTGAGCCCCGCAGGCGCCCCTGTTTCTGGACTGAGCCCTGCAGGCACCCCTGTTTCTGGACTGAGCCCCGCAGGCGCCCCTGTTTCTGGACTGAGCCCTGCAGGCGCCCCTGTTTCTGGACTTTCCATTCACGGATTCATACACTAGCTGTTCTCGGATATCTTCTTCAGCACGTTTGTGAGATTTAATTGTGCTGTGTGCTGCTGTCACTTGGTCGTTTTTACTGCTTTGTTGGGGGGTGACTGTTTCATGGGTTCTCATGGTAAAAGTTCTCACGTTTGTGCGGTTTCTGGTTTGGCTCTGCTGTAAGACCTGGTGCGTGTCACGGTGCTCACGTCCGTGCGTGACCACTGAAAACCCACGTAGGAGTGGGAGGGCTTTGTCATGGGATCTGTCTGCGTGACACGGAGATCCTGCTGGATGTGTTGCTGCGCGGGACCAATTTGCATTCCCCGCGGGGCTGAACGAACACGAACACGGCCCCACGTCCTCCATGCCAAAACGTGGCCGGAAGCTCTGCTTTGATCTTTGCTGCATATGAGGGTTTGCGGTAATGTGTCCTAAGTTTTCTTTTGCATTTTCCTGAGTGTTAACAAATGTGTGGGTTTTTTCATACATCGAATGTCCATTCGAAATCCCCTTTCTGATGTGCTAGTTTCAATTTCTTCCCCAGTGTTTTCTACTCAAACTTTTTCCCCCTCTCCTTTTTGTAGGAGTCGCTCCCTTCCCCTGTGGTCCTCCGTGCTATTCCTTATGTTCCATAAATGAGTGAAACCGAATGATAATTGTCTTTCTCTGCTTGACTTATTTCACTCAGCATTATCCCCTCCAGTTCCATCCATGTCGATGCAAATGGTGGCTATTCATCCTTTCTGGTTCCATTGTATGTGTGGACCACATCTTCTTTATCCATTCGTCAGTTGAAGGGCATCTCAGCTCCTTCCAGTTTGGCTATTGTGGACAATGCTGCTATGAACATTGGGGTGCAGGTGCCCCTTCTCTTCACTATGTCTGTATCTTTGGGGTAAATACCCAGTAGTGTAATGGCTGGGTCATAGGGTAGCTCTATTTTTAACGTCTTGAGGAACCTCCATACTGTTTCCCAGAGTGGCTGTACCAGCTTGCATTCCCACCAACAGTGTAAGAGGGATCCCATTTCTCCACATCCTCGCCAACATTTGTCTTTCCTGACTCTTTAATTTGAGCCATTCTGACTGGTGTGAGGTGATATCTCAATGTGGTTTTGATTTGTATTTCCCTGATGCCAGTGATGTGGAGCATTGTTTCATGTATCTGTTGGCCATTCATATGTCTTCTTTGTAGAAGTGTCTGTTCATGTCTTCTGCCCATTTTTTGATTAGGTTATTTGTTTTTTGAGTGTTGAGTTTGAGGAGTTCCTTATAGATCTTGGATACCAGCCCTTTATCTGTAGCGTCATCAGCAAATATCTTCTCCCATTCCGTGGGCTGCCTCTTAGTTTTGTTGACTGTTTCCTTGGCTGTGCAGAAGCTTTTTATCTTGATGAAGTCCTAATACTTCATTATATAGGAGTCACTTCTGTGTTCAGGATATGAGCTTGTTTTCAAACGTACGTGTTGCAAATAACTTCCCACGACATACCTTGACTTTTCATTCCCCCCTTTTTGGATAGGATACTTAGCATTGACGTAGCCACGTTTCTCAAGTGCACTGGGTCAGAGGTCTACACAGACCCCAGAGCATGGATCGCATCTTGTCTTCCAAGAGTTGGTTTTGCTGTTGTTGTTGTTACCTTTTTCCTTTAGAGGGAACTTAGGTTTGAGACCACAATGCGATGTCACCTCACACCCGTCAGAATGGTTGTATCAAAAAGGCAAGAAACAAAAATACAGCACCGGGAACGTAGCTAATACTGTAACAGCGCCTACGCTGCCCGATGGTGACCGCGCTTCCCGCGCTGAGTGCCGTGTGCTGCGTAGAGCTGAACTGTGGAATCCCGTGTCGTGCAGATGAAAGAGATACATATTGTGTGTCAACTGGACGTCACCTAGGAAAAGGAAAAGACCTGAGGGAAACGTGCCAGACTGCAAATGGGGGAGATCTCCGCACGTTGGAAGTAAATGTACTTCTTACTTTCTGCTTTGTGCCTGTGTATTTCTGGTTTTCTCCAAGAGGAATGTTTTCCTTTTCAGGAAGAAAAGTATTTTAGTTGGTTTACTTTAAAAAAAAAGAAACAACTTTCATACCTTAAAAAAAGGGAATAGTGAAAAACTGAGAAAAAATATTTTTTCCCTCTTAATTGTCGTGAATTGGCCTCTAGCCATTTATTGAAAACGCTCTTCTTTCTTCACTTTTCCGCAGTGTCCTTTCCCCTGCAAGTTAAAGGTGTGTGCGTTGGTCAGTATCTCCGCTCCTTGCGAGTTCGTCGGGCAGATTTCCTCGTTGCTCATTTCCGTAGCTTTGAGATTAGCCTTGCTTTCCATTTGGATTGTTCCTTTATATTCCCATGTAAACTTCAGATTCGGTTCGTCCCGTTTCTCGCACGCGCGTCGCACACGCACACTCACACTCGTGGGACGTAGACTGAGGCGGCACAAAATTTATAAACATTCAATATCGGTCAAACAGAAAACCTGAAAGTATTGATGACTCAAATTTATAACATGCTCCCATCTGTGCAGTTGCTCTTTCCTGCTTCTTTTTCGTTTAATTGTTAGTAAGAATGCGTATATTTAAGGTGCACAGCGGATGACTGATGTGCGTTTCCGGACTGAAACGGCTCGGACAGTCCAGCTACACGGTTGCCGTGTTGTGTGTGTGGCGGGAGCGCCTGAAAGCTGTCTCTGCAGG
The DNA here is from genome assembly GCF_024610735.1 of Ursus americanus. Classification (NCBI taxonomy): domain Eukaryota; kingdom Metazoa; phylum Chordata; class Mammalia; order Carnivora; family Ursidae; genus Ursus; species Ursus americanus. Next base: position 56,964,569 of record NC_142147.1, read on the forward strand.
TTTCCGGGATTCGATCCAGTATTACTCAGTGTAGTCCGGCTGTTCAGTAGATCTCCAGACTTCTTTACCCTGTAGGAGTGCAACCGTCTGACCGCCTCTCCCCATTACCCACCCCTGCGGCCAGCGCTCTACTCTCTGCTTCAAAGTATTCCACTGTTTCACACCCACATGCAAGTGAGTTCGTGCAACCTTTTTTTTTCTTTTTTTAAAAGATATTTATTTATTCGTTAGAGAGAGAGAGAGAGACAGGGACAGCATAAGCAGGGGTAGCAGCAGAGGAAGAGGAGAAGCGGACTCCTGGCCGAGCAAGGAACCGGATGCTGGACTCGATTCCAGGACCCCGGGATCATGACCTGAGCCGAAGGCAGACGCTTAACCAATGAGCCACCCAGGTGTCTGGAGATCATGCAATCTTTTTCAAGAAAGCTTTGCCTTTGTTTCTTTGGGGCCAACACACCCACCAAAAAACCCTACTTTCTATAGAAAGGGGTTTTGAAAATCAGTGACGGACTCCAGTCCCCTCATTGTCTTGGACAGACTGAAGGCCAAAGGATAACAAGGTGCTGTCTCAAGGTCACATGTCTCCAGGTCACAAGCAGGCCTGAGCAGCCGCACTGACAGGTTTCTGGGACCCAGTGCTTCCGGTCCTAAAAGCGGGACAGCCTTGTGAGCGCTGGGATGGGTTGGACGCCCTACAGGTTGGCGAGGCCTTGTCTTTGGTGAATGCTAACTTCTGTCCGTGTTCACGCACGATTACCGGCGGGTCCTGTTACTGCCTCACTGCTTGGCGGTCGCAGAATGGCCTTGTCTGAGGTGCACAGGCCGTGAAATTGTAGGTGTCCTACAGGAGAGCACCTGGGTCCCGCTGTAGGCACCAAGCCGGTCCAGTCACTGGGGCTACTCCCTTCCCCTCCGTGAGCCCTTTCTTGGGCCACGACAGCTGGGATTCCTCTCTCCACTTTACAGCCGGGGAACGTGACTCTCAGGAAGGCCCCAGAGCCAACCCGTGGTGTGGCTGAGACGGTCCCCACATACCCACACCCCGAGTCTCGGTCTGCAGTAAGCAGCCCAGTTTCTGGAGGGGGGAGCGATCCCCTCACACCAAACTTTTCCTCTGATGCCTCTGAGAGATCCGTGAAGGTTGTTTTCCCGCGTCCCAGGCCAACCTCTGCTAACAAGCATCCCCAGGTGGTGCCCAGGAGCCTCCAGAGACCGCGGGGGTGGTGTTGGGGGTAGAGCTGACGACTTAAGTCACTTACCTCTCTCTGCTCAGTTCTCCCCCTGCCTCGGCTCCACCCGTCCCCTCCGGGCTTCCCGGAAACTCTGTGGGAGACTCAAGAAAAAGATACAGACAGAGGGAGATGAGATGCTCTTATTCTCAGGGATGCTGCTTGGGAAGGTGCCGGGGACCAAGATGTTGCACACGGGCTCCTTGGAATGACCTTGCTCTCCCCAGAGTGTGAGAGCAGCCTGATTCCCGCTGGTGTGGCCTCTTCATGGAAGGAAGGGGTGAAGTTCCCGGGTTAGACTCCGCTGGAGCCAGGTGTGTGGCTGGTATGGGAGGAGCGTGGGAAGAGGATGCTTAACTTGATACAGCCTCAGCGTGCATCCATCCTTCCATCTGTCCTTCCTTCCTTCTACCCTTCCGTCTACCTACCCACCTCCCCATCCAACCGTCTATCGTCCGTCCGTCCATCCGTCCATCCGTCCATCCATGCATCCATCTGTCCTTCCTTCCACCCTTCCGTCTACCCACCCACCTACCCACCTATCCGTCTGTCCGTCCGTCCATCCGTCCATCCATCCGTCCATCCATGCATCCATCTGTCCTTCCTTCCTTCTACCCTTCCGTCTACTCGTCCATCCGACTGTCCATCCATCATCCATCCATCTGTCCTTCCTTCCTTCTACCCTCCCGTCTACCCATCCACCTACCCACCTATCCGTCTATCGTCCATTGTCCGTCCATCCATCCGTCCATCCATGCATCCATCTGTCCTTCCTTCCTTCCACCCTTCCATCTACTTGTCCATCCAACTGTCCATCCCTCCATCATCCATCCATCCATCCTTCCTTCCATCCTTCCATCTACCCACCCACCCGTCCGTCCGTCCATCCATCCGTCCATCCGTCCATCCATCCATCTTCCCAGCCATCCATCCCATTTCCTCTGCCTGACATGCTCTTCCCTGTCCCTTCTGGCCATGCTAATCAGGTCCCTTTTCCTCCCAACGCCCTCCCATCATTTCCTTAGGAATCTTTTTTTTTTTTTTAATGTTTTATTATGTTAGTCACGATACAGTACATCTTTAGTTTTTGATGTAAAGTTCCATGATTCATTGTTTGCATATAACACCCAGTGCTCCATGCAGTATGTGCCCTCCTTAATACCTGTCACCGTCACACGCTATCCTGTCCCCCCATCCCCCTCCCCTCTGAAATCCTCAGTTTGTTTCCCAGAGTCCATTGTCTGTCGTGGTTCCTTCCCCCTTCTGTTTACCCCCCTTATTCTTCCCTTCCTTCTCCTACCTTAGGAAGCATTTTATCCCCTCATTAGGACAGGGTCCCTCCGCTCATGTCAGAAAGTCCTGCAGGTGCTGGGCGGGTACTGTAGTGTTCCTAACCGTGCTCCTAACCGTGCTCCTTTGTCCTGGTTTCCGACACGTCCTCTCTCATCTTCAAATGACAGTTCACCTTGGGTGTCAGGTCGACGGAGGAGATAAAGGTATACAACGTGTTTTCTTCTCCGTTAAAAAATAAAAGGGTAGCTACTGTTCTCTCCTTCCCTGACGCATACCTGAGTGTTCCCATGTAATTACTGCCTCCACCACACCCGCTTCCACACTTCTAGTTGAGGAAATAATTAGAAATCTATCTATCTATCTATCTATCATCTATCAGTATACATCGTTTCCTTATTCTTCTCACTTCTGCACAGTGTTCTTGTCATGCATGGGCCACAATTGCTTTACCCTGTCCCATATTTCTCAATATTGAGATAGTTTCCATCTTCTGCAATACAACCTAGCATTTATGTTTTTAAACATGAATCTGAGGGACGCCTGCCTGGCTCAGTTGGAAAAGCGTGAGACTCTTGATCTCGGGGTGGGTATAGAGATGACTTAAATAAATGAATGAATAAACTTTTTAAAAAATTTAAAAGTCTGTTTGAAACTAATCCTATGGATCTCAGTTTGCACATGTGATCTGTGGGCAGGATAAACTTCTAGAAGTGGCAGACCTTGGGAAAGGACACGTGCAGATACAGGATTTCAGGGAAGGGAGCACGGTGGGAACAGAGCAAGGTCTTAGCACTTACCACACTAGTGTGACTTTTCAAATTTGTCTTTTGTCTATCAAGTCCTTCAGCTCGGGCTTTTTTTGTTGTTGTTTTCATTCCTCACTGTAATTTCATTGCCTGGGATCGAGTCTGGACGAGTTAGAAGCTGCTCAGAGGTGCTTGTTGGATGAATGAATAAATGCATTAAAGAAACAATGAGTGAATCCATCCATCAGTGGTTTCGTGGGTCAGTGACTCGGTTATAAATGAATGAATGAATGCAGCCACTAACCAATATGTAATAGAATCAGTGAAGGAACGACCCAATCCCTTCCACGATCCACCAGTCCACAGATCAATGGCTATATCATTGGATGGGTCTGTGAGTGCCTGTGCATGGTGGAATGTATTAAGCAGACATTCTTCAGCAGGGGCCAGAGCAATGCAGGGGTGAAGGGGTCACCGCAGTGCCCAGGAACACATGAATGGCTTGAAAGAGTCCAACCTTATTTATAGGAAGCCGCCGGGTTCCAAACCACCTCCCAAGATGATCCCCCATTTCCCACCCAGCCGGAGTTTTGGAAGGGGCGTGGACGGCCAGAACAGCACAGAGATCTTCTTCGTCCTGCTCGGGCTCTCCCAGTACCCACGGGCTCAGACCGCCTTCTTCTGCCTGCTCCTCCTGTCCTACACCATCACCCTTTTGGGGAACGGCCTCATCCTGCTCCTGATCTGCTACGATCGCCGGCTCCACACGCCCATGTACTTCTTCCTCAGCAACCTGTCCTTCCTGGACGTGTGCTACACCACAGCCAGCGTGCCCCAGGTGCTCGTCAACTGCTTGGTGAGCGTTCCTGTCGTCTCGCTAGGACAGTGCTTGGCCCAGATGGTCGTGGGACTCTATCTGGGTGTCGTGGAGTGTCTGCTGCTGGCCGCCATGGCCTACGATCGCTGTGTGGCCATCGTGGACCCCCTGCGCTACCCTGTGCGCATGGGGCCCCGGCTGTGCAGCCTGCTGGCCGGGACCTCGTGGACGGTGGCGTTCCTGCTGACCGTGGTCCCCCTGCTGACCATGCCCTTGGAGTTCTGCGGCCGCCAGGTCATCAATCACTTCTCGTGCGAGCTCCTGGCCCTGCTCAAGCTGGCCTGCTCTGACCTGCAGTTCTATGAGTCGCTCATGGTGGGCACCAGTGTCCTGACCCTGCTGGCTCCCTTTGCCTTCATCGTGGCCTCCTATGGAAGGATCCTGGTGGCCGTGCTGCGGATGCGGTCCACGGAGGGCCACGGCAAGGCCTTTTCCACATGTGGGTCTCACCTCACGGTGGTGGTGCTGTTCTATGGCTCGGCCATCGCCATGTACGTGATGCCTCAGGATAAGATCATCCGCGACCGAGACAAGATCATCTCCATATCGTACGGCGTCCTCACCCCCATGATGAACCCCCTCATCTACAGCCTGCGGAACAAGGACATGAAAGGCGCCCTCAGGAGGCTCCTGCGGAGAAAGGCTGACGTCTAAGGTGCGCGGCCGAGGAGGGAGGAAATAAGCTGATATTCTGGAGGGTGTGCTCTGGGCTGTAAACTGTGAGTTACTTCTTAGCAGCCGTTCAGCGGAGGGTGTATTACACACACACGCACACACAGACATGCACACATGCACACACAGACAGACACGGACTTACACAAGACGCACACACACACGGACACAGACACACACGGACTTACACAGACACACACACACACATGCACACACACACAACTCATATCTTAAAAAAGTATTTCTCTGAGGAAGTGAGCGAGAGCCTATTCTCAGTGAGTGTGTGTGTGAATGTGTGTGAGTGTGAACAAATGTGTGTGAGTGTGAACAAATGTGTGTGAGGTGAATGTGTGTGTATGAGTGTGAAGGAGCGTGTGAGTGAATGTGAATGAGTGTGTGAGTGAGTGTGAACGAGTGTGTGACGGTGAACGAGTGTGTGTGAGTGTGAGATGTGGGCACGAAGGACACCGTCCCAGAAGTTCTCGATGGCTGAAGGGGAGGAGGGACAGATGGACGTGGACGACCCTTGTCACTGGTTTGGGACGTGGTGGCAGCCCCCAGCCAGAGCTGTGTCTAGCGGCTTCCGCTGCCTCGGGAGCTCCTGCAGGAACCGTACCCCGTGGGCATGTCGCAGAGTCGCGGGGCTGCGCTCTCAGGGACCCCTAACCAGCTGGACATTCCCGCCTGGGCCGTGTCTTTCTGCCCAGCGCTGCGAAAGGTCTGGATCGTACCTACTTCGCACCTCGTGTATTGAATAGATGCTGAAGGAGACACGGGGCTTCTGGGTCAGGGACAGAGAACATCAGGACTCTTGGCTAAAGTCGTAGGGCCGACGTTTCGTGTTTGCTTCTGCTCTGCACATGCTCCGAGTCCCGCAGGGATGAGTGGCGGGCAGCTGCCTGGACGCAGGCCGTGCTCAGGGACAGGGACGCTGGGTTTGGAGGTTGTGCTCTTGTTGCAAGGGTTCTCACAGCGGACACGGCCCGACAAGTGGCGGGTGACTGGAGTGGTGGGGTTGGTTCTCCTGGCGTGCCCAGTAGGGATCTGCGTGGACGCTTGAGACGCAGTGGTGACTGCTCCTTCCAGGGCCCCCTGCCCTCCCGTGCGCTCCAGTGTGGCCCTGTGTTGTGAAAGGGAGACACGGAAGCACGGGCAGTGACAGTGACATGAGGCTGTACGGACTTGGGTAATTAACAGCTACTCCCGAGGCTCTGGCCTTCAGTCACGAGCCACAATAGAGCCCCGTTAAGACTGCAGATAAGGGGCGCTGGGTGGCCCAGTCGTCCGAGTCTCTGACTGCTCAGCTCAGCTCAGATCTTGATCTCAGGCTCGTGAGTTCAAGCCCCGTGTGGGGCTCCCCGCTGGGTGTGGCGCCTCCTTCAACAAACAAAAACCCAAAAAGCTCTCAGAAAAATAATCTTCCACGTTCTCACCAGCCTTGCTTGGCGTTTTCAGTGGGAAGCCACCTCCTGTCCTTGCCCACGTTCATTTTCAGAAGCCGTGCTGACATTTAGCTTCTAGTACGGTGATGTGAAATACGGTATTTGTCTGAGAAAAGATCTCTCTTGAAGAGCTATTAGCTCTTACCAAACAGCCTTAATTTCACACACACACGCACAGGCAGAATACCTTTGGGGACACCATAGGGCGTCCTCCTGTGTTTCTCGTGCTCTCCTGCAATATCCATGGACTGACCTCGCTAACCGCCGCTGGTCCCAATAGCTGTGTTATATTCCTCTCTTCACTTCTTGCCTATTAAACTTCACAGAGATAGTCAGTGGTTCCCTGTGAGGTATTATTTTTTTAGATTTTATTTATTTACTTGAGAGAGAGAGCACAAGCAGGGGGAGCAGCAGAGGGAGAAGGAAGCTCCCAGCCGAACATGGAGCCCAATCAGGGGTTTGATCCCGGGACCCTGGGATCATGACCCAAGCTGAAGGCAGACGCTTCACTGAATAAGCCATCCAGGTGCCCCTGGTATTATTTAATTATTATTATTTTTATTATGTTGTGTGAGTCACTGTACAGGACATCATTCATTTTTGATGTAGTGTTCCATGATTCATTGTGTGCCTGTAACACCCAGTGCTCCATGCAATCCGTGAGGTGTTATTAAGACCAAACAATTAACTTGTCATTTTATTTGAAAAACACATGGTGCACTGGCTGTTATACGCAACTAATGAATCATCGAACTTTACATCAAAAAATAAAAAGAAAAAGAAAAAAACGAAAACAAATTTCTAACTTCAAAACCTCTGTATGCATTCACCACAATCATTTGAGGATCTTTAAAATCTCCTTTTCACATTACATCAAAAACTAGGGATGTACTGTATGGTGACATAACATAATAAAAAATTATTATAAAAAAATAAAATCTTTTTCTTTATTTCTCCATTTTCAAGGTGTGCTTTTATTTATGTGCATTTTTTAAATGTTTTTTTTATTATATTATGTTAGTCACCATACAGTACATCCTGGTTTTCGATGTAAAGTTCCATGATTCATTACTAGCGTATAACACCCAGTGCACCATGCAATACGTGCCCTCCTTACTACCCATCACCGGTCTATCCCATTCCCCCACCCCCCTCCCCTCTGAAGCCCTCAGTTTATTTCTGAGTCCATAGTCTCTCATGCTTCATTCCCCCTTCTGATTACCTCCCCTGTCTTCTTCCCTTCCTTCTCCTACTGATCTTCCTATTTCTTATGTTCCACGAATGAGTGAAACCGTATGATAATTGTCTTTCTCTGCTTGACTTATCTCATTTAGCATAATCTCCTCCAGTCCTGGCCATGTTGCTACAAATGTTGGGTAATCGTTCTTTCTGATAGCGGAGTAATATTCCATCGTATATATGGACCACATCTTCTTAATCCAGTCATCTGTTGAAGGGCATCTTGGTTCCTTCCACAATTTAGCTATTGTGGACAATGCTGCTATGAACATTGGGGTGCATATGGCCCTTCTCTTCACTACGTCTGTATCTTTGGGGCAAATACCCAGTAGTGCAATTGCTATGTCATAGGGTAGCTCAATTTATAACTTTTTGAAGGACCTCCACACTGTTTTCCAGAGTGGCTGTACCAACTTGCATTCCCACCAACAGTGTAAGAGGGATCCCCGTTCTCCACATCCTCTCCAACATTTGTTGTTTCCTGCCTTGTCAATTTTTGCCATTCTGACTGGTGTTAGGTGGTATCTCATTGTGGTTTTATTTGAATTTCCCTGATGGCTAATGATTTTGAACATTTTTTTCATGTGTCTGTCAGCCATTTGTATGTCTTCATTGGAAAAGTGTCAGTTTGTATCTTCTGTCCATTTTTTGATTTGATTATTTGTTTCCTGTGTATTCAGTTTGAGAAGTTCTTTGTAGACCTTGGATACCAGTCTTTTATCTGTAGTGTCATTTGCAAATATATTCTCTCATTCCGTGGGCTGCCTCTTAGTTGTTTTGACCATTTCCTTTGCTGTGCAGAAGCTTTTTATCTTGATGAAGTCCCACAAGTTCATTTGTTCTTTTGTTTCTCTTGCCTTTGGAGATGTGTCATGAAAAAATTTGTTGTGGCCGATGTCGTAGAGGTTGCTGCCTATGCTCTCCTCTAGGATTTTGATGGATTCTTGTCTCACATCGAGGTCTTTCATCCATTTGGAGTTTATCTTTGTGTATGGTGTGAGAGAGTGGTCAAGTTTCATTCTTTTGCATGGAGCTGTCCAGTTTTCCCAGCACCATTTATTGAAGAGACTGTCTTTTTTCCCTTGAGTGTTTTTTCCTGCTTTGTCAAAGATTAGTTGCCCAAAGAGCCGAGGGTCCATTTCTGGGTTCTCTATTCTGTTCCATTGGTCTATGTGTCTGTTTTTGTGCCAGTACCATGCTGTCTTTGTGATCACAGCTTTGTAGTACAGCTCGAAATCCGGCATTGTGATGCCCCCAGCTTTGTTTTTCCTTTTCAACAGTTCCTTGGCGATTCGGGACCTTTTCTGGTTCCATACAAATTTAAGGGCTGTTTGTTCCAGGTCTTTGAAAGATGTCATTGGTATTTTGATCGGGATAGCATTGAAAGTGTAGATTGCTCTGGGTAGCATGGACATTTTAACTATGTTAGTTCTTCCGATCCATGAGCATGAAATATTTTTCCATCTTTTTGTGTCTTCTTCAATGTCTTTCAAGAGTGATTTGTAGTTTCTAGAATATAGATCCTTTACGTCTCTGGTTAAGTTAATTCCAAGGTAACGTATGGTTTTTGGTGCTATTGTAAACGGCATGGATTCCCTAATTTCTCTTTCTTTGGTCTCATTGTTTGTGTATAGAAATGCAACTGATTTCTGAGCATTGATTTTGTATCCTGCCACATTACTGAATTGCTCTATAAATTCTAGTAGTTTGGGGTGGATTCTTTTGGGTTTTCCATATAGAGTATCATGTCATCTGCGAAGAGAGACAGTTCGACTTCTTCTTTGCTGATTTGGATACCTTTTATCCCTTTTTTTTTGTCTGATTGCTGTTGCAAGGACTTCTAGTACTATGTTGAATAATAGTGGCAAGAGTGGGCATCCTTGTCGTGTTCCTGATCTTAAGGGAAAAGCTTCCAGCTTTTCCCCATTGAGAATGATATTTGCTGTAGTCTTTTCATAGATGGTTTTTATGAGATTGAGGAATGTACCCTCTATCCCTATACTCTGAAGGGTTTTAATCAGGAAAGGATGCTGTATTTTGTCAAATGCTTTTTCTGCATCAATTGAGAGAATCATATGATTTTTGGCTTTTTCCTTCTGGATAAAATCTATGACACTGATAAATTTGCGAATGTTGAACCACCCTTGCATCCCAGGGATGAATCCCACTTGGTCATGATGGATAATCCTTTTAATGTACAGTTGGATTCTATTAGCCAGGATCTTGTTGAGGGTTTTGGCGTCCATATTCATCACGGAAATCGGTCTGTAATTCTCCTTTTTGAATGGGTCTTTGCCTGGTTTGGGGATCAAGGTAGTATTGGCCTCATAGAATGAGTTTGGTAGTTTTCCTTCTGTTACAATAATTAATTTTAAACAAATTTGCTTTTTAATCACTGTATTGCACACCTGAAGCTAATATAACACTGTGTGAATTATACTGGAAGTACGAGTTTTAAAGAGATTGCTTTTCAAAACATGCTGCTACCTCTCCCATTGCCAGTAGGCGCAGTGAGTATGGTCTTAGGGTGCTAGTAAAGATTTCTCTGACGTAGGCAGTACCTGGTATCTTTGAACATTTAATTCCTTCTTCCTGGCAGTCAGGACGAGGGGACGGTGACTCTCTGGTCATTTACATCAGATTGATTCTGATCCGCATCCTTCCTTCAAGTAAATGAATTGACCTGATCATTAAGCCTTATTATTTTTCATGATACGGATGTTGTGTCATAGACGTTACAATTGAGTGAGAAACCAAATGCCTGTCAGGCACTTTTCGATTAGAGATCCGGCCTTCACAGGTTGAAAACTGTCTTATGTTACTTTGAGAACGTATATTCCAGTGTTAGTTTAAAACGAAAATAAAGCTGGTATTTCAGCATTTTGAAGAAACAGCGTATCAGGAATTTTGACATAAGCAGATCTGGCCCTCCGTCTCGGCCGTGTTGAAGGTAGAGGACGTCAGTCTCAATGAAAGGGAGTGTGGGAATTGGGCTCATCTTTGTATCTCCAGCACCTGACACCAAATCCAGCCCTTGAAGTGCACACAAAACATATTTGTTGACTAAAGAGAAAAGCACACGAGTACAGACACGCACATCAACTTTATATATTCTTCTCTTTCTTTCTTTTTTAACGGTTTTATTTTTCAGTAGTCTCTATGCCCCGCGTGGGCTTGAGTGCACGACCCTGAGATCACGAGCCCCGTGTTCCACCGACGGAGCCAGCCAGACGCCCCATGGTTCTTCCGTCTCTGCAAAGCGGTAGCAAGCTCCTGCAGCTGGCCGGTGCGTCATGGTCAGCAGGTCTGGCCATGCTTCCGTACAGACTCTAAACGTCCCGTTGGTCGTCACTCGGCACTTTCAACTTCCACGCTAGACGCAGCCCAACAGACCTGTCCCCGGTAGGGACGGGAACCCATTCTCCGTCGAAACAATAACCAGGGCTGGGGGTACAGCTGTTATGACACTGTCTACGTAACTCATGTAGTCTTCAGACGGTTTGTGGGCTACGTGTAGTCATTGTCTGCATCGTACAAGAGGAAACTGAGGCACAGACTCCCCATCCTTACTCTGTGCTAGGGGCAATCCACTGCAGAGACCTGCACCCTCGGCCACCATCCCCCCTCCTTCCAGAAATACATATGGACACTTCTTCAGCGCCGGGCTCTGGGGTCAGCCCTGGGGATGCGGTCAGCTGGGAGCAGGGCCAGCAAGACACCTGGGACTGTCGGGGGCTGGGTGCTGTGCAAAGACTTCCTGGGAGTGGTCTTCCCCTGTGGAGGAACAGGTCAGACTTCTCGTCATTTCTGGGCCCGCCCCGTGCTTGCCCATTCCAGGACGGAGGCCAGAGGGCTGCCTCCGCTGCCCCAGTGCCCCGGCCACCAGCGCTGGAACTGAGGAGGGAGAAGAGGGGGAAGGTTGATGAAGGAGAAGGGGAGAGAAGAGCAGGTCGGTGAGGGCAAGAATCCAGCAGAGGGGAGGTGGAGAGGGACTGCTGGAGGCAGAGACGTCCCCAGGGAGAGGGGAGAGGCGAGGAGAACTGTGGGGAGCCAGGAGCGGTAGGGACAGAGTTTGGAAAGACGAGGAGAAGAGAGAAAATCGGGGGCATGAGAACACTGCAGCCAGTCTCGGTCTTCACCATGGGCGCACCCAGTCTCTCAGTGCCTTCGGCCCTCGTCCTTCATCCGATGCCTTCATTCTGGTGGCTGTGGGCCAGTGCCGTCTGCTGACAGCCGCGTCGCGGGACTGCCCCCTGCAGCTCCCACCTGGCCATGGCGGCCCTTGCATAGGGCGCGGTGACCGCCCTGTCCCTGCGCCCCCGGGCTCCAGCGCCTCCCTGCCAAGCACCACAAGCTACGTCATCCTCACTTCGGTCCTGAACCCACTCATCCACAGCCTTCCAACCACGAGGTCCACACCGCTGCCCCCTGTGCCCTCGCCGGGCCCTGGGGGGCGTGCACCGCGCTCGGCAGACCTGGAGGGGCTGGAAACACCGCTGGGCGCTTAGCTCTGTGGTCTCGCACACGCACTCCCTCTCTCGGACCTTCCGTGCACCTTTTGGTGCCTTCTGTCTCTGCCAGTTTCTGCGCACAGGTCAGGGGTCCTCCCACCTGTTCTCTCAGGGGCCGCAGAGGAAATACGTTCAGCTTTGCCAGCCCGTGCCGTCTCGTAACTGCTCAGCTCTGCCATCGCAGCCCGAAGGTGGCCGTAGACAATGAATGAACGAGGGACAGGCCTTGTCCCCAAAACCTTTGACTGAGATTTGAATCGTGTCTAATGCTCACGTGTCACAAAGATGATTCTTTTGATTTTGTTTCTGACCCTTTATTTAATAATGTAAAAACCTTCCTCCCTTCCTCTCTCTCTCCCTTTCTCATTTGCTTGAGGGCTGTGGACAATGGGCAAAGAGCCGTAGCTTGCCAACCTCCGACACAGGGCCAACGTCTGACCCAATACAGTCGTCGTCAAGATGGAGTAGATGAGGTGTGTCAGGCGTGGGCTTTCCTGTTGTGTTTTTTGTTTGTTTGTTGTTGGATTCCAATAAAGTGTAAGACGTTCATCGTCACCCAGATGCAATAGCTAACACTTTATTATATCGTTTGTTACGTGCCGAGCGTTTGTGTAAGGACGTTGCAGGTTGTTGACTCAAGCAGCGGAACGTGCTTATCGGGTCGATGGTACTGTGATCCTGACTTTACACACTTGACCAAGAGTAAGTGGGGGCACCAGTGAGTCAGGTAACATACAGTTACCAGTGAGAGATGCGTGACGGTCAACATGTTGCGACAACATGGGTGGACCCAGAGCGCTCCGTGATAAATCAGAGAAGCCAAACGAAGACACGCGCTGTAGGATCTCACTTATCTGTGGGATCTAAAATTAATACACGGAGACGGAGAGAGAGACGCGGGTACAGCAACACTGATTCCAACGCGGACGTGACATGGATGTGTCTGTAGAAATGGACGGAGGTGGAAGTAGAAAGGGACACAGACGCAGATATATCTGAAGCGTCGCTCATCCTTACGTCCCGAGATGCCGACGTTCTCTGCTCCGTCCCATGTTTCACGCTGTCTGTGGCTGACTGAGCTGACTCACAGCTGGTAGACGTGCGTGTGTGCTCACTCACTCGCTCTGCAAACACGTGCCAGTGCACACAGGACGATGTGGACTAGTGCAGGCCCTGCAGGTGCAGCGATGTGGTTAGACGTGCAGTCGTACCAGGACCAGGGAAAGTCTGTCGCTAGGATGGGAAGAACCAGGCGCGGTGCTAGTCCCGTGGAAGCAGGATTTGTGTTGATCCTTGTTCCTCTCACGTGCCTGCAACATCGGGAGGCAGGTGCTATTTTTATACCCTGTTTCCAGAAGGGGAAACCGAGTCACAGGGCTCAAACCCTTCACCCAAGCACACAAGGGTGAAATTCTGATTGCAGATCCCACACGCCCAACCCCTCAATAGCTACTATTTCCACGTCCTAAAATAAGTCCTTTCAAATGGCTGTTTTGACTTCTGCGATCGAAGCATGGCAGCCATACGGGAAAAAGCACTAATCAGAAGCACAGAGCTTATCTCGGCTCCCCTGACATAACCAAGAGTTACGGGGCTGTGGGGCACATGTGGCAAGGACATGGTAAGACGTGAAGATGGGGAGGTGGGCGGGGCGGATTTCAGGGGGCGTTGAATGCCAAGATGAAGAGCATATGTGGGTGGTAGGAGCAGACAGCATCCAGCCCTTCTGGAACATTCTGGAAGCAGGAGGTCAGAAGGAACACGGGATGAGGAAGCCCAGGAAGGGGGAGTGTTATGGGGACTACAGCCTTCAGAGAAGCAGAGCCTCCTCGCTCCCTAGCTCCCTCTGCTTTCACCTGGCCTGGAGCACACAGGGGCCAATTTGGTAATGAGCGGGATTCTCTGTGGGCTACGTCCTCAGGGCTCTCATCGTGTGGCCAGAGCCAACGATTGAAATCTCTGGTTCCTGCAATCCCAGTCAGCCCTGGATCAAGGTGGATAGGCAGAGCTTTGTCCTCAGTTCCAGGCAGACCAAGAAGCAGGAGGTATGTGGGTCCTCTGTGAAGGGAAGGGCTCCAGGCTGCAAGGGGAAGAGGGGGCTGGGGCTCCCCGTGACCATCATTCTTTGATGTGATGATGGCGATGGTAATGGTGGTGGTGATGGTGGTGGTGGCGATGGTGGCCATGTTGATGACGGCGATGGCAGTTGGTGATGAAGAGGATGGCGATAATAATGGTGGTGATGAGGAAGTGATCGCTGCTGTCAGTTAGTGAATGCTCACTGTGTCCCGACCCTCGTGTATGACCTCAGTGAACTCTCACAGCAGTCTTACGGGGTAGACGCCATCAGTTTGCAGGCAAGGAAGCAGAGGCTCAGAGAGGTTTTGGAACACACACAGCTAGTAAATGGCAGAGCTCAGGTTTAAGTCTCTGGTTGGCTGGCTTTAAAGTCAGCTCCCTGAAACATGTGGGGGTGTCTACTCTTTACCAGGCCTTTCTCCTCCCAGCAGCCCTGAGCCATAGGTTTCATCATCTCCCTTTGTCGATGAGGGAGTGGAGACCTCATCCCAGCTAGGCCACTCAGCCAAGCTTGCACAAATTCCCTGAGCTCTCGCTCGGGGCCGCTGTCACCCCCATATTTGGTGGGGTGGTTCAGCTCTAACCTCATTGTCCTACAGCAGGCATTCCACCGTGACTGCTGGTTGCGTGACACCTCTCAGCTAGGGGAGTGTCTTCAAGGCAGAAGGACCCTTCCTGTCCAGGGGTGAGCATCCTAGGTGATCTGGGGCTGCGTGGAAGGAGGCGCTGGGTCCTTAGCAGAGGCAGGTGTCATTCTGCGCCCTCTGCTGGGATCGTGGCATGGTCCGGGTGGGGGTGGGGGTGGGAGGGCTTCTGAGGGACGTTAACAGCCATGGTCCGGGAATCGTATTACAGGAGGAATAATCCAGAGAGGGTGTCCTCACACAGAGAACTCACCTCCGTGTGCCAGGACCTGGGTCAGGCACTGGGGGTTCAAAAGGGACCCTGCTCTCCGAGAGGGTCATCAAGAGGTTTTGGGTGCACTTGGCCTATTTTGTGGGTCTCGCTGAAGAATTTGAGAGCCCTTTACCAGATTAAAAACATTCCTACTGTTGCAAGAGAGCAGTAGTTAAATTCGTCCTATCCATCCCCCCAAACATTCACCAGGATTTTAATGATTTCTCTGTGTGTCTCTCTCTGTGTCTGTGTCTGTCTGTTTAATATGCTATGACTAGTAGCCACTGTGTCTGAGGCCCCCTCCCATGACAGAGTGTGGACACAGTCCTGGGTAGCCAGGGTGAATCATTCTGGCCAAGGTTCAGACACTGGCTGGCATGTTCCCCCTAATCGTTGTGGGGACATGAGCTGTCGTGACACGGTTGCATGGGGACAACAGTACCTAGTTGACAAGACTGTTGTGTGGGGTCAGTGCAGTAGTGCTGTGCTTGAAACTCTGCCTGGTACAAAGTCCCGTGTACGTGCTTGGGGTGCAAAGATCACTCCCTCTCTTTCCCTCCCTGGGCATCACTGCTGACCTGAGGATTTATCTGTGTCCTTCCTGGGAGGGCAAAGAAAATGACAGGCATTTCATGGGAGGGGAAGTGGATTTTGCTGAGCGGGGATACCGTGGATGTTGAGCAGAGAGGGGAGGCGGGAAGGCTGATGGGGAGGCTGTAGCCATGGTCCAGCAGGTAAAGATTGCACGAGGAAGAGAGTTTCCCCAAAACCGTGTGAAAATGAGAGCCAAACAGTCAGACGTGATTGCGTTAAAAAGAACATCAGAAGTCCTGGTGCAGGATGAGGAACCCACGGCATCGCCCTTCTCCCTGCAGGCGCTTCCACGGTCCAGACAAGGGACTCCCCAGACAGGCATCTGGTAGACTGCCCAGCCCTTTCTACGAACCGATACAATTATGAGCTGCCAGGGATGTTGGGCACCTGCCTGAGTTTTGTTCGTTCTTGCAGTGTTCTTTTTTTTTTTTTTTTTAAAGATTTTATTTATTTATGTGACAGAGAGACAGCCAGCGAGAGAGGGAACACAGCAGGGGGAGTGGGAGAGGAAGAAGCAGGCTCATAGCGGAAGAGCCTGATGTGGGACTCGATCCCGGATCGCCAGGATCACGCCCTGAGCCGAAGGCAGACGCTTTAACGACTGCGCTACCCAGGTGCCCCCTTGCAGTGTTCTAAAGCTTTAAGTTTGGCTCAAACAAAAGGAGGTCCTAGTATGAGTTTCTTCTTAAATAAGTGCTGTTTCTCAAATTTCTTTTGACGACAAGATCTAGGAAGAAATACAGTTTGCGTGCACACACACACACAGACACACACCAGAGGCTATAGTGTCATGAAACAATCCTCACTCTTACCCTCATTTAAAGAAATCTGTACTTCCTTAAAGGAATGCTGGTCACGTCCTACCAAACTTACGATCCCCGAGTGGGTCACAGTCCTCATCTCGGAACACGCTGTGGCCAAGAATCTGCACTGTCTTTGAGTTTCTGGAAATACAAGGAGCGCGAAGCAGCGATGTGCCCCGAGGGCAGCAGGTTCCCGGTGTAGTGATCACAGCTGGCAAGGCCAACAGTGGCGAAAACTCGCGCCGTGCAGACCCCGCGGAGGCAGAGCGGTGCATGCGGGTCCCAGAACGTGGAGGCTTTGCTGCCCATGGCTCTGCGCCCAGCCCGCAGGTCAATTTCATGCAGGGTCGATGACATCAGACTTCACAGTGTGTCATTCTGCAGTAACTGGTGGCGACGTTCTTGTAATAAAACATCGAAGGGACGTGTCCGAGGTTCCCTTTGCCTTTTGCCTCCAGTTACGCTGCTCAGTGTTGAGGTAACCTGCATGTAGGCGAGTGTGCTTCCCTAATTTTCTGTGCATTTATAGCCATGTGTTCGCCTGAAGTAAATCGCTCCATCCTCCCCACTCCTCCACCTGCTACTTTTTGCACAATGCCTCCCGCTTACCCGGACCCCGTTCCCCTCTAAGGGATACATAATGTTCCTTGTCGATCTGCCACAATTCTGCGGTGGCACTTAGGATAAAACAAGTCAGATCTCAAACCCTCCCAGGACCCTCATTCTTTTTTTTTTTAAATTTTTTTTTATTACATTATGTTAGTCACCATACAGTACATCCCTGGTTTCTGATGTAAAGTTCGATGATTCATTAGTTGCGTATAACACCCAGTGCACCATGCAATACGTGCCCTCCTTACTACCCATCACCGGTCTATCCCATTCCCCCACCCCGCTCCCCTCTGAAGCCCTCAGTAGGTTTCTCAGAGTCCATAGTCTCTCATGCTTCATTCCCCCTTCTGATTACCCCCCCTTTCTTTATCCCTTTCTTCTCCTACTGATCTTCCTAGTTCTTATGTTCCACAGATGAGAGAAATCATATGATAATTGTCTTTCTCTGCATGACTTATTTCACTTAGCATTATCTCCTCCAGTGCCGTCCATGTTGCAGCAAATGTTGAGAATTCGTTCTTTCTGATAGCTGAGTAATATTCCATTGTATATATGGACCACAACTTCTTTTTTTTTTTTTTAGATTTTATTTATTTATTCGACAGAGATAGAGACAGCCAGCGAGAGAGGGAACACAAGCAGGGGGAGTGGGAGAGGAAGAAGCAGGCTCATAGCGGAAGAGCCTGATATGGGGCTCGATCCCATAACGCCAGGATCACGCCCTGAGCTGAAGGCAGACGCTTAACCGCTGTGCCACCCAGGCGCCCCCGGACCACAACTTCTTAATCCGGTCATCTGTTGAAGGACATCTCGGCTTCTTCCACAATTTAGCTATTGTGGACTATGCTGCTATGAACACTGGGGTGCATATGGTCCTTCTCTTCACTACGTCTGTATCTTTGGGGTAAACACCCAGTAGTGCAATGGCTGGATCATAGGGTAGCTCAGTTTTTAACTTTTTAAGGGACCTCCACACGGTTTTCCAGAGTGGCGGTACCAACTTGCATTCCCACCAACAATGTAGGAGGGATCCCCTTTCTCCACATCCTCGCCAACAATTGTTGTTTCCTGCCTTGTCCATTTTTGCCATTCTAACTGGCGTAAGGTGGTATCTCAGTGTGGTTTTGATTTGAATTTCCTTGATGGCTAATGATTTTGAACATTTTTTTCATGTGTCTGTTGGCCATTTGTATGTCTTCATTGGAAAAGTGTCTGTTCATATCTTCTGCCCATTTTATGATTTATTTGTTTCTCGCGTATTGAGTTTGAGAAGTTCTTTGTAGATCTTGGATACCAGTCTTTTATCTGTAGTGTCATTTGCAAATATCTTCTCCCATTCCGTGGGCTGCCTCTTAGTTGTTTTGACTGTTTCCTTGGCTGTGCAGAAGCTTTTTATCTTGATGAAGTCCCACAAGTTCATTTTATCTTTTGCTTCTCTTGCCTTTGGAGATGTGTCATGAAAAAGGTTGCTGTGGCTGATGTCGTAGAGGTTGCTGCCTATGTTCTCCTCTAGGATTTTGATGGATTCCTGTCTCACATCGAGGTCTTTCATCCATTTGGAGTTTATCTCTGTGTATGGTGTGAGAGAGTGGTCAAGTTTCATTCTTTTGCATGGAGCTGCAGGACCCTCATTCTGAAGAGGAACATGACATGTTAGATTTATTTTGCTAAAAAAAAAAAAAGATCAGTGGGGCTGACTTAGTGTTTTGGATGAAGTGCTGTGGGCTTTAGTAGGGTTATTTCAGGAGCTCTTGCACATGAGGGAAATCCTGCTCGTCCCACACCACAGAGAAGAAAACAGGCTTCAAGCCAGGGAAGCGTGCAGGGAATAACCCGAGTTTTCTATCCCCGAAGACCAGTCTCTTAGTCGACATGCTCTCCTGCCTCCCAACGTTACTGTGTCCTCATTTCTCATGGACTGGTCCCCCTGCTCCTGCAAGCCTGGTGTTTTCTTGTCGAACGGCAGATCATGACCGGTTAGTGGACCCTGAAATCCATTTATGTCAGGGTTTCTCAGCCTCGGTCCTGCTGACATTGCGATGGAATTCTGTTTTGACAGTGCATGGGGGGGTGCTGTTCTGGGTGTTGTAGAGTGTTTCACAGCATCCTTACCTTCTACCAACTAGACGGCAGGAGCACCTCAACTATAACAGCTCAAAACGTCACCACACACAGTCCCCCGGTGGGGGAGGGGGGACCAAATCATCCCCAGTTGAGAACCACTGATTTACATGGTCAAAACCAACCTTTAAAAAAATGAGATAAGATAGACTCGAGCCAAACAGGACAGAAATTATGTTGCGGGGAGAAAGTCCATACTTTTGTCTGTTGCCTACAGAAAGGAGACTCGACCATGTAACGGACTGCACTTTCTAGAGCACGTACTATGCGCTAGCCGCTCTTGCATGTGCCCCAGACACCGCTCCAGAGCAGGCAGAAAAGTGCTTGTGGGTGGGGCAGATAGATAATACACAAGTGAGCAAATAAACCAGCCCCTTCACATGTGCCGTAGGAACGAGACGATGCAACAGAGAGTGGCTAGTGTGTGTGCCTGTTGTGGACAAGACGCTGGAAACCAGGTCATCGAGGAAGGGCTGTCTGGTGAGGAGAGGCATCTTCGTTCGTATTTTTAAGAAGAGAAGGAAACAGTTGCACAAACATCCCAGGGAACAGCATCTCAAGGGGCGGGGATGGCAAGTGCAAAGGCCCTGAGGCAGGACCAGGCATTGTGGACGCAGCTCGGTGGAGAAGAGGTCAGAAGGTGGATGGGGCAGGCCAGTCAGGACCTCGTGGGCCTCGTTCGGCCCCGGGATCTCTTTCCATGCTCATGGGGGGCATTCAAGGAGGACCCTGCATGAGCTGATTTGCCTTTTGATAAGACGCCTGCCCTACTCTGCTCAGTGCACGTTGGGGAGACAGAGCCCGGGCAGGCACAGCTCTGCTCTTCACGCCTCTCCTTACCTCTTCCCCTCCCAGAGGCTCCTTCGCCCACCCGGGTCCATGCCGGCGGCCTGGGCTCCCCCAGGCGCCCCCGACGCCCCACCGTGCGCCAACCAGAGCTGCGCCCCGCGCGACCTGGTCCTGCTGGGCTTCGCGCATGTGCCCACGCTGCGGCCGCTGCTCGCCGCGCTCTTCCTGGCCACGTTCCTGCTCACGCTGCTGGGCAACGCGCTCATCGTGCTGCTGACTGCCCTGGACCCGGCGCTGCGCGCGCCCATGTACTTCTTCCTGCGCCACTTGGCCCTGCTGGAGATCTCCTTCTCGCTGAACATCGCGCCCCGGCTGCTGGTGACCCTGCTGCGGCCCGGGCGGGGCGTGTCCCCCGCGGGCTGCGCCCTGCAGCTGCTCTTCGTGCTGTCGTGCGTCACGTCCGAGTGCTTTCTCCTGACCGCCATGGCCTGGGACCGGTACGTGGCCATCTGCAGGCCCCTGCGCTATGGGGCCATCATGACCCCCCGGCTTTGCCACCTGCTGGCCGCCACGTGCTGGCTGGCCGGAGTCCCCGTGTCGCTGGTCTTCACCGTCTGGCTGTTCAGCTTCCCGTTCTGTGGGCCACGTGGCATCCGCCACTTCTTCTGTGACATCGCCCCTCTGCTGAGCCTGGTGTGTGCGGACACCAGACTCTTCGAGGCCAATGTGCTGGCGGCCACGGTGCTGATCATGATTGTTCCCTTCTGTCTGATAGCCACGTCCTACAGCAAGATTCTGGCCACCGTGCTTCGGATGCCGTCGGCCGCGGGGCGCCACAAGGCCCTGTCCACATGCGCCTCGCACCTCATCGTGGTGGTTCTGTTTTACGGCACCACGGGGGTCATCCACTTGCGACCCAAGGCCAGCTACTCCCCAGAGAGCAAGCAGGTGGTGTCCCTGTCCTACACCCTGGTGACCCCCATGCTCAACCCCCTCATCTACAGCCTCCGGAACAAGGAGGTGAAGGCTGCCCTGGGGCGTGTGTGTGTTCAGAGAAGAGGAACCCATCTTCCATGACCTCTGTGAGTCCAGCCCCTTCATTGCACCGTTGGGTGGACAGCCATCCCAGAGCAGTAAGGAGGCACTTCAATGTGCCCCAAACGGAATTCTTGCTGTTCTCCTTCTATGATCCCGTTTTTTGAATTTCAAAGAAACACCAAACAATTTTGAGTAAAAGTATATCCCATGAAATACGTTTTTGCAATTTTTTTTAGCACGAGTATGTTTTTTTCTTCTTCATGACTGAATAATATTTCACGATGTAAATCACATGTACTTTATCCATTCAGCTGTGGATGGGCACTTGGGTTGTTGCCGTATTTTGGCAATCGTGAGTAGTGCTTCAATAAACATGGAGTGCGTACGTCTCTTGGATATCGTTTTTCATTTCCCTCAGGGATATACCAAGAAGTGAGATTACTGGATCATACGGTAGCTCAACTTTTAACTGCTTGCAGAAGGTCCACACTGTTTTCCACAGTGGCTGTGGCAACTCGCATCCCCACAGACAGCGCACGAGGGCTCCGTTTCCTCACGTCCTCGCCGACACTTACCTCTGTCCGTTTGACGATAGCCATAACAGGTGTGGGGCGAAGTCTTACTGTGTTTTTTAAAGTTTTTATTTGAATTCCGGTTCGTGAACGTCCAGTGTTCTGTCAG
The DNA here is from genome assembly GCF_024610735.1 of Ursus americanus. NCBI lineage: Eukaryota > Metazoa > Chordata > Mammalia > Carnivora > Ursidae > Ursus > Ursus americanus. Next base: position 56,986,192 of record NC_142147.1, read on the forward strand.
TTTCAAATGTCCAATAGGGTGAGTCAACACTTCCGTGCACTTATTGTGGTTTTTATTTGCATGATTGGTGACGTCAAGAACTTCCCGTGTACCTGTTGGCCATATTGGTCGTCTTTAGAAAAATGTCTGTTCAGTTACAATTTTTAATTTTATGTGTGTGATGACATGATTAATGTCTGTAATTCCTGATGAAACTGTAAGTTGGCCCCGTCTGGTTGTCCTCGTTATTTTAAGCTCCACACCTGGCGCTGTGTGGTACACAGCAGTCACTCAGTGCGTGTTTGTCTAAAGAATGAGTGAATATCCAGATGTGCTTCTCAGGACATTCCGTCCTCGAGAGGCCTGGGGTCTCCTTCCAGAGATGGCTGGGGTCAAAGGCATCTGTAGTGATGTAAACCCACTTCCCCTCCTCCCGGCCAATAGCCCCTCCAGTTTGGGGGGAGCCAACACTTCAGCTCTGGAATGTTTCCGTTGGCATTGATCTCCCCCTGGAGCCGTCACTGTGTATTTTATCTCTGAGAGCGACTGTTATGTCTCAGATCAGCATAAGACTTGTATCCGTTCGCTCAGAATAAGTGTCGTCTGTGCTCGTCCCATGGGGGCAAGACCGGCTCTCTTTCCGCTGTACTTGAGACTGGTGGGACGTAGATCTGGACCTGCCAGGAGAGACGTGGACGGAGCATATTGGAGTAAAACCCGTAGAGAAGCAGGAAGATTCATGTGAGGAAGAAGCTGAATCCGATGTCACTGTGACGGTATCTGGATTTCTCTGTGCCATGTTGCCCCGCGTGTTCAGCTCACGAGTCAATATATTCTAATTTTTTCTCTTAATCAATTTTGAATCTGATTTCTTTTTTCTCACAATGGAAAGAGGCCTTCCAAGACCTCAGAGAAGCTATCCGGGTCCTGAATTCAGCCTATGCCTGACTCATCCTCCTCTCTGTCTCTTGCAATAGCCCCAAGTCCTGCCTCTTTCTCAGTTTGGAGGTGGTGTTGATTCTGCAAATCCGTTTCCTGCTACTGAAAGCCCTGCTCACCCCACACTTCTCTAGAGTGACTTCCTCCTTCCTTCTTTCCTTTCTGCAAGTGTCTGTGTGGTAGTCCCAGTGCTGTGTGTTAAGGATGAACAGAGAATGACACCGTATCCTGTCTTCAGGGCTCGTAAGGTGTAGCACTAACTACTTTATCTGATGGTTCTCTAATAATTATGTTTTATTTGTTTAGTTAGCCAGCATATAGAACCTCATTAGTATTTGATGCAGTGTTCAGTGATGCGTTAGTCGCGTATAACACCCAGTGCTCCGTGCAGTACGTGCCCTCCTTACTACCCATCACCCTGTTACCCCTCCTCCCACCCCCTTCCCCTCTGAAACCTTCAGTTTGTTTCCCGGGGTCCATAGTCTCTCGTGGTTCATCTCCCTCTCTGATTTCTCCCCCTTCAGATTTCTCTCCCTTCCCCTATGGTCCTCCGTGCTATTCCTTATGTCCCACCTATGAGTAAAAACATATGATAATTGTCTTTCTCTGCTTGAATTACTTGACTTAGCATAACCCCCTCCAGTCCCGTCCATGCTGATGCAGATGTTGGGTATTCATCCTTTCTCATGGCTGAGGAATATTCCATTGTATTAATGGACCACATCTTCTTCTTCTTTTTTTTTTTTTAAAGATTTTATTTATTTATTTGACGGAGATGGAGACAGCCAGCGAGAGAGGGAACACAAGCAGGGGGAGTGCGAGAGGAAGAAGCAGGCTCATAGCGGAGGAGCCTGATGTGGGGCTCGATCCCAGAACGCCGGGATCATGCCCTGAGCCGAAGGCAGACGCTTAACCGCTGTGCCACCCAGGCGCCCCTGGACCACATCTTCTTAATCCAGTCATCTGTCGAAGGGCATCTCGGCTCCTTCCACAGTTTGATTATTGTGGCCATTGCTGCTGTGAACATTGGGGTGCATGTGACCCTTCTCTTCACTACATCTCTTTGTTTGGGGTAAATACCCAGTAGTGCAATGGCTGGGTCATAGGGTAGCTCTATTCTTCACATCCTGAGGAACCTCCACACTGTTTTCCAGAGTGGCTGCACCAGCTTGCATTCCCACCAACCGCGTAAGACGGATCCCCTTTTTCCACATCCTCGCCAACATTTGTTGTTTCCTATTTTGTTAATTTTTGCCGTTCTAGCTGGTGTGAGGTGATATCTCAGTGTGGTTTTCATTTGTATTTCCCTGATGCTAGTGATGTGGAGCATTGTTTCATGCGCCTGTTAGCCATTCATACGTCTTCTTTGGAGAACTACCTGTTCATGTCTTCTGCCCCTTTTTTTTGATTGAGTTATTTGGTTTTTGAGTGTTGAATGTGAGAAGTTCTTTATAGTTCTTGGATACTAGCTCTTTATCTGAAATGTCATTTGCACATGTCTTCTCCCATTCCATGGGTTGCCACTAATTCGAGAAGATACGCGCAGCCCTATGTTTCCTGCAGCATTATTGACCGTCGCCGAGCTATGGAAGTGAGGTCCACTGATGGACGAATAAAGGAGATGTTTTGTATGTACCCAGTGCACTATTCCTCAGCCATAAAAACAGAGTTTCTTGCCATTTGTGACAACAGGAATGGACCTGGGGGCATTGTGCTAAGGGAAAGAAGTCAGATGGAGAAAGAGAAAGACCATATAATTTCACTTATATGGGAATCTAAAAAAGAAGAAAACAAAATGCGAACACACTTAAACAGAGAACGAACTGGTGTTTGCCCGAGGAAAGGGGGGTGGGGTGAGTGAAATAGGTGAAGGGGATTAAGGGTACAGTCATAAAAGAAATAAATCCAATAACTAAAAATACAGCACCGGGAACGTAGCTAATACTGTAACAGCGCGTACGCTGCCCGATGGTGACCGCGCTTCCCGCGCTGAGTGCCGTGTGCTGCGTAGAGCTGAACTGTGGAATCCCGTGTCGTGCAGATGAAAGCGATACAATATTGTGTGTCAACTATACGTCACCTAGAAAAAGGAAAAGACCTGAGGGAAACGTGCCAGACTGCAAATGGGGGAGATCTCCGTACGTTGGAAGTAAATGTATTTTTTACTTTCTGCTTTGTGCTTGTATATTTCTGGTTTTCTCCAAGAGGAATGTTTTTGTTTTCAGGAAGAAAAGTATTTTAGTTGGCTTACTTTAAAAAAAAAAAAGAAGCAACTTTCACACATTCAAAAAAGGAAATCGTGCGAAACTGAGAAAAAATATTTTTTCCCTCTTAATAATTGTGAATTGGCTTCTATCCATTTATTGAAAACACTCTTCTTTCTTCACTTTTCCGCAGTGTCCTTTCCCCTGCAAGTTAAAGGTGTGTGCGTTGGTCAGTATCTTCACTCCTTGCGAGTTCCTCGGGCAGATTTCCTCGTTGCTCATTTCCGTAGCTTTGAGATTAGCTTTGCTTTCCATTTGGATTGTTCCTTTATATTCCCACGTAAACTTCAGATTCGGTTTGTCCCGTTTCTTGCACGCGCATCGCACACGCACACTCACACTTGTGGGACGTAGACTGAGGCGGCACAAGATAGATGTGCGTTTCCGGACTGAAACGGCTCGGACAGTCCAGCTACACGGTTGCCGTGTTGTGTGTGTGGCGGGAGCGTCTGAAAGCTGTCTCTGCAGGTTTCCGGGATTCGATCCAGTGTTATTCAGTGTAGTCCGGCTGTTCAGTAGATCTCCAGACTTCTTTACCCTGTAGGAGTGCAACCGTCTGACCGCCTCTCCCCATTGCCCACCCCTGCGGCCAGCGCTCTACTCTCTGCTTCAAAGTATTCCACTGTTTCACACCCACATGCAACTGAGATCGTGAAACCTTTTTTTTTTTTTTTTAATTTATTCGTTAGAGAGAGAGAGAGTGTGCGCACAAGCAGGGGTAGCAGCAGAGGGAGAGGGAGAAGCTGACTCCCGGCCGAGCAAGGACCCGGATGCAGGACTCGATTCCAGGACCCTGGGATCATGACCTGAGCCAAAGGCAGAGGCTTAACCAATGAGCCACCCAGGCGTCTGGAGATCATGCAATCTTTTTCAAGAAAGCTTTGCCTGTTTCTTTGGGGCCAACACACCCACCAAAAAACCCTACTTTCTGTAGGAAGGGGTCTTGAAAATCAGTGACAGACTCCAGTCCCCTCATTGTCTTTGGACAGACTGAAGGCCAAAGGATAACAAGGTGCTGTCTCAAGGTCACATGTCTCCAGGTCACAAGCAGGCCTGAGCAGCCGCACTGACAGGCTTTTGGGATGCAGAGCTTCTGGTCCTAAAGCGGGACAGCCTTGGGAGAGCTGGGATGGGCTGGACACCTTGCAGGTGGGAGAGGCCTTGGCTTTGGCCAATGCTCACTTTTGTCCGTGTCCCCGCACGATTACCGGCGGGTCCTGTTACTGCCTCACTGCTTGGCGGTCGCAGAACGGCCTTGTCTGAGGTGCACAGGCCGTGAAATTGCAGGTGTCCCACAGGAGAGCACCCGGGTCCCGCTGTAGGCACCAAGCCGGTCCAGTCACTGGGGCTACTCCCTTCCCATCCGTGAGCCCTTTCTTGGGCCACGACAGCTGGGATTCCTCTCTCCACTTCACACCCGAGAAACGTGACTCTCAGGAAGGCCCCAGGCCAACCCGTGGTGTGGCTGAGACGGTCCCCACATACCCACACCCCGAGTCTCGGTCTGCAGTAAGCAGCCCAGTTTCTGGAGGGGGGAGCGATCCCCTCACACCAAACTTTTCCTCTGATGCCTCTGAGAGATCCGTGAAGGTTGTTTTCCCGCGTCCCAGGCCAACCTCTGCTAACAAGCATCCCCAGGTGGTGCCCAGGAGCCTCCAGAGACCGCGGGGGTGGTGTTGGGGGTAGAGCTGACGACTTAAGTCACTTACCTCTCTCTGCTCAGTTCTCCCCCTGCCTCGGCTCCACCCGTCCCCTCCGGGCTTCCCGGAAACTCTGTGGGAGACTCAAGAAAAAGATACAGACAGAGGGAGATGAGATGTTCTTATTCTCAGGGATGCTGCTTGGGAAGGTGCCGGGGACCAAGATGTTGCACACGGGCTCCTTGGAATGACCTTGCTCTCCCCAGAGTGTGAGAGCAGCCTGATTCCCGCTGGTGTGGTCTCTTCATGGAAGGAAGGGGTGAAGTTCCCGGGTTAGACTCCGCTGGAGCCAGGTGTGTGGCTGGTATGGGAGGAGCGTGGGAAGAGGATGCTTAACTTGATACAGCCTCAGCGTGCATCCATCTTTCCATCTGTCCTTCCTTCCTTCTACCCTTCCGTCTACCCACCCACCTCCCCATCCATCCGTCTATCGTCCGTTGTCCGTCCGTCCATCCATCCGTCCATCCATGCATCCATCTGTCCTTCCTTCCTTCCACCCTTCCACCTACTCGTACATCCGACTATCCGTCCATCCATCATCCATCCATCCATCCATCCATCTTCCCATCCGTCCTGTTCCCTCTGCCTGACAAGCTCTTCCCTCTCCCTCTTGGCCATGCTAATCAGGTCCCTTTTCCTCGCAACACCCTCCCATCATTTCCTTAGGAAGCATTTTTATCGCCTCATTAGGACAGGGCCCTTCCGCTCATGTCAGAAAGTCCTGCAGGTGCCAGACGGGTACTATACTGTTCCTAACCGTGCTCCTAACCGTGCTCCTAACCGTGCTCCTAACCGTGCTCCTTCGTCCTGGTTTCCGACACGTCCTCTCTCATCTTCAAATGACAGTTCACCTTGGGTGTCAGGTCGACGGAGGAGATAAAGGTATACAACGTATTTTCTTCTCCGTTAAAAAATAAAAGGGTAGCTACTGTTCTCTCCTTCCCTGACGCATACCCGAGTGTTCCCATGTAATTACTGCCTCCACCACACTCGCTTCAACACTTCTAGTTGAGGAAATAATTAGAAATCTATCTATCTATCTATCTATCTATCTATCTATCTATCTATCTATCAATCATCTATCAGTATACATCGTTTCCTTATTCTTCTCACTTCTGCACAGTGTTCTTGTCATGCATGGGCCACAATTGCTTTACCCTGTCCCATATTTCTCAATATTGAGATAGTTTCCAACTTCTGCAATGCAGCCTAGCATTTATGTTTTTAAACATGAATCTGAGGGGCGCCTGCCTGGCTCAGTTGGAAAAGCATGAGACTCTTGATCTCGGGTGGGTGTGTAGATGAGTTAAGTAAATAAATGAATAAATAAATTTTTAAAAAATGTAAAAAATCTCTTTGAAACTAATCCTATGGATCTCAGTTTGCAGATGTGATCTGTGGGCAGGATAAACTCCTAGAAGTGGCAGACCTTGGGAAAGGACACGTGCAGATACAGGTTTTCAGGGAAGGGAGCACGGTGGGAACAGAGCAAGGTCTTAGCACTTACCACACTAGTGTGACTTTTCAAATTTGTCTTCAGTCTATTAAGTCCTTGAGCTCGGGCTTTGTTTTTTGTGTTGTTTTCATTCCCCACTGTAATTTCATTGCCTGGGATCGAGTCTGGACGAGTTAGAAGCTGCTCAGAGGTGCTTGTTGGATGAATGAATAAATGCATTAAAGAAACAACAAGTGAATCCATCCATCAGTGGTTTCATGAGTCAATGACTCGGTTATAAATGAATGAATGAATGCACCCACTAACCAATATGTAATAGAATCAGTGAAGGAACGACCCAATCCCTTCCACGATCCACCAGTCCACAGATCAATGGCTATATCATTGGATGGGTCTGTGAGTGCCTGTGCCTGGTGGAATGTATTAAGCAGACATTCTTCAGCAGGGGCCAGAGCAATGCAGGGGTGAAGGGGTCACCGCAGTGCCCAGGAACACATGAATGGCTTGAAAGAGCCCAACCTTATTTATAGGAAGCCGCCAGGTTCCGAACCACCTCCCAAGATGATCCCCCATTTCCCACCCAGCGGGAGTTTTGGAAGGGGCGTGGACAGCCAGAACAGCACAGAGATCTTCTTCGTCCTGCTCGGGCTCTCCCAGTACCCACGGGCTCAGACCGCCTTCTTCTGCCTGCTCCTCCTGTCCTACACCATCACCCTTTTGGGGAACGGCCTCATCCTGCTCCTGATCTGCTACGATCGCCGGCTCCACACGCCCATGTACTTCTTCCTCAGCAACCTGTCCTTCCTGGACGTGTGCTACACTACAGCCAGCGTGCCCCAGATGCTCGTCAACTGCTTGGTGAGCGTTCCTGTCGTCTCGCTAGGACAGTGCTTGGCCCAGATGGTCGTGGGACTCTATCTGGGTGTCGTGGAGTGTCTGCTGCTGGCCGCCATGGCCTACGATCGCTGTGTGGCCATCGTGGACCCCCTGCGCTACCCTGTGCGCATGGGGCCCCGGCTGTGCAGCCTGCTGGCCGGGACCTCGTGGACGGCGGCGTTCCTGTTGACCGTGGTCCCCGTGCTGACTATGCCCTTGGAGTTCTGCGGCCGCCAGGTCATCAATCACTTCTCGTGTGAGCTCCTGGCCCTGCTCAAGCTGGCCTGCTCTGACCTGCAGTTCTATGAGTCGCTCATGGTGGGCACCAGTGCCCTGACCCTGCTGGCTCCCTTTGCCTTCATCGTGGCCTCCTATGGAAGGATCCTGGTGGCCGTGCTGCGGATGCGGTCCACGGAGGGCCACGGCAAGGCCTTTTCCACATGTGGGTCTCACCTCACGGTGGTGGTGCTGTTCTATGGCTCGGCCATCGCCATGTACGTGATGCCTCAGGACAAGATCATCCGCGACCGAGACAAGATCATCTCCATATCGTACGGCGTCCTCACCCCCATGATGAACCCCCTCATCTACAGCCTGCGGAACAAGGACATGAAAGGCGCCCTCAGGAGGCTCCTGCGGAGAAAGGCTGACGTCTAAGGTGCGCGGCCGAGGAGGGAGGAAATAAGCTGATATTCTGGAGGGTGTGCTCTGGGGTGTAAACTGCTACTTCTTAGCAGCCGTTCAGCGGAGGGTGTATTACACACACACCCACACCCGGACACACACGCAGAATAGCTTTGTGGACACCATAGGGCGTCCTCCTGTGTTTCTCGTGCTCTCCTGCAATATCCATGGACTGACCTCGCTAACTGCCGCTGGTCCAAATAGCTGTGTTATATTCATCTCTCAGTTCTTGCTTATTAAACTTGAGAGAGATTGTCAGTGGTTCCCTGTGAGGTATTTTTTTTTAGATTTTATTTATTTACTTAGCGAGCGAGCACAGGCAGGGGGAGCAGCAGAGGGAGAAGGAAGCTCCCAGCCGAGCAGGGAGCCCGATGAGGGTTTCAATCCCGGGACCCTGGGGTCATGACCCGAGCTGAAGGCAGATGCTTCACTGACTAAGCCACCCAGGTGCCCCTCCGTGAGGTATTATTTATTTTTATTTTTATTATGTTATATGAGTCACCATACAGGAGATCATTCGTTTTTTATGTGTTGTTCCATGATTCACTGTGTGCGTGTAACCCCCAGTGCTCCATGCAATCCGTGAGCTGCTATTAAGACCAAACAACTTGTCATTTTATTTGAAAAACAAAATTTTTTTTGTAATATTTTTTTATTATGTTAGTCACCCTACAGTATATCCTTAGTTTTTGATGAACCACGAGAGACTATGGACTCTGGGAATCAAACTGAGGCCTCAGAGGGGAGGGGGGTGGGGGAATGGGATAGGCTGGTGATGGGTAGTAAGGAGGGCACGTGTTGCATGGTGCACTGGGTTTTATACGCAAACAATGAATCCTGGAACACTACATGAAATACAGGATGTACTGTATGGTGACTAACAACATAATAAAAATTATTATTAAAAAAAAGAAGTCCCATCGTGCCACTCTTCTGCCATCTGACCCCCAACCTTCAATGGCGTCCAGTCTCATTCAAAACAAAATGCGTCTTTTCACCATGGGTGGCCCTGGTTAACCCTGTCCCCTGTCTTCCACTCCTCTCCTGTTTACCTACTGCACTTGTTGCGGGACTTCGAACCACCAGGCCTACTCCTGCCTCAGAGCCTTTCAGTTAATTCCGG